>NC_135322.1:56525493-56835850 GCF_048772815.1 Callospermophilus lateralis
TTTTTTTGACCCAAAGTGTCTAATGTCATGGTTCTGGGTTTGGCTGGCGAAAAACTTGGAGACCTTGTGACATAGTGTAGTCAATTAGATAGAAGTACCACCTGTCACCAAATATTCAGGTCAGTGTTATCACTGAGAATGAGTGAGTTGTCAACTCTGTAAGCCAGACAAGATGTAAGCACTACCTGCAGATTTTTAGCATGCATTTGTTTTAAGTCAAATAACCAAATATCCAGGGAGTTAAGTGGAAAACTGGGAAGACAGATCTGTAAGGGAGATTTGCAGTAAGGGAGGTGGATTCCCCCTCCTCATAGGTGGCATTTTTCCTAGCTCTCTTCATGTTGAGCCCTTATTCTAGTGACCTAAGCCTACAAAAACATCTGCGGTGATATAAAGTACAACGGTACGAATGCCATGTATGTCAACATGTCAAATTGTCAAGCTTAATGCAGAACTTGGCCAGTGCCTAGGGAGTACCTTACGCTGCTTCTGCCTTTCAAGACACTAATCCCCCAAAGATATTTTTCATCAAAGTCTACATTATTAGCTTCTATCCTCAGGAATTTTCCTGTTTATATTTGTTTAACTATGAGTTCTCCACCCTTTGAAAACGATTAACTTGTAATGCATGATTAAAAGATGACTGCATTTTAGCTGAGTGCGGTGGTACACGCCTGAAATCCTAGCAGTTCTGGAGGCTGAGGCTGGAGAATTGCAGATTCGAATCCAGCCTCAGCAACTTAGCACGGCTGTAAGTAACCTAGTGAGACCCTGTTTCAAAATTAAAAAATAATAAAATAAAAAGGGCTGGGGATGTGGCTCAATGGTTAAGCACCCCTGGGTTCAATCCCTAGTACTGCCCCCACTCCAAAAAAAAAAAAAAAAAAAAAAAAAAAGAAGGACTGCATTAAAAAAATTGAGGTAAGAACACTTAAAAAGAAATATAGCCTCTTAACAAAATTTTAAGCGTATAAGACAATAGTGTTAATTCTAGGCATGATATTGTGTGTGGTTCTCTAGGACTCAATCCCCTGCGTAGCTAAAATATGATACATGTTGAAAGGTGACCCTGTGTTTTACTGTCCCTCTAGCAGTCGACTCTGTGCTTATGTGAGCTTGACAATTTTAGATTCCTCATGTAAGTAGGGTCATGTGTATTTGTCCTTCTCTGGTTGGCTTATTTCACTTAAAATAAACTCCTCAAGGTTCATCCATGGTGTCCCTTATTGGTTCAGTTTCCTTCCTTTTTAGAGGCTGAATCACATTCCATAGTGTGTGTGTGTGTGTGTGTGTGTGTGTGTGTGTGTCTGTCTGTCTCGCATTTTCTTTGTTCATTTGTGTATGAGCCGTTAAGTGTTGTTTCCATGTCTTGACTATTGTGAATATTGCTGCAATCAATGTGGCAGTGTAAATATCTCTTTGAGATCCTGATTTCAGTATTTATTTTGGGGATAAATACCAGTGAGTAGGATTGCTGGATCACATGGTATTTCAGATTTTTTGAGAAACTTGCATACTGTGTACTGTTTTCTGTAATTGCTCTTGCTATTTTTTTTTTTTCTTTTTGGGACTGGGGATGGAACTCCGGGGCACTTGACCACTAAGCCATGTCCAAACAGCCCTATTTTGTATTTATTTAGAGACAGCGTCTCACTGAGTTGCTTAGTACCTCACTCTTGCTGAGGCTGGCTTTGAACCTGTGATCCTCCTGTCTCAGCCTCCCAAGCTTGCTGGGGTTACAGGCATGCGCCACTGTGCCTGGCTTTTGCTAATTAAAAAACTTAACAGTGTATGAGGGTTCCAGTAGACAGCTTAACTGGTGTGAGTTGATTTTTTTTTTTTGGTTTTGGCTTGTGTTTCCCTGATGATCAATGTTGTTGAGCACCTTTTCATATGCCTGTTGGCTCTTTTTGCTATTGAAAAAATGCTTTATATGTTTGTTTTATTTTTGTTATGTATTTCGTTTCCATATACCAATGATGAGCTTTATTCAAGAAGGGATTTTTTAATCTATTTTTATTAGTTTCTTTTAGTTATAAATAATATTAGGGTTCATTTTGACATGATTATAAAAGCATGGAATAAAATTTGCTCCAGTTCAATTTTCAGTACTTTCTCTTTTCTCTTTCTCTCTCTTCCTGTTCCAAGAAGGAATTTTAAAAATCTCATTTATAATAGTATCAAAAAGAATAAAATGCTTTGAGATAAATTTAACCAAGAGCTATATACAGAGAGCTACAAAATATTGCTAAAAAAATTAATGAATAGAATTTAATGAATACAAATTAATAAATAGAAATATTTTTCTGTGTTCATGTATTAAAATTTTTAGTATTATTAAAATGTCCATACTACCCAAAGCAATCATAGATTCAAAATAATCTGTATCAGTCTCCCAAATGCATAATTTTTAAAGAAGTAGGAATAAACCCTGAAATTTGAAGTCAAAGGACCCTGATCAACAAAAACGATTTTAAGAACAAAAGTGAGGCATCACATATACTGATTTCAAAACATATCACAAAGCTCCAGTAATGAAAATAGTATTCTACTGGTGTTAAATCAGACCAGTGGAATAGAATGGGTCCCAGGAGTGAACCCACCCATATATGGTCAGCTGATCCCTCACAAGGTTGTCAAGAACATGTGATGGGGAAATTGGAAAGTGGATACCCATATGCAAAATGATGAAATTGGGCCCTCACCTTGCACCATCTACCCAAGTCAAGTTGAAATGAATTAAAGACTTACACATGAGGATCTATAACTATGAAAATAGTTAAAAGAAAATACAGGGGGAAATTTTATGACCTTGCTCTTGGTAATGCATGAATTTCTCTTTTCTTTTTTTCTGGAAATGACACTAAAAGCAAAAACACCCCCCCAAAAAAAATCCAAAAACAAACAAACAAACAAAAGACCCCACTACCACCACCACCAACAACAAAAACACATAGAGATAAGTGGGACTGCATTAAAAACCTTCTGCACAGCAAAGGAAGCAATTAATGTAATGAAAAGACATATTTCAGAAGGGGAGAAAATATTTGAACACCATATATCTGGTATGTGTTAACATATACTGACATTTGAGTTTCTAATATGTCATTCACCATGAATCAGAACAGTTAGCTAAGCACCTTCTCTACCAAGTGTGTCTCCTCTGTCGCATGCCATATCAGTCCCTTCTCATAAACTTCTACGGGACACATTTGTGTCAGGGCTTTAAATCGATACATAATATACAAGAAAATACCTGTGAACTCCTTTGAGCTGTAGGCAAACATGCATAGCAATATAGGATAGACGTAGGTGATACTGTTTTATGTTCTTAAACTTGACCTGTCTCTAGGGAGGAAAGTGAAACTTGTTTGGAGGGAGAGATTAGAAATAGCAGGAGGTCTGATTTGGTGCCTCCTGCAAATGTATACCCTCATCAAGATCATCCTCAAATTATTGATCAGAGAGCAACATGCTTTAAAAACACGTTATGAGTTTCTCTCCCATCCGACTGTGTGACAGCTCCGTGACAACAGCCTTGTCCCTTTTCCTCCATGCCCTCTTATTGTGGCAGTGATGGGAGGTCTCAGATGCCTGCTTTCAGGGTTTTCTATTCTCTAGTCCCTGGAGTCTACATTTGGCGTCGCCTTTCTTGGGAGCAATTCTGTCCCTCTGAAGTATTTCTTCATTGTTATATTTGAACCAGGCAAAACTAAACCGTAGGCTTGCTCTCCTAGTTTTCCATCCTGAATTTTCAAACTTATCAAGCATAATTCAGTTCTAGAAGAGGATAGAAAAATATATAAAGCTACAAAGGAAAGGCTAAGATTTGGAATTGATATAATCATATTCTTTAAGGGTCCAAGAGAATCATCTGATTGTTATTTTAAAAGCAATAATTTAATAGTGTACCTAACAAAAAAAATTTTAAATCTCTAATTTGTCTTCCTATAGATAAATAACTAGGTAGATAATATAAAAGGACTACATATTCCACTTCTAATTGAACAACAACAAAACATCAAGGAAGTAACTTGAATAAATATCAAGGAAAAAACTTAATAGGAATGTACAAGATATGAAAAAGAAATACGTAGAATTTTACTAGCGAATATAAGAGACAACTTGATTAAATGCAAGAACATATCTGTTTTTGAAGAGAAGATAGTACTTATAAAGCTACTCATTCTACCTGATCTAACCTCCAAAATGAGATCATTCAAATTTCATACAGAAAGAAATATATGTGAGAAAATGGGTAAGCTAATTGGCAAAAGAATAGTAGTAAGGAGAATATACATTTTAAGAAAATATTATGTGTATGTGTTTTTCTTTTTGGTATTGGGGATTGAACCCAAGGGCACTTTACCACTGAGCTATCTCTATAGCCATACTTGCTTTTTGTTTTGAGACAGGGTCTTGCTAAGTTGCTCAGGAGCCTTGCTAAATTGCTGAGGCTGGCCTTGACCTTGCAGTACTCCTGCCTCAGCCTGGGATTACAGGTGTGTGCCTCCAGGCCTGACTTGTTATATGCATTTCTTAATTAAAACATATTGATATTGTTATATTAAAACATAGTGGAAGAAAAAGCAGAACATTAATTCTAAGTCCAAATACACTTAAAGTATTTGCGTATGGTAGATGTGGCATTGAAAATATATAAGAATATATTAGTCATTATGGGCCTCAGCAAATTGTAGCCCTTTAGGAAAATAAATAAGCTTTTTGTATCAATATAGATTCTAGATTAATTGAATATTTAAAACAATTCAGATATGGAAGGAAAGTATTAACAGAAAATATAGGGCAATGTAAAGGTAAACATACAATATTAGAATGGGCCTTTCTGATAATTAGTGAGAGAACTAAACCAAGATTCCACAGAGGAATAAAAACAAAAAGAAAAATTAGATAATATTTACAAATTCACATGAAAAATTGCATAAAAGACTATGAAAGAAAGAATATAGATTGGAAAATATTGTTAGTCTATGTGCTAGCAATACCCACCTCCATTCACTCAAAACAGATCATGAGTTAAGATTGACATCCCCACTGACTGATGGAATAGGCTTCATTTATTTGCAAGTTCACTTAGATTTACAAAAGGATTAGGACAGGTGACCACACAACACACACAGCACAGCATGATGGATGCCCAGCAATGCTGAATTGCTTGTGAATGTTCCACTGGCTTCAGTCAGGATAAACATGGTCACAAGGGACAAGACTGGGTGGGTGTGGCCACCGCAGGTGAGAAGAGCCATCAGCTCTGGCCATCCCTGGGCTTCTACCTTGGTCATGGCTTAACTCATCAAGGACACTTGCCAACTTTGTTCTCCAGGGTAGTTGCATCTCATTAATCCCTGATTGCTTGTTAATTCCAGGTTTTGTCAGTGATTCCTAAATTTTACTGTACTTTCAAATTTTGATGCCTGGGGAGATTGTCTAGAGGTGGGAACCCAGGTATTGGGATTTAAAAAAATATTCCCAGGTGACTCCCATTTGTAGCAAAGCAATGGAAAACTTCAGGTTACTCAACAAACTTGACAAGCAGGTACAGACTCTTAGTTTAGTATAAAACATCAGCAGGATGTTGATCAGCTTAGATCCAGGATGCTCCTGTGCATTCCCTAAATCAATATCACAAGAAGGATTTGGCTAAAGACCAAGACTGGGAGAAAAAGCTGTAGACCAAATGTTAACCCTATCCTTCCAATGACAAAAGCTCAATTTCCTTAACATTTAAGGAATATTAGATGCAGTAGTCACTAGCCATATAGGGTTATTTAAATTAAGATAATTAAAGTGAATTAAAATTAAAAATTAATCTGGGGATGTAGCTCAGAGGTAAAGCACGTGCTTAGCATGTGGGAGGTCCAGTGTTCCATCCCTAGCACTAAATAAATAATAAACAAAGTTTCTCAGTTCATGGATTTGAAGTACTCAATAGTTATGTGAGATCCATGATTACTATATTAAGGCTGTAATAGGGTATTTCTGTTATCACAGAAAATTTTGTATGACACAAGTAAAAAAGACAGTCTAAAATTAGTGATAAAAATAAGGCTTTAATTTATTTTTTAAAAGAGGCAAATATAAGAGGGCAGTTCTTAGAAAGGAAAAAAATGACACATAAATATACAAAAGTATATTTATTCTAGACACTTCCTTATTCTAGACACTTCCTCAACACTGTAATAAATGAGAGTATTTAAAACTATGGTACTGTTTGAGATATTATTTCCCAAATTGTGCAAATAACAAAATAACAGTTATGCATTTAATATAATGCCTTTTCTTTGAATTGTTTTGAACGACTGCATCAAACCCTACTGGTTAACCCAGGATAAAATTAAATAATAACAAAATAATCTTGGTCCTATCCACCAGCATTAGCTCATTGACTTGAGTAAATTCTTGTACCTCCTCACAGTGGAATAGTGCCTGGCTATCAGAGGAGATGGTGTGAGAAGATATGAGGTGTTCCGGAGAAGATTCCAAAACTGATGCAAAAATTTGAAGTGAGCTGTCATTTGATAATAAAATATGAATCTTGAGTGAAGAGGAAGGCTCTTGGGGGGACAATAGGAGAAATATGGGTGTTTATTGGAAGAATAGGCAAAGATTGGATTGATATAAGGTTTCAAAAGGAATAATACAAGTTACAGGTGAGAGAAACAAGGGATAATAGAGTTGAATGGATAGGAAAAGTATTGGATAGTTAAGGAAAATAGATCGCATTAGTCAGCTCCAGAAAAACGGAGCCAAAAAGATTCTATATAATCATCTTATTGATAAGATTATTATTGCTATATGAAATCATTAGTCTTATAATACCGTTTATTGTTTATTAACAAGATCATTTATAACATTTCATATAATATAAATTATATAATAAATAATGCCTATTATTTGTTAACAGAATTATCTAAAGTATAATAGTATTTTATGTAAGATTCTAACATATGTATGATCTTATAAATCAATATTGGGAATTGGCCTAATAGAGGCCAAACAGTGCTGTAATCCGTTGTCTCCCAGCTGGAGAGTCAGGGAAGCCAGTGGTGTCATTCAGGCAGAGACTGAAGGCCCGAGGACCAGGAGCTCAAATGTGCACAGGCAGAAGAGGGAAGCTGAAGTTCAAGGAGAGAGAGGAGTTGCCACCCCTGGGTCTTTTTGCTCTGTCTCTAGGTGAGTGAGATGATCCCTCCTCACAGTGGGCAAGCAGAGCTTATCTCTGTCTGCAGACGCAAATGCCAGTCTCTTCTGGAAACACAGATTATACCAGCTTTCTGGGTTCCTGCTGGCCCAAAGTGACACATAAAATTAAGTATTACGTAGGTAATAAGAGATCTCCTACTTGTCATAAGATAATATCCTGTAACTTATTGATAGTTAGAAGCATTTGGAAGTTATCAGTATGAAGTACCATATATTATTGTTTAGAATCTTGGTGGAAATTTATAGATATTCATACATACAGCATGGCATCTAATCTTTGACTATATTATGACAGAGTAGGAAAAAAGAAGACCTTACTTCTAGTTCTAAATTGTTCTCTGAATCAGTGCCCAGTCAGAGAACCAGAAATTACCTCGGGCATCTGAAACTGGGAAGTCATTATAGGAAATTGGTCACAGGCGATGGAAAAGAGGGGCAGGCAAATGTGAGATGAGTCAATTCAGAATTTAGTAGCATCAGGAAGCTACTAGGACTCCTAAACTGGAGGGATCCTGAGGAGGGGGCCTTTCCAGAGCCCAGTTCCTGGTATCATCCAGCTGGAACTAGAAGCTTGGCAAGTGCTGTCCAGGAGGGGGTTGAGGGAGCCGGGATGCCTGAGGCAGAGGAAGAGTGGGGAGAGATACCCTGGCCCTCCCCTCCTTTCACCTGGAAGGCCCCTGGCACCACAGCCTGGCATACTCAGTCCACCTCACATCAGGGCAGGGAAGGGGTGGGCCTGGTTCTGAGTGAAACAGGAAAATGACCAGGGAAGCCCCAAGAAGGTATTTACTGAAGTCATATATCTGTGAGCTGCTGCTTCCTCCTCCTCCTCCTCCTCCTCCTCCTCCTCCTCCTCCTCCTCCTCCTCCCTCCTCCTCCTCCTCTTCTTTTTGTTAACATGAAACTTCCCTCACATACACACACACATACACACGTATTAGCACATTTTAATTTTTAATTGACATATAATTGTATGAATTTTGGGGACACAGTGTGACATTTCACTGCATGTGTTCAATATATGAGGGTGCAGGGAGAATCCAGGTACTGACGTAGAGAGCTCTCTCATTCACCTTCAGCTTTAGAACTGCGTGTTTCCCCACCAAGCCATAGAGAAGGCAGTTTAATATTTGAAAGTGGGGACTTAAGATCTTCAGTTCCCACCGACATTCTTGCTAACTAAAGTCACACGTGCAGTTTTACTTCTAGCTTTCTTCCCTCTTGCTAAAGTTCATTTAGCAAGAACAGTCTTTTTTTGTGCACTGTAAGAAGGGAATCCAGGAAGAGGATTGAACCATTGGTTTAGGGTTATGTTTTAACACAAAATCTACTTTAAGTAAGCAGAATGAGGTTATCCTCAATAAATTATGAAGTCAATCCTTTGGTATTTATCAAAACATGTACTGTAGGGCTGGGGCTTAACTCAGTGGCAGAGTGCTTGCCTTGCACATGAGAGGCACTGGGTTCGATCCTCAGCACCAGATAAAAATAAACAAATAAAATAAAGACATGCTGTCCATCTACAACTACAAAAAAAAAAATAATTAAAAAAAACATGTAGCTTGAAGCATAAAATTTCAGTGTGGGAAGACTAACATTGCTTTGCTCCTCACCACACATTCTGCAGATGTGTGCCAGGGCTCTCCACCGAGGACCAGGTGGAAGAGTGTATATGTGGATTAGTACACATCTGTGGCCATTTCTGGGATGGAGCAGGGACATGCGCTCCATCTGCAAAGAGCAGCAGGGACCTGGATTTTATTGAAATGGTTTGCTTGGCGGGTAGACCAGATGGCTCCCTCTACCTCTAAACCTGGCATATTTCATCCAGTTTCCTTACTGACTACTCAAAATCTCAGATGCTTAATTGCTGCTCCTAAGACATACACCAAAGTTCCTTGTATTTCTATACTTCCCTTCTAGGTGACTGTCATTCTTTTTCTGAGACGCACTTGTCAAAACAGCTTCAACTCAATCCTCCCAACTCAGGGCCTTCTAACCACAATCAAGTTACTTGCTTACCAAGTTCCCCTCCCCAACCCCTCCCATTACTTTTCTAGTAGTCACTAAACTTCCTCTAGGGTCTTATTTATTTCCAGTGACATCTTCGATAGTGTTACTCCCAGGGAGTCTCCCTGGATTATTGTGCACGGTTTGTGTAACCTTAATCAACTGAATTTCAAACTCATCCTTTTATTTTTCATTCTGTTTCACTCCACCTGTATGTCGACCTTCATTCCAAAATACACCCTTGATATAAGTGAATTTCCAAATGCTGCTGGTTAAAATGCATCCTCTGTATCTGTCTTTATTAAAAAGCATATTCACTTATTAATCAAGGCTGTGAATTCTGGGAGATAGAAACTCCACACTAGTTGTTATAGCAGTTTAGAATAGACATGAATGATACTATTACATCGTAAGGTGATGCTCTTCTGATTACTTGAAATCCAAAATGCAATAATCTGGTGATGTGTCTGCTCCTTTCCAGTGCAGAGATCTATGTGTGCACTGGACCAGGGCATCCATCTGATATTTTGTATAAATATGTAAAAGAAACACAGTCATAGGAACAGGGTCTTAAACTCTATGGCTTTATCATCCATTTTCCCAACTGCCTTTGGGAAACATGCCTCGAAGTTAGCATTGTTTAATGTTATCTCTTCCTGTTATTATCGGCATCTTCCTTCCTTCTGAAGTATTTACAAAGAATAATCCTTTGGGTGATTTAGAAGAGCCGTGGTTTCGAAAAGATCCAAGTGTTAGGGCATTTGTCCAGAAATAGCTGTGAATATGAAAGCAAGAAAATAGGAAACAACAATCCTAAGACATGGCCCGTGGAGCCCTGTCTGTAAATCAGAGA
The DNA here is from genome assembly GCF_048772815.1 of Callospermophilus lateralis. NCBI lineage: Eukaryota > Metazoa > Chordata > Mammalia > Rodentia > Sciuridae > Callospermophilus > Callospermophilus lateralis. The sequence goes on from NC_135322.1 coordinate 56,535,581, forward strand.
GGTGCTGCTCAGGAGAAATCGTATTTGGCTTGTATTGTGCAAATGAAATTTTTATTTGGTTTTGAACCCCCGAAATTCCATTTTGTATTTCTTATTGTTATTATTAATCTCTCATACTGAAAGCTTGTCTCCCTTTTAGAGCCTTGAATATTTTAAGTACTTAATAATAGGATTCTTTTTCAATAAGAGACAGAGAAGAGAAAAATTGCTGGAGCAATGAAAAGATATCCTCGGGGAGCAATAGCTTTATTACAATATGTCAGAGTCATCATGAGTCAGGGGTAGGCTGGGGAATATCAGTTTCAGGAGGAAAAAATCTTTTGTATTTATTTTAGCAAGTTTATGAAAAGTTGGGGTAGATTAGCCCAAGAGCTGCAAAGCTGTGGTGGTAATAGCAGTTCTGTCTTTATACCCTGAAATAAAAAAAGGTCAAAAAAATTCAATATGTCATTTTGGAAATAGATTTTTCAATCCTTAGATCAGAATAAACACATGAATTAATTAAGTTCAAAGTGATATTTGTGCTCTCTTTAAAAATTTTTGTGTCAGAGATGACAGGTAAATATTGAAATTTCTCCAACTTGAAAAGAAATTGGTCTCTTCAGTTTCCTTGTTCCTGTGAATTCAAACCCTTTGGATATGCGCATCTATAAATGTTGAATTTTCATATGAATATTCTCATTTTGTTACTTTGTAGTTTGAAAACTCCTTAACCTTTGAGTATGTAATCTGTGTGAGCTGAATAAAGTATATATTTGGCTATGGGAAAATTTTATTAAAAATAAATGTTCACCAACAAGGAACTACATTTTGTGTGATTTGAATAGGCATATATGCATATATTTTTTTCTGTCTCATCCTACCTTGGACATTGTATGGAATTTTCCATTGGAGACTTATGTGGGAAACCTGTGCAACTTGGCATGTTCAACCATAGAATATGATTGTCCCTTGCCTCTGCTCCAGAGAAAGTCCAGTCCACATGAGTCATCCTGTCCCTTCCTCTCCTCCATGGATCTCACCATCCCCAGGCTCCTGGGTTGGAAACAGTAAACTTGATGATCTGGTCATCTGCGGCCAATGTAGCAAAAGCCATCAGTACACTGCTTGGTTTTCTGTAGGAGAGCTTGCTGGGACTTTATGGAGGTGAGGAGCCTACTTCTGTTCTGAGCCAAGAGAGACTTGAATAGTTGGAAGGTCAGAGAGAGGCCAGTTCAAAGAACTGGAACCCCAGCACATAAAGGGGAGGGGACAGAAGGAAGGCTATGGATGGCCGTTCAGGAAGGCCATCTGTGATCAGATGCTGGCACGCGCAGGCTCCATCTCCTGCAAGATATGTGGTCTTGGGCAGGTCGCATTCACTTCCTCTGAGGAACAGAGCGATATTACACCCCTGAGAGGTTGCTAACTGCAAACTAACTGCAAAAGAGGAGGAGAGAGGGAGGGAAGACAGGCCAAGAGAGGGAGAGGTGCAGGAGGGGGGAAGCAAGGAAGAGAGGAAAGAGAGAAAGAAAAAACCAACCTGTACAAAATTAAATGCACCCTCCCCGCCAAACAAACAACCCACAAAACAAACAAAACCCCTGGAACACTTCACAATTCATGCAAAATCAACAAGATCTGGGGTTATCAGCAGTGAGGTTAAAGCAGCAGTGGAGGCCTCCCTGACTGCGGCTGTGTAGAAGGGAAACACGAGGGGGGTGGAGGAGAGGAAATGCCCCCCCCCCCCCAGAAGGTCAGCCATGCAGAGAAGGAGGGCAGAAGGGTGAACAGCACAGTGATTCTGAGGGTATCGGGTGGGACAAGAGGATCAGATCCACCTGGTTTTGAAGGGAGACAGGTGTTCGTATGAACGAAGAATAAGGAAAACTGGGGTTGAACCTCAGTCTGTCAAAAGGATGCTTTATATGCAAAAAGGTCACAGATTTACTGAGCACAGAGCCTGCTAGGGAGACCCCCGAGCCAGTACTCACAGGCTGAGGCCACCAAGGGACACTCGTGCACAGGACAGCAAGGCTTCCTCCAGCTGTGTACAACTGCTGGCGTGCAAGTGCTGAGAGGACAGGTGCTTCAGCTGACCCAGGGTTTGGATCCAAAGGGATACTATAGCGGGAGGACGCTAGGACGAGGACACATAGAGCTGGCAGGAGTCTGGAGGAAGGGAAGAGTAGCACTGTGTAGGGAAGGCAGTGAGGTGTGAGCCTGTGGGGGATGATGGGAGACTGCATTGCTCAAAGTTCTCCAGAGGAACAAAACCAGCAGATGTGTGTATATACAGTGGTGGGTGGGGTGGGAGAGGATTTGTTTAAAGGAATCGGATGATGCTATTGTGGAAACTTAGCAAGTCCTAAATCTACCCGATAGGCTGCAGGCTAGATGCCCGGGGAAGAGCTGCAGTTCTAGTGCAAATATGGTCTGCCAGCAGAATTCCCTTTTTCCAGAGAGGTCAGGGTTTTTTTTGTTTTTTTATATTAAGGCCTCCAACTGATTAGAGGAAGCCATCCACACTATGGATGTGTAATTTGATTTACTTATTGTGTACCGATTTAAATGTTAATCTCATTCAAATCAAAAATGCTTTCACAGAAACATCTAGAATAATGTTGGACTAAATGTGTGGGCATCATGGTCTAAGCCAAATTGATACATAAATATAACCACCACAAAGTAGAAGGTATCAAAAGAAGAATATAGGCTGAAAAGCAATTAAGAGTAAGAGAGAGAGGGAGGGAGAGAGAGAGAGAGAGAGAGAGAGAGAGAGAGAGAGAGAGAGAGAGAGTGTGTGTGTGTGTGTGTGTGTATGTGTGTGTAAGAGAGAGAGAGAGAGAGATCTAGTAATTTAAGATTGAAGAGTAGCATATAAATATTTACAACTTCAAAGATGGTATAATCACAAGAAATGATTAAGGACCAGGGTGTGGGCAGGGATAAGTCAAAAAGGAGCTATGTGAAAGTCATTTAGGTTTAGGGTGTGTTCTGGGTCACCCACTAGGAGACTGAACAGAGAGTTAAGGAAGTGAAAGAGCGTCTGAGCCTCATGGGGGCCCAGTGAACACTTATAAAACCAGAGGAGAAATTGTTTTCTCTGTCATGTTTGTGTGTGTGTGTGTGTGTGTGTGTGAGAGAGAGAGAGAGAGAGAGAGAGAGAGAGAGAGAGAGAGAGAGAGATTGTTGACTTATTTTCATGATGAGGAGAGAAAAATTACCTGTTATTGGCAACAGACCAATTAAAATGCTAACTGACTCCAAGGCAATACAACAATGGGAGGAGTTAGCAGATTATACTTGAGGTCTCTGAGGGTTCACCTGGATTCCAGGTGAGAAGGATTCACTGTGGTCATAGCACCATGCAAGGTCTTCTGTGTGTATTGCCTTCATTACCTCCATCTTACAGAAGATGAACTCCAAGTTTCCAGTAGCTAACACTGCTTGTGGTCATCCACCAGTAACTGGTGGAGCCTGGATTGACAACCCAGGCTGCCTGGATCCACAGCTCAAACTCTTTAAGTTTTCATTTGATGGCCAAACTCCAGGAGTCCTCTGATTAAAACCAACCAAATGCCCTTCATGGATGTAAAAGGTGTTGGAAGGAAGGAAGAGCAGTGGAAGAATAGGCAAGGGCTTGGAGGGCCTGGATTTGGAAAAAGATAGATGGCCTGAGTGGATGTGGGCACAGGAGTGCCACTGGTGTCACCGTCTGCTGCGGACAGTCTGTGTACAAGACATTGCTCAGTTCCAGGCTGATCCTGCCCCTGCTTTCAAGGTGTCCCTCAGGCTCCTCTACAAGACACAGCTCCTTGGTGATTTTGTGCTTCCACACTGTCTGTCCTCATGCAGGAGAGGAGGGAGGAGGATGGCTAGACATACTGTGCTCAGTAGGGGTGAGCACAGGTGTGCCTAGCCATCCCCCTCCTAGAAGAAACAGATGCTTCAGATGCCTGTTTGCACAATCCCAGGAACCTGAGCCATCTGAGTGCGGTACAAGGAGCTTTCAAGGTCACAGGGCTTTGGTTTGACCTCTAGTTTTACAACTCATTTGCTCTGTGACTTTGACAACTTCAAATCTGATGGAACCTCAGTTTCATCAACTGTAAACTCAGGGCCTCTGGTTATATGTGAACTTTAAGGTTACCTGGACTCTAAGACCCGTACTTGTAACATACCTTTCATTCTGAATTATTCTTGGGTGTTATGGGATCTAATTAAATCTGATCCCCATTCTCTGGGCCTTAATAAATCACTCCAATTCCAAGAACAAGGAGGGAAATGGAGAAAAGAACACTGAGGGGATCGGTTGCTGTGGCCACAACCCAGGAAGTTCACACATCCTGAAAGAGAATGAGATTGACAGCCACTCTTACAATTCACCTTACCTCTCCAGCCCAGAGGTTAGTTTTTCTCTGCTAATTATCACTATATTCATACTTTTCTCTTTTGTTAACAATTCAATTTGTAAAATTCATTTTCTCATTTAAATGTTCTTTGGGATTTGAAGTTGGCATTGGTTTTACTTTCTGAGCTGAGCTGACTCACTTCCAAAATATTCCAATTTTGTCTCATTATTGCCACTCTGCTTTGTGTATTTCGGCCGGGGTCACACCCTAATTACTCAAGAGATGTTTTATCATTTGTCTGAGATGCAGCTATTAATCATGCTTTTTCCTCCCAATGGAACTGGTGATTAACCAAGCTGTGACACTGTCTTCTGAGTGACTTCCTATTTTCTACTTCTGATTTAGGAGTTACGTGCACACATCAGTTTCAATCACTACTGACTGATCTTAGCTGGTTCTGACCAGGACAATGCTTCTCATCTTTTTTCTAAATTGATTCACAGATGTGTAATATTCTGGCCTCCTGTTCTGTGCTTGGGTTAATGACATGTGAAGGATTTCTCTGTGCTTAAGTTCAGATTTTAAAAGATATGCTTAACTTGTAGATAATGGTGTGCATTTTGATGACCTCAGGGTGTGAAGTCCTTGGCTATGAGTCTATTTGTCTGCCTCATGTAATGACATTCACTCACATTTTATGTAGGACAGTTCCATTCATTTTTTTGAGAAATTTATTTTATCAAATCAAACTCAGCTCTATTGCATTATCTCAAGATGTTGCAGTCTGTTATATTATGCTGATAAATGAGTTCAAAATGGTCCATGCATTTAGGACTAGATGACATACACTATAATTTGTTTTATTTCAAATGATATGATAATGAAAAGGTTTGTAGACCTTCATATGAGAATCATTCAGAGCAGAGGATGGGGACAGATCCCTATTCTTGACCAGGGAATCCTACTGTTTCTGGCTTGGGCATGCAGGATTAGGACTTACGTGTATTGATAAAATCTAGGCCTCTCATCATGTAATCTACCTCAGCATTATTGACAAAAACAACATTGCAATCTAGGTTTCCATGCTTTTCTCCAAGGTTACTTTTAAATCAGTGTTGCTGTAAAGCGGAATGATAACTGCGTCTTGTGTTTGCATTTTTCCGTTTTCCCATTTTTAAAATGCTTACAATTATGTCAATAGACTCAAGCAAAGTACGACAATAAGATGACTAAAATATAGCTTTAAATGTGATTGGGGATTTTTTTTTTCTTTCTGGAAAACATTCATCAACCATATACTTGTAAGAAGCAATTCTCCTGCTGAACTGCTGAAGGCTGTGTTCTTAACCATGGGGCATATCTTGAACAGAATGCTGTGTACTTGAGCCACCCATAAATTTCTAAAGGCTGTAATGTCAGCAGTTACCAAGGATGGAGTCAGTGTGTGCTCAGGAAGTTATACACAGAGGATGCTTCTCCACACCACAAGCATCGATATGTGCACCTTAGACTGTGGAGAAGTTACGACCCATCATGCACTCAGTTTCTTTCTTCTAAGTTAAATGCTAACCATTGTCTGATTATTGACCATCCCTGGACTTAGTCTTCTATCATTCTCACTGTGCTGTGACTTTCCCAAGTCATTCTTTATACCTTCGAACCTCTTTCCTCTGTTTCTCATTACCATTTACTGACAATTACTATTTCATAAAGCTTTCTTAGGAAGTTATTGATAAGTTCTCACTATTTTCCCCAAACTTTATTCCATCAAGTGAAAAGGACTTTGTGTGTTTGTGAGAGAGTGAGTTAACATTCTCTCAAATCCAGCAGCCCTTGGAGAATTAATACAGAGGCCATTCTTGTGTTTTTAAAGCTGGTCTTTAAACCATCTACAATATCTTCCCTGTCCTTTCTCCCAGCCAAGTATTTCCACAGAGAGACTCGTAGATGTACAGTCCTCTCCATGAGAAGTTATAGTGATAATTTTGAAATTTTGCTCATGGAAGAAGGAATGACAGTGGCCTGTGGTACCCGAGGAATTCTACTGGAAAGGGGTCCAAATTAACTGTCAATGTCCAGGACCCTAGTTCCACTTCTCTCCGGGGGTTAGTTTTATTTGGGTAATTGCACAAGCATGAAGTTCATATAAGATTACCATGTGGTTTACCCCGACCCCTCACATTTGTTTAACCACTGTGGTAAAGATAAGGGGAAGAATATGGGTAGGGTATGCCACCATTTATTTAAGTAAAAGGAATGGAGCTATTCACCTATATTTCATCTTTGCTTATATTATGTAAATGGGAGTATAACCAAGAAAAGGGATTTTTAAAGTTTACCTCGGTAATAACCTATAGGGGAAGGGTCAGAACATGGGTAAATTCTAGACTTTTCTGAATAGATGTTATTTTTTGGATCTGACTATGAAGCCATATTCTCAGTTTTACAATGATACACTATAGTTAAACAAATTAAAAATTAGGTTTCTAGATATCAAAAATAAAATACACAAACCTGTTAAGTTGAAGGAAGCACCCAGAAAGGAATTACTTTGTTTAAAACACCATCATCTGTGTATATTTACTGTTTTAGATCCCATTGCCAAAAAAATTTAACCTCCTTAAGATTGTATTTCATTAATGACAGCAGTTTTATTTAAAATATTATATTGTGACCCTGAAACTTACTCTAGTAAGGCAGATATGATGATATTAATATGATTAGAAACCATGTAAATAGAGAAAAGAGAAACAAATCTAACATCACAGAGGTCAGTATCCTGAAATGCTGAATTTGAGTTGGATTTATCAGTATAAATTCTGAATACATTTTTTTCTTGAAGAAATTATAGATATTTCCTAGTTCTTTCTGACAAGCAATGATGACCAACCTAGGAGTTGAACATTCATGAATCCATCATAGTCCTAACAGTTTCTATCCACCATTCCTGGAAGATGCCAGAGAACCAACTCATTATTCTGATACTGGTTGATAAAAGGGAAATCAAGCATTCATCCCATGTTTGAGGATTGACCTGCATTTCAGGGAAACCAAATCTTTGATGAAAGGAATTTTCTCTTTAGGTGAGTATTTTACATTAAAAACAGAAATTGAAGGAGGGGTGATAGAGTCCAGCTACCACCACTTTTGTCATCTCAAATAAAATAATGCATTCAGAGGACATCGCTGATGACTAACCATACAAACAGAGGCAAGCTGGCATCGTGTGCCTATTGATGGAAGGAGGAAATGTGTCCTTTGAAGAATTCTGAGGCAAAGTCAAACCTTAGTCAGAAGTCAAACCAAGTCTCAGGATCTCACTACCAGTTTATGGGAAATATAGGAGTAGAAGAGCAGGCCACAGGACACAGGAGACCATCAGCTCACTATGGGCAGCTCTTGGGAAAATGGGCAGCTTTTAAAAGACAAATTGAAAGGAAATGAAAGGGAGGGAAATCCATAAGTGAAAACAGATTTAAGAGAAACAGTAGCCAAGTGCAACTGGAAATGTTTTGTATCCTGATTTGAATAAAATTGTACTCACGTATACAGGCACATACATATTCCAGAGGTAAGAATTCCTTGCAGGATATTAAAGATATCGCAGAACTCCTGTCAGAATGTTAGGGGTCATAATGACGTAGTGCTTTTGTTAAAAGAAAAGTCCTTGCTGTTTGAAGATAGGTTTTCAGATATTTTTATATGGAACAAAATAATGTTTGGGGCTGAGTTTCGACTCATCTAGTGAGAAAGGAGATAAACTGAGAGGGTGCAAGTAGAATAAAACTGGCCACAAGTTAACGATCTTTGAAGCTGGATGTATCTGCATTTTTTAGTTCTATTTGTTTTTTCTGCTTGAGTATGTGATTGAAATGTTCCTGATTAAAAAAAAAAAAAAAATGAACGTATGTTGTTTCCTTTTAAATTTTCTGTAGCTAGAGTTTCCAACCAGACGCGGTATGTTTTTACTTGCAATAAATTAAGTTGGACAGTAATGACACCAGGAGATTTCCAATGGAATCGAGTATGCAGATTAATGCGAAGTGAGCCGCCTCCATCAGGGAAGAAAGGAGACAGTCCAGGTCCAAGTGGGGAATAGAGAAATACAGAAAAGGGAGAAAAGACAGGTTTTACAAGAAAATAGGAGAAGTGGGAAGAGGAAGAGAAACCAGAACTTAGCCTCAGTGACACCTGAGCCCAAAGGCCTCATGGTTCGGGCTGTGACTGACTTGCTTTCCCACACCTGGAGTGTGGGAAGAGATGTGATGCCCAGTGAATCTATCCTCTGGTACCTACCTCATGATGGAGTAGAGGTCTTTGCTCTTCTCAGAGGACACTCATGGTGGGTGACTGGAAGTGGCCATGTGAGGTATGTGTCGTGAGTTCCACTGAATCATCTCATCTACATCTGTCCAGGTTTTGAAAAAAATAATTTTACAAGCCCATGTGCTAATATATTTTCAAACAGAATTTTATTTTTTATACTTATCATTTTCTAGATCTATAGCTGTTGTTTTTTCCCCCTAAAATATCAAATATCAGGCAAAATTAGAAAAAGAAAAGGAGCTACCTTTGAAGTTTGTCCTTACAATTTTTTTTAAAAAATAATTCAGCCAGCTATACTATTTTTAAGGAAAATTGTCTAAATTAAAAATATAGTGAACATACACATATGAGTGTGTTCTGTCACCTGACTGATGTGACTTATAAAGTATAAAACAGCTGACATGTTAGCCTCATAATTATAAATCTTTAAAGATCCTTTTTCAAATCACATTGTAATGCATTTTGCTGATTTGCTATAGTGGTGCTTATTCCAGATTTTTCCAGATTTACTTAAAGCATTAAGAGTTAGATGGTAAATATGGCTGATTCTCATTATGCCTTGTAGTTCAGTTTTATAAAGTCTCTGCAAACAATGATTTATCAAATACTGATAATTGCTGTTACCTCAGGCAACTAAAAGTTTTCACGGCTTTGGGCCTGTTCACAGTGACCACAAAAGCATCTTGAATATTGATTTTGGAGTTACAAATAAATTTTAGCTAGTAGGTGAATTCACACAGAACCTATGAATAATGAGGATTAGCTGTAATTTTCTATTTGCCTAAAAAAATACTATCTGGGTCACTAACTCTGGTATATTCTTTCCACGATTTTTATAATCTCATTTATAGAACTAGCCTCAGGAAAAATAGTAAAGTGAGCATTTTTTTTTTTTTAATCTTGGAAACTGCCTTGTTACTTCTCAGTGGCTAACATTTTTAAAAAATTCAATTCGAATTTGTTCTCAGAAATTAATAGGACTAAAATTTAAAAAGTGAACCCCCAAACGTAAGTACCCTGTCTGTCTTGTCAACTTGAATTTTCCAGGCCCCACTTTGGTGTGGGAAATACAGTAGGTGCTCAGGAAGTATTTAAGCTTAAGAAATGGACCTGTGTCATTAGGAATATACCTCCACTGTGGTACATAGAAAGACCTTAACGTCCTTGATCTTGGGACCTGTGAATAGGCTACTTTGCATGGCAAAGGGGAAAGTATGACTGCAGGTTGCTGGTCACCTGATGTCAGAGTAGGAGTGGTGCCCTTGAGGTGTAGGTGGGCCGGTGTAACCATAGAGGGCCTAAAACCCTTTAAGAAGAGGAGATTCAGAGAGAGGCATGGCTATGGATGGAGAGTGATGTTATGCAATCAGAGAATGACTTGACCTTGCGTGGTTTGCTTTGAAGTCAGAAGAAGGGGCCTGGAGTCAAGGAATCTGGGCACACTTTGCATGCTGGAAAAGACAAGGAACCCAGTGGGTTCCCAGAAGCTCCCAAAGGAGTGCGTGCCACTGACATCTTGATTTTAGCCCCGTGAGGCTTATGTTAGACTTTTGGCCTATGGAACTGTAAGATAATGAATTTGTGTTATTTGAAGCCACACGTTTTTACTAATTTGGTACCACAGAAAATTAGTACACACCAAATGGCATTTTTTTATTGCCTAATAAGAGATCTCACAAGATCCATTAAGACACACAGCGATGAATGTTTATATGTCAACATCAAACATCATGGTAAGGACTGAAACTGATATTTTTCAAGGAAGCTCATTCCTGCTCGTCAAACCTCACTATATGATTTGGCGGTTACTCATAAAATTGACTGATTGACTTTGTAACTCCTTTGGAACCAATAGTCTATCTTGCTTAGGGCTAAAATAATTGATTTTTATCTCATTGTTTTGTCATTTTTGAGTGTGAGATAAATTAGTACTTCATATATTTACAAATCATGTGCTAAGTAATATTTTCTGTATTTCTAAAAGTTTTGTAATCAGGCTTTGTGATAAAATATGGTAAGATCAATTTTATAGTACTAAAAAAAAAAAAAAAGAAAATGATCCTCTGAAACTTCAGAATTAATGTTCATGAAATCACCTAGCAATGAAATAATGAAAATTAATGTTGTTTTAAAAACCACTGAACATAGACAAAGTCTTGATTGTATTTTGTCAGCTAATATGATTTAATAGTGGTTTAGATATAGATGATCATGTTGTCATAGAATGAAATAAGATGGTACGCAGCACTTGTACTCCGTCTAGTAAGTAGGCCATGCTCAGTACGTGCAAAGCAATTGTTGCTATTCTTGAAAATGTCATTGTTTTAAAAATAATTATTTTCATTTAAATTTTTTTTGATTGGCCCATGATATTTGTACATATGTATAGATATAATGGGATGTGCTGATTCATATATGCCCTGCATAGAAATATCAACTCATTAGAGGATCTAGCACCTTAAATTTTAATCTTTCCTTTAGGGTGAATATTGTTATGTAAACATAGTAGAGATCTATCACCCTTTCCCTTGCTTTCCAGCCTAGCAAAAATGTTTCATTTGAAAATGTATTAATTTTTCTGAAACCCAATGCTATATGAATATTCATCATTAACAGATGCTTGTTAGGCTATTTTGCCCTGAAGTCAAGGGTTTTGTGTTTTACATCAGTCACTACGTGAAAGGATACATAAAAATCACCTTTAAATGTAGGTGGGTAGCAATTACTCTACAAGTTACCACTCTAGATTTAGCTAAATCAGCAAGTGTCTTTTGGTGTCAGGAACATTACTAAGACATTCATCCAGAGAGTTCATTACCACATTTCTGCTCATTTTATTCATCCTCAGAAAGGTAGCAGCTTCCTGCACTGCCAGAAATTTACTCTCTTAGGAAGTCAGCATTTTCCAAACATTGGTATAATCATCAAAATGCAAAACAAATAACAACAACAAAATAACCCTGACTTTCCTCTGCAGAACAAAATATCACTCCTCTGTATTTTCTTTCCTATTTGGGGCTGATGAAGTGGTTTTGAAACCTTTAGCGGAGTACACTGAGCAGACTATTGACTAAATGGATTTAAAACAAATGAAGGGGTATGGATTTCTAGTGTTTTCACAAACATATCAATTGGTTCTCATGAGGTAGAATGAACACAAAACAGGCAGGAAAAACTCAAGTTATCTGATTATCCCATGTATGATGTTGTGACTTACAATAGTATCTCGCATATAATAATATCACTTCTTGTGACATCCAGATATGCATCTATTGATTTTGTGACCCTTTGGTGCCAGAAAATATTTTGGAGATTTTACATAGTCTACATAATTCTCATTTAAACCTAAAATTAACAAGAATATGGTTTATGGACATTTTTATTTTCAAGAAGTGGAAATCAGGGGCTTTTCCAAATCATACAACTTGGATAGCATCTGACTCCAAGTTCAAGTCCATCCCATTAGTACTGCTCTGCTTTCAGTGTAGAGTCACTGACATTATGCTCAAAGGATAATATTTAATGGTCAGTTCTATGCTTTTACAGTAATCCTAGAAAAAATGGAAAGTAATTCTAAAAACAGGAAAAAGGTTATGTGCACATTCATAATTAACATTACGTGTGCATACATGAGCCAAAAGGCTTTTTATAATCAAATGGAACTCTTCCTGGTATGTAATTGTGTCTATGTGTGTCCAAACTTACTGTCCCTGAAGGAATGAAAGAAAATGAGTCTTGCTAGATGCTATGCAAAGCTCAACTGTTAGGAACCAGTACCTAGTCATAACGAGCAGAAGCCATCTGTAGGTGACACCAGTGCTGTTAATTAGGCCACAGGGACACGAGATGCAACCTGCCTCAAGCACATGCAAATCCACATGTTCCCTGGACCCTCTGTCTGTTTTATGTTTGTGTCTACCTCTGCAGCTAATGTCACATGGGTGTCATGGTGTTCTTGTGGCAATGTTGCTGTGGTTCTTGTATCCAGTGTGTCAGAGGTAAAATTTATGGGGACCTGGTAACATCAGTGTGGTGACCTGTTCTTCCCTCAGATATTTTAGCTCTTCTTCCAAATATGCTACCCAACTACTGTGTTTGAGTTTGGTACCCCAGAAGCAGAACTTGAGCCAAGAATTTGAGGACGAGTTATTTGTTTGGAAGGTGATCCCAAGGAGCAAGCAGGGTAGGAGGAATGAGACAGAAATGGCAGCCGAGGAAGGGTGCACAGGGGCCACTGAGCTCAACCCCGCTGGGGAATTCTAATTAAGCCCCTGATTTCCACTTCTTCTATTATCCACGGGAAGCCAAGTGGGCTGAGGTTATGCACCAGCTCTGGTCAGCCAGTGGGAGGGCGCTCATCCTTCCTTCCTGGGCGACAGACAGAGCTTCAGGTAAACTTGCATGGTGCTGAAAGCTGCAATCCAGCAAGACACACCTGGGCATCTGGAAAGGGCAATGGCTACAGTGGTTCTAATTTATTTACTGAGGCTAATTTGTCAAAGCCATCAAGTTCTTTGTTTACCCTTGCACTTGAGGTCTGTGTGAGCTGAGCCACACTTTGAAGACTGGGATCTGGACTATGCAGCCCCATCGTCAGGTCTCTGGCCTCCCCTGAGAGAAGCCCAGTCAGCATTCCTTGGTTATCAGACTTTTTCAGCCAGGGACCTCTGCTCTGATTGCGAAGCCACACTGTGTCTTCTGGCCCCATAAATAAGTACAGAAGGCCTACTTGTTTTCGGCAGGCATCGTTCCTTGCTTGGTCGCATTACCAAGGGCAGCCCAAACCAAAAGCCTGGGATGTGCCTAGACAGGTAACTTACTCACCAGGATTGTCCCTGTTCCTATTGTTCTGCGCCAACCAGGATGTTTATTCTATCCCCCCCCAACCCCCGCCTTGTCTCTCTTAGTTAATATGAATTCTTCCAACTGCTTCTGGGACTTTATCTTTCTGAAGTTTAGAAAGTATAGATTCTGGTATTTTTTTTCAATTCCCACTAAATGCCTTTGTGTATTGATGTGGAGAGTAAATCACACTGACTGTTGGCTAAAGTGTAAAGATTCCTCTGTCCCCTTGCACATGATGAAGAGTCAGACGTGATAAACACTTAGGACGTAAATGAACTCGAATGGTTTTTAATTTCACATGTTTTACTGTTTTCTGCTAGAAAAGTTAACTTGCCTCCAATTTTCTTTCCCACCAGTTTCTTTCTTTCCAATTTGTGTCTGCCTTATAGAAATTGCTATTTGTCAAATTTTTTCTGAAGCATGCTAATATTTATCTTAATGTCTGGATTTGCCCAAACCCTCTTGGCCTTGTAAGGAACAGGCTGGAATTTTATGGCTCATCCAGATGACATCGTAAGCTACTCAAAGTCTCATCTACTCACTTGCAGTGTTTGCATCTCTTAGAAGCTTGTTAAATGTAGAACCTAAGACCTCACTCCAGACCTCCCTAGTTACAAACTCTGGGGTCAAGGCCAAGAATAGTGTCTTGATAAGCCCTCCACATGAGGTATGATGCATAGTTGAGTTTGGGTAGCACAGTTCTACAGCTTTACTTCTCAAAGTCTGGTCCTGGGTCCAGCAGTATCTGCATCACTAGAGAATGGAGTTTTTGGAAACAGAACCTCAGGCCCCACTCCAGACCTCCTGAGTCAAAATTTGCATTTTAACAAGATCCCCAGGCAATTTGTGTGCACATTAAAGTTTGAATGGCATCATTCCACAGGCTGCGGCTTTGTATTTTCAAAGTCAAAAAACAATATGATAGATCAAATCATTCACTAAAATTAACATTAGGAAAGGATCTACTATATTTTAAATAGAGAGTTATGTTCCTAAACATAATTCACCCAGAGGGAACCCCAGTATTAATTTTGAACTCAAAGTTCTCGTTGGAAAGCCATATACTAGGACATCAAGCAACTACAATATGAGTCCTAACAAAAAGATGTAGCAGTAAAATAAGGGTAGAGGAAGCCAGATTGCAGACATACTTTCAACTTCATTATTCTTTAAAGACACCATAAGACTATTCAAAATGATTAGAACACATCCTTGAGGAGATAGAAAAAAAAAAAATGTCTTCCCACAATGTGGAGTGCAGAGATTTATTTTCTAGCAAACACTGCCAGCTCTGCTCAAGCACATATTGTCATTTGGGAAATGTGCCTCAGTCAAACTCAAAGAAAAAATAATTTTTTTTTTTTTTTTTGGAGTGCTGAGTCTTTAGGGAAGGACTCTGATTTGAAATAACAAATGGACATGGAATTTGAATCTCTAAAGCTTGCACATATGCACGGATACCTGGGCATGGATTTATTTCCTGGGCCCAGACGTCCCTGAGTCTCACAGCTTGAGGATGGATAGCTGTGGCAGAGGACAGGTCACTGAAGCTGCAGTAAGAGGAAGGAATGCTCCCTCCAGCCTGCTTGTCCCTTGCCATGAAATGAACACTTTTACTCCTTGCCTCATTAGAGAAATAGAGCTGTAGTGTAACACACTTAACGTTTTTAACACAAACCTGTAAAATGGCTTTAACAAGCATGATTGTCTAAATTTCATTCTGACACCAAGTTCTTTTATTCTTTTGTTCCTGACACATTGTACTCATAGATTCTCGATCAAATTCACTGTCTTCACTATCAGACAATTTTTTTTTTCCCAATAGGACAACAAACAAAACAAAACAAAAAATTCCCTGTAAACTCTAACTTATCATTATATTTCTCCTCAACAATGGAGGACAATTTTAATAAAGATGTTCCCACATGAAGTGGGAGGGAAAGGGAGAGAAAAGGGAAATTGCATGGAAATGGAAGGAGACCCTCATTGTTATACAAAATTACATATAAGAGGTTGTGAGGGGAATGGGAAAAAAATAAGGAGAGAAATGAATTACAGTAGATGGGGTAGAGGGAGAGAAGATGGGAGGGGAGGGGAGGGGGGATAGTAGAGGATAGGAAAGGTAGCAGAATACAAAAGTTACTATTATGGTATTATGTAAAAATGTGGATGTGTAACCGATGTGATTCTGCAATCTTTGTAATGTTTTGAATAACCAATAAAAAAAAAAAAAGATGTCCCCAAATAGGCCCTAGATGGGACATGTGATGAATTGATCAATGAAACTCAGCTGTATTAATTATATCACAAAATGGGGTGATCACCAAGTCCAACCTACTTTGCACAATATCCCTAGTTTCACACTTTTCTTTACCCCGGTGACAATGGCAGTAGTCTCTGTTGCTTAGGACTGTCATTCAGGAATTGATGTACATATGCAGTCAGTGCATACTAAACCGGGCCTCTGTGTATGCTGCTGGGTATAGAAAGATGAATGGTATAACAGTCCTGGGTCCCCGGAGTGCTCACAGCCTAATGGGACTTGGAGGCCTACAAAAGAATTGAGATCATTATGACATGGTACAAAGATTGCTCTCGGGGTATCAGGTGAGGCTTCAACTTGGGTGAAAAGAGGAGGATGAGGACATTCTTGGCAGAGAGGAAGCAAGTACTATGTATTTACTGGAAGGGGGAAAAATGCAGGTTCATGCAGCCATAGGAGTCTCCATTGTGGGGGAGTGGAAAGCACCCTGGGCTGTGTCTCCCGCTTCCCTGCGAAGAGACTTCTGCTTGCTGAGCTGTGTGAATGTCTGCTAAACTCTAGAAGCACTCAATGCCTCTTCAGAGAACTGTTGGATCTATCAAGTAGCTATAAAATAACTCAAACATTAGGGGCTTAAATGAGTTCAGAGAAAAATATAGTCAATACAATTGCTTTATTTCATTTTTCCCAACAGAAACAAACTCTATTAGACTGTGAGCACTTTAGTGTGTCTAATATTTTCCCTGATTGTTTTTCCTTTGGATATACTTCTTCATGGGGATGAACAGGCATGCCAAAGGGGGAAAAAAAAATGAAACGGAGCAGGGAGAAAAGTTATGCCTATTTATTGTGGCGAGCTCCGGCTTCTACGACATCTGAAAATTCATGAGAAAATATGTACCTTTTAAAATTCATCTTTTCATTTGACATTCATCATGAGACACTCTGATGTTGGTGGTGGAATAGAGTTGGTCAGGAATGTTTACTTGTTTTGCAAGTTGACCTTGAGCAAGTTATTTAAATTGTGTCTATTTAAATGGGGTTTACTCTGGAAATCACAGATGCTATGCCCTTTACTTTCACTGAAATTGGAGAGGTTGGATTTGCCAGTACACACACACACACACACACACACACACACACACACATGCAAACACATCTACGCCTCATATTGTTTAGAGGCCTGAAAACAGCAAATAGGTCCTCCAAATGCTAATTAGCTCATAAAAAATGGAAACTGTTACATTTACTGATATTAAATTAAATGGTAAAATTATTTACTATGTGGAACTACAAACAAATGACAAGAGGAAATGGCCTAGCTTTCTGCTAATTTCTAGAGAGATGGTTTTGTTAGTAGACTTTTTTTCCTTCCCTTTTCCCCCAGGATTTAGAACATATTTAGCTGCTTTTATATTAAAAGTTTTCACTTTTACATAATTACACTTAAAAATAAATTATTTTTATGAAAGCTAAATTTAAATATTTTCAAAATCTACTTAAATGTTTTTGGTTCAATTAAAATGTTTATTATTACCAAAGAAGTCTTGCTCAAAGTCAACAAATGATTGTGTAAAACCTAGAAGGTGTGTGTAAGGAATACCACCTTTCTGATGAATGATCCATGATTTACTTCTTCCTACTTTGAAAAGTGTCCAATGGTGAATTCATCCCTTTACATCTTGTCTTTTAATCAAAATGATCTGGGTGTGGGTCATGCATACTGAGGGCTGTAGTTACTCCCCTTTTCCCGAAGTGATGGATAGCTAACATGATGAGTAGATTTTTGCTAATGGAGGATAGTAGAACAACTAGGCAGCTCATGGGACCAGAGCCCTCAAATATTCCTCTTTCTCAGAGCAAAGTGTGTGTAGGTGGGGTTCATCTCTGATAATGACACATCACCCTCCAGGGGGCCACATTGACCTCAGTGGAAGCCCAACTGAAGGTACTGAGACTGGGCTTTGGGGAGATCATGGTCTTTTGAAGTTGCCTAAATCTGATTCTAAGAGGGCGTCAGGGAACTTGACATTATTAATTTTATTTTTACTTCACTATTCCTTTTACAGGCAAAAGTTTCTTAAAATAGTGCGTGATAAATTGTTATGTTGGAAGAGAAATTATATTTTTAAAACATCTTTGGTAAAAATCAGAGTATGAGGAGAACTTTTGGTGGCTCTGTTTTGGTCACACAAATCAGTAACAGGCACCAGCTTCATTGTGGCCCCCTGAAAAGCTCTCTAGATGGCTTTAATTAAATTGAAAAATGGTAAAAATAAAACAATCTTGATCATACATGAGGAAATACACTCAACACCTAAAAATATGATATCAAGCTTATAATTTTGCTTTGTTAAGCTTTGATTATTAACTTCTTTGGATTTTCATGATCCTAAAAAAAAAAAAAAATGGATGACTTCGCTTGAAATGTGCATTGGCATTAATCATTTAATTCAACAAATAATAGCCGATATGCTGATTGCAATGATAGCCACCACCAGGTAGTCACCACCAGATATGTACCCATGGTCAAACAAAGTTGGGCACACTACCTGGTCCTGTCTTCTCCAACAACAGACATTATTTAAGCATACTAATCTTTAACTTGGGAGGAATGGGATGGAGCTGTAATTGGTAAAGAAGAGCAAGCTATCACTGTGCTGGCCAAAGAGGCAAACATTGGGTCACAATTTTGTTTCAGTTTTGTTCTTCATCAGACATGATTACAGAGTGGTCTTGTTTTTGTCTCACTTTGTCTTAGCTGGATGACCTTGTGTGATGTTGGTGTCCTGTGAAATTATTTATGTTGAATACTAAAACATCATCCTGGCTCCCACTGGCAGCAGTTGAGGGGTGGCTTTTATCTCTCTCACAGTCCTTTACCTCCTGCCTCCCAGGTATTAGTCACTGCTGCTAGACCTGCACACAAATCACTGACCCTTCAAAACTACCCTGCATAACTAGAAGGCATCCTTCTTCCCAGTCTACACTTAAAACAACCACATCTCTCAGAAGTCTGGTAGCTTTTCCATGGCCACAGGGAAAGAACTGAAGCTGCTTATTACAAGAATAATTTGGTAAATAAATAAATGCACAAGAAACAATGAGTGGCTTTAGAGAAAGTCAAGACACTTGGGAGGAGACAGAAAGTCTCGTGGAACTGGTGCATTTGGGAGGTACCTTGAGAATAGTCAGAAATTCAAAATAGGGTTTCACGGGTGGGTGGTATCCGGGAAGCCTTCTGGGTCCACTGAAGCCAAGGCAGAGAGGAGGAAGGGTGGGTTTGAAGAAGGTTGCAGAGGGTGTACTTAATTTGTTATTCACCATTTTCCACTTTTCCAAGCTGGGAGTGGTGAATGGATACATATGAATGTGTATCAAGCTTTTTGCATCAAATATTCATTCATTTATCCAGCACATACTTCCTGAGTATTATGCCATCATCAGTGATCTGCAGGTGGGAGAATCGAGTACGGAACTGGCTCTTTCCCTTTTGGGGAGGCCATCATCACAAACTGACATGCTAACAGGACCTTCTAATAACCCACCACCTATTGTGGTAAACATGTGAATGGAAACTCGGGGGCCTACAGGGGAAGGAACAACAAACCCGTCATGGGCATGAGGGAAGTCTTTGGCAGTTGGTGATATTTGAGCCATGAGTTCAAAGGGTAGGGAGCAGTTTGCAAGCAGAGAATCCTAGGGTTGGGACAATGGGGTTGGTGAAAGGTGAACAAATGTGTAATGAGAACTGAGGAGAGTTGTTGGAGATGAGAACACTGGTGCTCGCTGAGCCCCTGTTGGAGAATTATGGAGAAGATTAAGTTATAGAGGTTGGTAATGGGGCTGGTATTAGTGAGACAGTGGGTGTCTGCCCCCTTTTTAAGAAATGAAGGGCTGAAGGTGTGCAGTGAGGGGAACATGGGTACAGCCCATACCAGCTATGGAGTGGGGAGGGTTATGTTCATTATTATTCATTTCTAGGAAACGAATATATAGCAACCATTGCATACTTAATGGTAGCAGTAAATAGCCAGAAATAATAAGGCCTGAATCATAAAATACTAGTGTTATAGTCAAGTCATAAATCTGTCATTTCATGAATAAAATTTCATGGTTGTAATGGAAGCATTATTATGTGATGGAGAGATAGGCAGAGAGAGGAAGAGAGAGGGAGGGAAAGAGAGAGAAAGATGGGGGTGGGGAGAGAGAGAGAGGTTTTATGCTGGAAGAAACCTTAGAGTTCATGTAGTACAAAGTTTCTCAAACTTCATTTAGTATGCAACGGAAGTGTGTTAGTTTTTCATTGCTGTGACCAAAATACCTGACAAGAACAACTTAGAGAAGGAAAAAGTTTATTTTGGGCTCATGGTTTTAGAAGTTCAGGCCGTGGTTGACCAACTCCAGTGCTCTGGGCCCAAGGTGAGGCAGAACATCATGGTGGGAGAAAACCGCTCAGTGTATGGCATCCAGGAAGGGGAGGGGTGGGGGAACCAGGAACAAGATGTAACCCCCAAGGGCATGTCCCCACTACCCTACTTCCTCCATCTGTGCTCTGACAGCCTACAGTTACCATCCAGTAGTCCATTTCAAATTTATTAACCCATCAAATGGATTCACCCACGGATGAGGTGACGGCTTTCAAAACATGAGTATTTGGGGACTATAAACATGTCTAGATCCAAATCATAACAAGAAGCACCCAGAGGGCTTGGTCAGTGTTTCAGGATACCATGTCCCGTATGTCCACCTCACCTTACCCACCCACGTTCCTAGCTATGGACGCTCAGGTTACCTTCATCTCTCAGTCATTACACTACACAGAGCCTTTGTGTGCACATCCCTTGGGAATCCAAGTGGGAATTACTTGGGGATTCATAACGAGGGACAAGCCCACTAGAGCACAGAGTTTACACATACTGTGGATGTACCCACCACATAACACTAGGGTGCCCTCAAGAACAGTGGTAGCATTCTATGCTCCTGCCAGAGCACATGTGTTCCTGTCTCCTTCATTCATGCCAACGTGTGACATTGCAGCTTTCTGACTTTTACCAGCTTTATAAGCATGAAGTGATATATGATTGTTCTTTTAGATAATAGTCTGGGGCCTGCGTATGCTTGTTTGTTCTTCCCATCTCACCTTGCTAACCTTATGGCCTTGGATGAGTCATTTCAGCCTTCTAAGTTCCTGTTCTCTCATCTGTAAAATGAAGAAAAATGGACTGTCTTTCCTAGGAAGGTTGTAAAATTGGATGAGACCTGCAGAGGGATTCCTACTGGTCTGCAGAGCAGTGAGCCCTCAAAATGAGTTCTCTGGGTTGTTGTTATTCTCAGATTTGATAAAAACAAAACAAAACAAACAAACGAAAAAACCCCCATGATTTCTCAAAAGGCAAAGGTAGAATGTATTTAGAGAATTGAATTGTAAGAAAATTGCCAATTATCACAATTCAGTTTGGGAATGTTCTTACAGGTCACGGGAGCCCAAAGTGGAAGGAGATCGAGAGAACCCACTCATTTGATGGTGTTTGAGAAACTGATATTATCCTGACAAGGCAATTTTGGTAAAGGAAAGAGACTAATAGTAAATGAAAAAAAAAAGAATATGTTTGATTTTTCTTTTTAGTATTTTGTAGAAGTATTGTAGTCACAACTTTATACTAGGAGTAACTAGAAGAACTTAAAAAAATATACCTAAAATCTCATCACTTTAACAAAGCCAATTTTGAAAATGATTTGTCATCTTTTTTCTTTTTATTATGCTTAACTAATTAATTTATAAGTATGCTGATCACACAATCATGTCACACTTAAGTAATGAAGAGAGCATGCTAATTTTTCAATAGCCTTCAAAAATCAACATTTTAATTGCTTCATAATATTCCATCAAGTATACATGCCAGGTTAATTATATTTTAGTGTTCTGGACTTGAAAGTAATTTGGTATCTTTAAAAATGTATAGTATTAATTACAAATTATTTTAATCAGACGGGTTTAGACATGCTAAGATATCTTAGTGAAAGCCAGGACGCTTAATCATCCTTCATACTGTATTTGTACAGCCCCCACTGAGAGGAGGCATTTTCAGTAACTACTTTCATGCAGCCTTGGGATCTGAACAATCCAGGTGTTACTATAGTGTCACACTTGGAAGAGCCAGCCACAGCTGCATGTTTAGGAATTTGCCTTAGATCTGACCTTTGCAAGGGTCCATCCTGGGTTGCAATGTGATGTTTGAATACATGTGTACATTGTGCAATGATCAAATCATGCTAATCAATGTACTCATTGCCTCACATTCTTATCATTTCTTTGTGGTGACAACATGTAAAATCCACTCTTCTAGCAGTTTTCAAATATACACTATATCATACCTTGTTAAGTATATTGTACAATAATTATTTGGCAATTAAAAATACAATAAAATTTAAAGCACAAAAATAAGACAAGGCATAACAATTAAAAAACACATCATAATCATACAGAGTAACTTCAAAATATATGTTCCAGTGAAGATATATTATGCAAATCCATAAAGAACAAATTCACCCTTGGGCTGGGGATGTGGCTCAAGCGGTAGCACGTTTGCCTGGCATGTGCAGGGCGCTGGGTTCGATCCTCAGCACCACATAAAAATAAACATAAAGATGTTGAGTCCGCTGAAAACTGAAAAATAAATATTAAAAAAATTCTCTCTCTCTCTCTTTAAAAAAAAAAGAACAAATTCACCCCAATCAATTCCACTTTGGTGACCTCTAGATGTAAAGAAACCAATGAAGAACACTGTTTAAAAAAATAAGATTCATGGGCTGGGGATGTGGCTCAAGTGGTATCGCGCTCGCCTGGCATGCGTGCGGCCCGGGTTCGATTCTCAGCACCACGTACAAACAAAGATGTTGTGTCCGCCAATAACTAAAAAATAAATATTAAAAAATGCTCTCTCTCTCTCTCTCTCTCTCTTTCTCTCTCGTCTCTCACTCTCTCTTTAAAAAAAAAATAAAAAATAAAAAATAAAAAAATAAGATTCATGAGTAGGGTTCATTCTCCAGTGTGCTGCCTTAAGTAGACCTTCTTCACAAATGAAATAACTTAGGGTAGAGCTGAGGCACTGGCTTGGAATCGCAGTAAGTGGGAGTGTTATAAAAGCTTTATAAATTGCTCTTAAGTTGTTTCAATATGGTGTTTTGTATAAGATTCTGTCATAATTAATGTGAGCATTAAATATGAAATTGTTTAGTACAATGAATGGATGTATTAGAAACTTAGGATGTAATATAGGAATTGTGGATTACTTTATGTAAGTGCTTGCACTTTGAAATTTTCGGAATTTATGCCAATGATATTTTGCCAAAAAAAAAAAAAATTCATGGTGAAGAGTGGATAATGATGTATAATTTTAAACTGCTAAAACAATAGATTTTTGATGTTCTCACCACAAAACAATGATAATTAGGGAAGTGATAGATAGATACATTTAATTAGCTTGATTGGATCTTTCTATAATATGTACATAAATCAAAACACCAGATCATATCCCATAAATATATACAATTATATACCAGTTAAATATAAACAAATAAATTCAAAAAGGAATCTATGATAAATATATGACAAAATATGTATTTGTATCAAATCAAGAAAATAATTTCTTGAACTGAATAGAAAGTTCCATAGAATCGGGAGATTGCTCTAATGCAGGTGTTAATGAGCTTTTCTGAACAGCATGGCTCTCTGTGAACAGTGAACCCTCATTATCAAACAGTGTTGGGTTACATCATTCTGAAGACCAGCTTAAAATCACACAAGTGTTGTGGTCACACCTTCCCTGTAGAGGTTTGTGTCTGGCCACTGTAATTGCTAAGCTAAATAAAATGAGGAATTGCAACTTTCAGTGTCATTAATTTCTAAATAAATTATTTTGGAAACATATGTATGACCTGGATGAGGTCCCCAGATTAAACTTTTTTTTTTTTAAACATAGCTTAAGGATGTAACCTATGGAAACTGATAATTTTCTCATGTTAATCCATCTTGATTACTAAGTAAACAGTTTTTGTTTTTTAAAATATGGTACCTTGAGAACTATTAAGTTAACTAGATATATCAAAATAAGTAAGCTTCTTGCCTGTCAGCTAGGAATGTTTCAAATATATGCCTATAGTAAGTAAAGAAATATTGTAAAGGAAAACATGAGGTTGTAAATATGCTAAACTCCTTACCTGTACCAATTCAATTAACCTTTGTAACCACCCCTGCCCTCATTCATTCCATGTACACAAATTATAAAATAGCAAAATGAACCCCCTGTGTCACCCACGATCCAACCATGGCCAATCCTGTCTCAGGACTTCTCTCATGTGTGGTTCACCCTCTGTATCATTTTGAAACAACTTGCAAAAATTCTACCCTTTCCTTCTTAAATATTTCAATACAAATCTTTGAAAGGTAGGAGGCTTCCTTAAAACAGAACTGAAAGAAATTAACTGATAATTCACTTAATTATCAACTACTTGTTGGTTTTTCGAATTTCCAATGGTAAGCCGGAAAACTGTACTTAATATACAATAAAGACTGTAACTTCCCTAAGACCTCCCTATAATGAGAAATAGAGTTTCATAGTAAGAAATGTTGGTTTCAAATGTCGTTCTCTGAATGCGCATTCAGTACCACATCACCTGATTCACCCTCTGCCACTCAATCAAGAGGAGAGCCCCTGAGGTGCCCATGTTAGAGGAGGATTTGTATTCTGGTTCTTACAGAGTCGTGCTTTCCAGACCTGAGGGAGCAAAGCCAGATAGGTCTTTGTGTCTGCAATTCTTTTATTCATTATTGTTACAACTGTGGCCTAAAAATTTGTGACTGTTCTGGAAGAATTCAAAAGAAAATATGAATGTATGGCACAATAGACTCTGCACTGCATGTGGCATTGAGATAAATATCATTTAAGGGTAAAACAATCAGCCCCAAACTGTCCCTTTGAGATGCTGGTAGAATTTGTCCTCAGATTGGTTCATTTTAATTCCTTTGTCTGTAGAGAGCAGCCAGGCATTTTGGATGATTCCTTATGGAAATACTGGCTTTTCTGTGTATTATAGGTAATATGGTTTCTTAAAATTCAAATAAGCAGACTTTAAGATACTAACACAATATCCATTTGCAATATCCTTTACAAACTGACTTCAGAAGATATAAATATCTGTAAGTTATCTATATTTGAATTGATTATATGCCTTTGAAATATTCTTCAAATGTTGATCAATCAATTTTGATTGCATTGAAATGGAAACAATATGGATATTTAGGAACTTCTTCTTGATGCGTGGTACTATAATTACTCTGACTGAAGTATAATTTCCAAAATTTATAATGCAAAGACAAACCAGTTAAACAGGAAATAAAACTCTGTGTTAAAGAAATTAAAAGTATTTTTTGTTTAACTTTTCTAGGAAGTATTTTCCTGATATGCTTTGTCTTGATATTGTCAAAGGAACCAGGTGTAGTGGTGATGCCTGTCATCCCAGCAAATCAGAAGGCTGAGGCAGGAAGATCACAAGTTTGAGGCCAGCCTGAGCAACTTAGTGAGGGCCTAAGCAGCTTGATGAAACTCTGTCTCAAAATAAAAAATTAAAAGGGCTGGGGATGTGGCTCAGTGGTAAAGTGCCCAGGGTTCCATCTCCAGTATAATATATGTGTGTGTGTGTGTGTGTGTGTGTGTGTGTGTAAACTTATATATAAAAATGTATATATATAGTCTAAGGACTGGTTGTATAACTCAGTGGAGGAGTGCTTTTTGTCTAGCAGGCACTAGGCCCTGGATTCAATCCCCAGCACTGTGAGAACAGAAAAAGAAAAAAAAAATACAAGTTGTCAACTACATTTGAATAAGAAGCTTTATTCAATAACAAGTTGGCTTCATTTCACAGATAGAATTGTCACTTTGATCAAAGTACTTTCGGAGGAGCTGGTATTTCTCTTTGACTCCCTAGCTGGGTGGCTTGGGTTTTAAGCCCCAATAATGAAATTCAGAATCAGGCTAATAAGGCATCTGCAAGCATGTCATACTCCTGAAGACTCTTGGTGTGACACACCAGCCATAGCTCCACTTTATCAAGGCTCATTATGAAACAGGAAGATGTTGATCTCTTTGACTTGATTTGTATTTCAAACTTGGGAAGTATTTTGAGCCACCGGGTATGGAGGAGGAAATCGGAATCTCTCTAATTCAAGTTTCCCCAGCAGTTCAGCGATAGATCCATCTAATAAGAGTCAGGATTGTCTAGTTTTCTTGGGTCACACTTGCATCTTGGGACCAGAGGTCTGGATAGTGTACCTTCATTTCTGTTCATGGGGAGGGCATGAAGGCAGTATTATTTCTCTTGTTGGTGGAGTAATGAGTTGGCATTTGAAAAAAGTTGTCTGAGAAGATAAAAGAGTTTGTTTGAACATGAAATAAATGAGTCTGTGTCATCTGGATTGAGCATTTCCCCAGCCTCAGACATCTTAGCATTAAAAATGGAGCACATTGCATTAAAACGTTTAGGATTTCTGTGTTCTTTGTTCCATTTATCTATATCAAGTTACCCATGGGTATGTGAGACATTTACGGGTTTGTTTTTACATCTGGCAGTATTTCAAAACGCAATGCAAGCAGGCAGGTGTTATTATTGATTGAAACAAAATTTTGCGCCAGTCTCTCCAACTCAATGTCTACCATATGAATTTATTCACCCTCTGCTCCCAGAGGACAGATGAGTTTGTCTCTTATGGTGGAGAATATGCTAAGAAAGCCTGCACATTTTTTTTTTGCTCCTCGATTATTTTATTACTAAATAAAATAGTCTGTCTTGACTTTCTCTGAGACAAAACTTTAATTATTTGACCAAATTTTACAGAATACTATGTTCAAACACCCCCAAATAACATAGCATAATGTTTTTGTCTGTGGAGTCTAAAAATATTCAGCAAAATTTAAAGTTGCCAGAAACCTTAAAAAAGAATACCATGGAGACCATGAATCTTTGTATCTGCTAAATCTCAACATTGGAATTAGGCACACATCAGAGTTTATGCAGCATCTACCAATGTGTAGCTTCTATGAAAATGTGAGTTAGGATTTATGTGATGACACAGCAGTTATCAGCTAAAAGATGTGTGTAGTGTTAAATGTATACACAATATAAACCACCTATTAATATACGTGTGATATACATTAATACTATAATTAATAAATATTAACTCACATATGACTTCAGAGGCTGAAATGAGAGCCGTGAACTTAAGCCCATGGACTGGTTAACTCGATCCAAATTTTTGACCATTCCAATTTTTCAACTTCAGTATAATGAAGTAGGTATTTTATTTTAATCTGCTTAGAAAGATTGGTCGATTTTTAAATCTCTTTCTAAGATACACATTTAAATTTCCACTTGGGAAAACGATTAGTGATTCATTTAATAAGTAAATGACATTTTGAAGCCCCCTGAAAGCTAATCAATATATTAGAATGACTTATAAAAACATTAATAGAATGGAGAGGTGAGTGAGGAATCATTTACTTTAAGTTTCATGATGTCCCTAATGGGGAACTCAGTAGTATTCTTTCAGCACTGAACAATAGTTATTTTAATGATAATGGTCATAAGAATGTCATTATTCCTTGCAATATTTAATGGAAAAATGAAAGATGTTAATGGAGCTCTTTATGGTATAATGCATGATAAATTATATGATATCTAAAATCCGAAGTTGAAAGGTATTTCTCATGGTGTTCTTAATGATCTATAGAAAAGCACAAAAGTGAAAAATATAATTTTAATGAGGTATTCTTCAATGTCTTCTTTTTTTTTTTTGCTTTCAGTTAAGTACATGCAAAAATTTAAATCTTGATTGTCTTCACTGAACTGCGTGTTAAGGATATATTTCTTTTTCATAGCCAGCATGATTATTTTCATTCAATTTTTTTGTAGTGAAGTATAACACACATCAAGAAAAAGATGAACGTACTTCTGTACGCAGTTCATTGAATTATCAAAGTATGAATATGTAAAGATCACAGGTCAAGAGTACACAGGCAGCATCTCAACCACTTGCTTTCCTGCCCTCTCTGCACATACTCCCTCCCACTCTCCGCGAATAGTCACTACCAGGACTTTCTACTTGCCTGTTTTGAAAGAGACACAAAAGATTCCAACAATATCAACCTTTGTACACCTGGCTTCTTGGGATAACATTATACCTGTGAAATGCACTCATGTTGGTGTGGACAGGTTCCTTGCTTTGTTTATATTGCTTCAGAATATCTCATTGTAGAATATATCCCAATTACTTATTCACTCTGCAACTGGACAGGCAAATTGTACTTTGGGACTCTCATGGATATTTCTTTAAGAAAGTTCATGGGCATGTCTTTTGGTACCTGGAAAACTGCTTGTTTTTCTGTTGGGCACATTCTTTACAGAGGAATTGCCAGCTCATTAAATATGTATATGTATGTTTAACTTCAGTAGAAAATGTGAAATAATTTTTATGGAGATTATACTCATTTACACACTCTTAACAGCAGTGCATCAAAATTCTATTTGCTCCATGTTCTTTTGGAAAATAAACTGACTTATTTTTTGGTGCTGAGGCTTGAAGACAGGGCCTCACAGATGCTTAGGGTTGTATTTAACCACTGAGCTATACCCACAGCTTCAACTTTATAGTCTTGGTAACACTAGGATTGCTTTCCTTTGTTTTAGCTTTTTATTATTTCTCTTAGTTTTAGCCATCTTGATCTGTGCAGAACTCTCACACTGATTTTAATTTGCAATGCCCCATGACTAATAAGGTTGGAAACCATTGCATAGATTTGTCCTTATGTAGATATTTCTTTTTGTCTTTTTCTTATTCCTTCATAATTCTCCCTGTATTCTGGATACTGAAAAATAGCTCTACCACTATGTGGCTCCTCTTTCTATTACAACATCTTTAGATGAACTGAAATTCTTAGTATGTTCTAATTTATCAGTTTCCTGTTTTGGTTAGTGCTTTTGTGCCATATTTAAGAAATCTTTGTGATCCTCAAAGTAGTGAATATATTCAGTTACAGTGTTAGCTAGTAACTATTTCTTGTTTTGCCTTTCAAGTTTATGAGTAGAATCTTTCTGGAATTCATTTCTGGTGTGATTTAAGGTAGTAATCAACCTTTAAACCATTCTCTCTTAGCAGAGTGTTTATCCAACTGACCCATCACCATGTATTTAAAATAGTTGCATCCTAACACTGTTCTATGTTGCAAACATTGTAAAAAAAATCTACTATCCATATATGCTGAATCTCTTTTCACTTCTAATGATCTATTTCAGTAATCTTTTGCCATTATGGCATTTTAAAAAATTCTTATAATATTATAAGACTTGGTAACAGTTTTTAAAAATTCCCACAAATTTGTTTTTTGTTTGTTTGTTTGTTTGTTTGTTTTTGGTAGTGGGGATTGAAACCAAGGATGCTTTACCACTG
Source organism: Callospermophilus lateralis (assembly GCF_048772815.1). Lineage (NCBI taxonomy): Eukaryota > Metazoa > Chordata > Mammalia > Rodentia > Sciuridae > Callospermophilus > Callospermophilus lateralis. The sequence goes on from NC_135322.1 coordinate 56,564,853, forward strand.
AACTACAAATCCAGTCCCTTTTATATTTTATTCTGTCTTTTGTTTGTTTTGGTACTGGGGATTGTACCCAGGGGCACTTAACTACTAAGCTACATCCCTAGACCTTTAATTTTTTTTTTTTTTTAATGAGACAGGGTCTTACCAAGTTGATTAGTGCTTCCCTAAATTGCTGAGGTCGGCCTTGAACTTGTGATCCTCCTGCTTCAGCTGGGATTACAGGTGTGTGCCACTGTGCCTGGCTTTATATTTTATTTTGAGGTGGGATCTTGTTAAATTGCTGAGAGTATTGCTAGGTTGCTGAGGCTGGCCTCAATCTTGCCATCTTCCTGCCTCAGCCACCTGAGTCACAGGGACTACAGGTATGTACCATCATACTAGGCAACAAGCTTGTTTTTATTTATGAATATCTTGGTGATTACTGTCCCTTTGTATTTACACATAAGAATTTATATCAGTTTATAAATTTGTATATCTAAATATAAATAACCCCCTTTGATTAAATCTAAATATTAGTTTGGAGATGATTGAATCTTCTACTTTTTAAATTATTCTCAATGATATTTTATAATTTTCTAGGCAGAGTTCTTGAACATATTTCGTTAGCTTTCTTCTATGGCTAAATAATGTAGTTTGATGCTGATGTAAATGATGCCATTTAAAAAATTCACTCTGTGAATACACTTTCATTCAGCAGACTTAAGTGCACTGTAGACGGTATTCAAAATTTTCTATATACACTATTGTACAAACTATAGATAATGGTAGTGTTATTTCTTCCTGTTCCATCTGTATTACCTGCTCACTATTTTTCTTGCCTATATTGTACAAAATAGTGTATTCTTCACTGCATGTTGAATGAAAGGGTCCATACAGAATGTACTTGTCTCATTTCTGAACTCAAAGTGGCTCTCAGCATTTCCTACAATGTGTCAGGCTTGCTGTAAGGCTTCTGTAGATACTCTTTACAGAGATGGAAATTCTCTGCCTGCCTGAGAAATCATGTGTGAATATTGGATTTTATTAAACACTTTCTGCATGTGTTGAGGAAACAATGTTTTCTTTAATTAATCACATCAAATGATTTTTAAATGTTAATCCTTACATTCTTAGAATAAACCGTGTAAGGCATAATTCATCAACTTTTTTTTCTATATTTATGCAGTCTAAAATCACTTTGCAATGATTTTTTTTAAAGGATTGTTGGGTATTATGTTCATGAGTGAGAGTGCCTTTTATTTTTCTTCTTGAAAGTTTCTTGTCAGATTTGGTTATCAAGGTAGTCCTGACATCACAGAATAAGATGGAACTCGTTCTCTATTTTTCAATTCCCCCTCCCCCACCTTGGGCTTCTTTGAAGATGTTCTCTTTGTTTTTGGTTTGCTATCATTTGAATAAGATATGACTCGGTGTAGTTGTATTTTGGTTTTTAACTTGATAGATATTATCTGAGCTTCCTGGATCTTCCTGCTTGGCATCTGTCATTAATTTTGGAGAGTTATTGACCATTATAACTTCAAATATTTCTTCTGCTTAATCTTCTTGTTCTCCTCTGGTATTCCAATTATGTATGTGTTCCAACTTTTCTAATTGTCCTGATTCTGGGATAGTCTCTTTTATTTATTTATTTTTCTTTTTGCATTGTACTTTAAGAAGTTTGTATCTTATCATCAACTGCACTGATGTTTCCATTGTCCGTGCTGAGTTTATTGATGTGCCCATCAAAGGCATTCTTTATTTCAGCTATGGTGTTTTTATTTCTAACATTCCCCTTTGATTCTTAGAGTTTTCATCTTTCTGTTTACATTACCCATCTGTTCTTGCATGTTGACCCCTTTTTTCCATTAGAGCTCTTAACATATGAATCAGTTGTTTTAAACTCATAGTGATAATTCCAACATCTGTAGTATATGTGAGTCTGGTTTTGATGATTATTTTGTCTTTTCAGACTGTTTCTTCTTGTCTGTTGGCATGCTTTGTAATTTTTTTTTTTTTTTTTGCAACTGGATGTGTTGTCTTTAGTAAGGTCATTAGTGTGAGGTTTTATATTGGTCTAACTAGGAATTAGAGTATAGTTAATGTTTGTTGCAGGGGACATAGGTGATAGAACATGGTTTTATATTCATCTAGTGCCCTTGTTTTTGTCTCTTCTCTTGACTTTTGGATCCTCTTCAGGCACAGTCTGTGTTTTTCCATCCTTTTTGCTGTTTATTATCTTGGGGGTCTTATTGGTGTGGGGGTATAATATGAGGGAGGGGGAGGAGCTGTACTATTCCTATTAAGTGTTAGTGTTTCTGGCGGCCTTTATTTCAGAACTGTCACCTTCCCAAGTATTGTCCAGTGCATGTTTGCTCTGCCCCTTCCCCTTCTTGGCTCCTGAGTTTCCAGTCTACTTTTTGGAGTCCTGACTGCTGTCAATTCCTTTTCCCTTAGATGAGGCAGAAGGGTTTGGGAGACTGGAGAGGGAGGGGTACCCTCTCCTAACTGGGACAGGCTCTGGAATAGTCTTTTCCCTGGGACAGTAAGCTTTGGTTGTTGGAGGACACTCTGGGCACATTTCATAATGATTACTTGTACCTTCTCTTTGACAGACCAGAAGAAGATCTTTTTCTAACCCTCACAGAAACTGTGGAAGAGTTCCTAGAGGCAAAGCCCACAGAGATGTAAGGGCTTCTCTAAGGCTGTGGTTGTCAGGACTTCCTCACTCTCCTGTTGGTCTCCACTCAGCCTCCAACAATTCACTAAAATTACCAAATACAATTGTCTAATAGACAGTGGCTTCTGTTCCAGATCAGACAGATCTTGGCGGAGGTTCTTGGTATGATCTCATCCCTCCAGATTCAGGGTGGTGGTTTGTCATGTGTTTTAGTTGCTTGATCACTATAACAATATACCAAGGAGTGGGTAACTTAAACAACATTTACCTTTCATGGTTGTGGAGTTTGGGAAGTGCAAGATCAAGGTACTGGCAGGTTTGGTTTCTCATTAGGGCATTCTTTTTGGCTTGAAGTGTGTGCTTTCCTGTTGGTCCCCTTAATGGTATGTAGAGAAAAAAGAGGTCAGGTATCTCTTTTTGTTCTAGAAGGGCACTAATTCCCTTGGTGGGGCACCTTCACCATCTCATCTGAACCTAGTTATCTCTCAAAGGATCCATTTACAATCCCCATCTCATTGGGGGTTATGGCTTTAACATACAAATTTGGAGAGGATACAATTTATTCTATAGTACCATGAAACCTCAGTTTTCTGAGGGATCTAAGGAAAGTCATTGAATTTTACTTTGTCCAATTTTTCTTTAAATTATTAAATAGAGTGATATGTATGTGTGTGAAATATGCGAGTGTGAATGTGCATGTATATATACATATATCTATATATTCAAGACGATAAGTTTCCCTTTGAGAACAGTTTTGTTCTGGAGTTTTATTACTTTCTATTTTGTATAGGACATTGTAGAAGAGAGATTAAATAGCCAAACTGAGGCCTAGAAGGATGCCCTTCTACAGAGTATACTTTCATTTCTTCTGCAGGCAACAAGGAACATTGAATCTCACTGACCGTGTCTTGCTACAGGTTCATAGATTTGAGAAGATGCAAAGCTGACCTTTGTTCTGTGAGAGCTCCTGTGTGTCTCTCTGCCTTACCCTCTATCCTAAATTACAGATCCTCTGCATTCTGACTTAAAATGTAGAAACCAACAAAGTATTCTCCTCCTTCAGGGATCAGAACCAAGGTTTGCTCTCTACTCTAGTGAAGTTTCAGGCTTGTATTTCTCCTCTCCAGGAATCCTTGAGTCATCTCTAAAGAGAAAAAGCCTTCAATGGTGGGATCGCCTCTCTGGGTTTGCGTCTATCAGATCATGGACATTTAGTATTTTATTGTCTGTTGAGCTCACTCCCTGTTTTTCACTCCAGCAGGGGGGTTGTCCAGATTTTCCACTCTAGCACTGCCATAAGACGTCCACACATTTGTACCTATAATACACTGATATAAATGTAAGGTTTATGACCTGTACGTGTACTTCCTTATAACAATTTATTGCTGTATTTCAACAATGGCTGTGGACTATAGTCAAGTTTGTACCTTTCATGTGCTTTTTCCTCTGCTCACCATTTGATCTTTTGGTCTTGAGAATTCAAACCTTTCTATGTTAAAAGGACCTAGACAGTCTATTTTCCAACCTGGGTCTCCATAGATTCCAGTACAATGAATGGCACTCCTCATTGAACTACTGTTAATCATTTGATGCCCAAGAAGAGTGAGGTAGCTCAGTGGGAGAGGGCTTACCTAGCATATCCCAGGCCCTGGGTCCCATCCCCAGCACTGGAAAAAAAAATCATGCTTCTTCAAATAAATATTTTAAAGATTCTGAATATTTTTGAAGGGTGATAGGAATTGATTTTATATTAACAGAATTCTATTTTTTATTTTGAAATTTAGATTTAAATTTAGATTTTTGCGAAGATCAAAACATTTTAAATTGACAGTCAATTGCAATTTCCCTATTTCAACAAAATAATACATTCACATTTAAGATGGAGGCATCTTTTCTAGATGTGGTTTTAACGTCTTGTTCAACATATACTTAAAGTTATTCTTATCTAGGTTTATGTTTGTAAATTACCTATTTTTCAGTAGTTCTTACTTTTTCTTTGCACTTTTCCATGCTAGATAACCTCTTGGGAGACACACTTAGTAAAGATTTATGAGTAGCATCATAAAATGAAGAAGTGGTTTCAGTTTGATAGCATGTTGCTGTGATTTATTTCATGTCTGTATGTTAGCTGTGTCAAAATGAGTCGTACTTGGGAGCAGGTTCATGTGTAGGTCACATATAGGTCATTAGACTTGTCATCCTAAGAGATACCAGTAATGACAAGAATATTTTCATGTTTGCCTGTTTGTTGTGTCAAATTTCTAGTGAAGCTGCTATGTATTTTTGCTGGAGTTGAACCAATTTATATGTCATTATGGTCTTCTCTGTAAATGTGTGCAATTGATCCCATGTTTCTGATTTATTCTAGAGATGTTTTAAATCTCCTCAAAATTGCTGTGTGTGCATCTCCTTTTATATGTCTTGGCAAAATGCTTAAAAATACATTTTATACATACATTTATTATTTATTTGTTATACATTTATACATTGTATAAAATACATTTTTATACAAAATTTTATTAAAAATGTATCAAAATACATGAGTTGTTCAACTAACATCTGATAAAGAAGTCATTGCAATTGTACCTCTTCATAAACTTTAGAATCACTTAGAAAATACTTAAAATCCTGTGAGAAACTTTAATTCATTAGCTTCATAAATTATCTTGCACAGAATGCATTTCTAAACCGTCTATGGACACCTCACTGAATTTCACAATTATCAAGTCTAAAGGCAAAGAAAAATACAACTAAGGTTTTTTTTTTTATTTTTATCATGTACAACAGATCATCTTAGTTAGATATTTCACATGATATCATGATACATTCTTTTACATTCTGCATCTATTATGAAGTTACTATTTCTGTGCAAGAGACTTACTGATTACTGAACATTTTTTGTATTTTATTTTTACCCTACTCTAGTAATTTTGAGAAACTGTAAATAAAGCTTGATAGAATAACTTTTGTCTGTAAAAGTCAGCTAATAGAAACTGAGTCACTGTTCAGCAATAATCTAAGTTGCATTCTCAAATGTGTAAAAGATTTTAAATATCAATTATGAGAAAAAGGAGAGGAGCCTCAGATAATATATCACGTTTCCTCCTCCGGGTAGGTTGATTTTCTGTTGGAGTGATGCCTATAGATGACTTAGTTAAATTATGGGCTCTGGAATCAGAAAAGCCTGGAATTGAATTCTTGCCTTGCCACTTTCTAGCCAAGTGACTTCAGGCACATAACCTCTATAATTTTCATTTTCCTCAGTTGTAAAGTGGGTACAAAAATAACCACTTCACAGGATTGTTGCAAATATTCAACTCTGCAATACATTTCAGCTGGGTCTAATGCTGAGCCACAAACTTTTATGTTGAAGATACTTAAATTGATACTCTAGGATACATTTGCTGCTTGCTATAGTCTGCATGCATGCCTTCTCCCAAACTTTACATGTTGGAATTCTAATCTGCAAGGCAGTGGTTTTAGGAGGTGGGATCTTTTAGAGACTCTCACAGCTGCTTTTATAAAAGAGACCCAGAGGAGCCCCCCTTGCTCCTTCTATCATATGTGGACACCACAAGAAAGCAGCTTTCTTTGAGCCAGGAAATAGATCTCCAACAGACACCAAACCTGCAAGAGTCTTGAGCTTGGACTTCTCAGCCTTCAGATCTAGAACTTTGAGAAACAAATTTCTGTTTTATAAACTACTCAGCCAATGGTATTTTGTTATAGCATCGATAATGGACATTACTTATTTCTCCTTGGAGGTTAACCCTAGTGAACTCTTCTAAAATCTTTTCCTTTTTTGAAAAGTTTTGATGTAAAATAGAGGGGACAAAAAGCAGAATTTATTGTCAAACCAGAAAAATGTTTAAAGAAAGTGTCAAAGACCAAGACAACAAAATTAGTTTGGCATGTATTAGGAATGGAGATTGCAGGCCCCCACCTGCAGATGTGATCTGTGAGGGGAGGAACCCAGAAATCTGCATTTCTAAAAAGTACCTTAATTATCTCTGGCTTACACTACAATTCAGAATCCTTGAAGGAAGACATAAATATTCCTGCGATAAAATCTTGTAAAGAGAAAGAGAGGGCTGGGATATTGCTCCGTGGTAGTAGGTAGTAGGCATGAGAACCTGGCTTCAATCTTCAGCACTGCATGGGCACATGCAAAATAATTTAAAGGAAGGGAAACATTTCAGTTTATGTATTTCTTTATGAAACAGCATATTGGGGAAAGTCTCATAAGCAAAGGAGATGCACTTGAAACTTAATGGCGTGCCTCAGACTTCCATTTTTAAGTAATGTAGTGTCAATCCTGTGCCTCATTCACACATGTTCTGAAAATTTTCCCCATATCTATTGAAATCCAGAGTCCTCACTATCTTAAATATTAAAAAATTCTAAAAAAGTAGAGCAAAATAATGGAAATGCTATAAATTTAATTAATAAATTACAATGTTTTTTTTTTCCCAAATGACCTTGACATTTAAAAGTTATTGAAGGTAGCCAGAGTGATCCTAAATGACGCTTCTCCCTGCTGTACCACTGTACATGCTTCCTATGTTTGTGTACTTATTTATTTCACTAAATATTATAAAATTAATACATGTCCATTTAAAACTCAGATTTGATTGAAATGTGCTTAAAGTCTCATATCCTGAACCTCACAACAATTTGGTATGAGATTTTTTTGCTTAAACTTTAGAACATGCCAATGAAGATATTTTCATTACTTATACAAAGTATGTATTTTAGTTGAGGGACTTGTCTGTAATTCCAGCAACTTGAGAGGCTAAGGCAGGAGGATTGCAAGTTCAAGACCAGCCTCAGCAACCTAGCAAGAACCTGTTTCAAAATAAAAAATAAATAAATAAAAAGGGCTGGGGACATGGCTCAGTGGTTAAGCAGCCCTAGGTTCAATCCCCTGTGTCAACAAAACACAAGATAATCAAGCAAAAAAAAATCTACAAATACATATTTTATAACTCTTCATGTTTTCAAAATTTAATTAACTCATAAATCAATCAGGTCTTACGAAGAAAGCCACAGGTGCCCTTTATGGACCTCCCATTCCACATATAGACCTGTCCCTGTAACTCTACACCTTCTCTCCTAATCCCTTAAGATGCTGAAATCATTTCAGTGGCATCTATGTAAACCTATGAACTTACATTAATTTTGAAAAAAAAAAGTGAGATCTTTTGGAGTGTTAGCTAATTAATCATCCAGCTATAACTTGGCAAGGGATGATGATTAGGGATTGTCTTAGGCGCCAGAGGCACCTGACAACTGGAAGGTCTGATTAGACAACATGTCGCTATGGATTAAACCTGGATCCTCAACCTTGCTGCCATGACCTTGATGTGGAGAGCTTGTGGAGACATGGGTGCACACATGCACACGTGTGCACACACATGTGCACAACAGTGCTTAGAATGTGAGTACTGGATGTTTTATTGTGCAGTCCAAGTTTGGGAAACAGTGCCCTAGAGCAAAGCAAAGAAAAAAAAATAGAAAAAATGAACATGGAATTTTTTAGGCAAACATTCATCATTTGGTTTCTACAGAAATAAAGACCATGGTGTTGTGGAGGTCAGGTGAGAATGAGGGTGGGGTAACACAATGTAAAATAGTTAATCTTTATAAGGAGTGACAGCCAGCATCTCATGGGGTGGGGGGTTCTTCTTCCTGCAGAGGAGGTTGTAAGTCACCTGAGAACTTAAAGTCTAAAGTAATTAGTGAAGAACAAAAGACAAAGAATCAAAAATGTACTTGCAAAAGTGGAGCCCCTGATAGGTCCATTCCACACAAGAGCCAGAACTAGACAAAGGAAAGATGGCTCCCGTGGTTTATTTAAGGAGGTACATCAAAGGCAGGGATAAGGTTTCAAGGGTGGAGTCTTGCTTCAACATCTTGGCAGGTCACACCCATCTCAGGTGCTGAGTGGGACTTGACAGAGCTGGGTAGAAATTCACAATGTGTCAGGGCAGTTAACCAGAGGAAACGCCCACCTGAAGTTCCCAGACACCAAATGTTCCTATCCACCAGGCTCCATGCCGGGTGGCCCACATGCAGCCCATAGATGGCTTGTGACAAATCTTTCTTACTAAACCCTCAGTAAAAAATACTGACCAGTAGAACAAGACATAACTTTCTAGAAAGAAAGGGCTGATGATCAGAGACCAAGTATCTTTGGAATTAAACAGTATTCTCCTATTCATTATGTTCTGGGAAACATTAGTCTAGGAATATGCTCTGTAAAGCAACAACAGAAATCAAAAACAGTGATAAAATCGGGGGAGGTGCTGTTATCTCTGTGACTACGCATGTTTGAGACAGGTTGGATGACGGTCCCTGTCATGGGCAGTGCAGTGGCCATTTTGCCTTAGCACGTGGCCAGCTCTGAGAGTCCCTGTGGTGGAGAAACCCTCAGAACTTTGTTTCAAGCCCAGTTTTTCTCAAATATAACTGTGTACCCCCAATACTAGGGACCACTTTAAACAAGCAAGCTCAGTAATACAGATGGAAGGACATAAAGATCCTGCCTTAGTAAGTGTGCCTTGTGGGGGGAGAAGAGAAACGAGCAAATGACAAACCAGGGAAGACCTCGCCTCAGTGAAAACTATGAAGAAAATGTGGAAAGAAGATGTGACAAGGGCGTGCCAGGGGCCCTGCTGAGATCTGGGATGGGAAGGGGCCTGTCCCAGGTGGTCATATTTCAGCTAAGACTCCAGAGGATGGGAAGAGCTAGTTTTAGGATCTGGAAAGCCTTTCAGAGCAGAGCCTACTCCAGGTCCTAGCAGGACTGAGCTTGGCTTGTTCCAGCAGGCCCAGGGGGTAAAGCACAACGGAGGGCGTTATGTTTGGAAAGGAGTTCGAGTTTTGTCCAAAGGTAAAGGAAGCCAGTGGGGTAGCAGAGTTGAATTTACCTCTGTAAACCCTACTGGCTGCTCACAGGGGAAGAGCTCTGGGGTCTGAGTGGTGGTAGGGAACAGAAGAATAAAAAAGATCAAGAAGAAAAGGTGGAGGTCATTCTGGTGAGGTGACACTTTGTGGAACTGGGTGGTCATACTCGAGATGGAGAGAGATGCCCCAATTTTTAATATTTTGGAGGCGTCATCATAGATATGCATGAGGTATATAAGCCTGGAAATTGAGGGCCCTAGGGGCAGGAAGGAGGTAGAGAATTGATTGCTAAAGGGAATCAAATTGGTTACGAAACCCCAACTTTTTTTTAATTTTTATTTTATTTTTTAGTTGTAGGTAGACACAATACCTTTTTATTTTATTTATTTGTATGTGGTGCTGAGGATTGAACCCAGTACCTCCTATGCATTAGGCAAGCACTCTACCACGGAACCACAACCCCAGCTCCACCCAAATTATTTTTAATGTTGTAGAAAATATTTTGATGAATGCTAGTAAAGGAATATTTGTGAGATGGAAAAGTAGACAAAGGATCAGATTCCGGGGTCTTGTTGCTCCTCTGTCTTTGCCTCTGCCTTTGGCCATCCATGTGAGGTTGCCCTTGGTGGTCTAGGCACGAGTCTTTGTATGTATTAGCATTAGTCCTTGTTATTCCTACACATGGTGGTGGTTAGAGTCTTGAAAAGAAAGCAGGAGAGAAAGGAGGAAGAGGAGAGAAATAAAAATGAAATGTGAAGGATGGAGAACGACTCCTGCTTGTGCGTCTTCTCCCTCTGGGAAGTCTCACAGTATGCCGTGGGGGAGGAGAGAAAAGTGGCCTAGATGCTGGGTGCTGCAGTAGGTGGGTGTGCAGGTGACCTGTGTGGCAGGTGGTGCATCCTGATACTGTGGAAGGAACACCGCTCCTGCTCATTCCCTGTGGTGGTTTTGTTCAGCGGGTAGTCAGCCATGAGCAGGTGGGTAGGGGCAGGAAAACAAAGGGAGAAAACTTACAGGGAGGACATCAGCTTATACATCAAAGAGAGCCCATAGTGACAGGACTGGGAATCCTAAGAAACCTTATCAAAGCACACAAACATCTGGAAAATGGGAACTGGCATGACAAACCTCCCCTAACCAGAGTCAATTATAATCCCTTAAGGATCTCTTGTGACCAGGTCATCATGACCTACACATGTCAATCACAAAGAGGGTTTTGAGAGAATAAGGCAAGAACAGAGGGACCCCCAACTCTAAAAAACCCAGACTCTGGGAAAACTACACCATTCTCCTTGGAGATGGTCACTTCATTCTGTGCTGTGCATCCCAATGCTCACCATGTCTAACAAACTCCTGCCTGTTACTCTGTACAGCTCCCTTGAAATCTTTTCTGTGGGCTCACAAAGGCCAGTTCTTGCAGACTCCACGGTTGGTTCTGCTCTGCAGGACTAGCTCTACTAAGGTCTTGAAAACATATGTTGTATTCTTCATCTTTGTGAACGTGGGTTTCCTCATCTGCTGTTTGACTGTGCTGGCTTACCATCGTTCTGAGCTTTCGAGATCTTGAGTCTGTAGGTCTAATCAAGTCCTTCCCGATTCTTACTCTCTCCAGTTTCTTTTAATGACTTTGGGTGTTGATCAAGTTTGGCTGCCTGTTATCAGGGTGTGGTTCCAACTTGGATGTTGGGACTATGCTTTGTTTTTGTAATGAGTGAGATGAGAAAGTGCAACACGTGAAATACAAAATAACCTTACCCACTCATCAATGATGTGAGCGACTTTGCTGAATCACTTGATGGCTTTCAATACTGAGAAAATGTTTTCTAAAGCCTTTTGTGCTGTCACATCAGCAGCCATGGAAGCAGCAAGCTTTTACATTTAATCTGCAACTTTACAGAAGTTCTTATGGAGGCATGGTAGATGTGAACTGGTTGAGGAGTAAGTTAGTCCACTTTTGGTCACTGTGACCCAAATAACTGAGAATAACAACTTAGAGGAGGAAAAGTTTATTTTGGCTCATGGTTCAGAGGTTAGGTACATGGTTGCCCGACTTCATTGCTCTGACCCTGAGGTGAGGTAGAACTCGTTGGCAGACGGTTGTGGCAGAGGAAGGCTGCTCAGGTCATGCCGCCAGAAAACGAGAGAGAGAGAGAGAGAGAGAGAGAGAGAGAGAGAGAGAGAGAGAGGGAGGCAGACCCACATGCCCCTAATGACTTTCTTCCACCAGCCACACACTACCTGCCTATAGTTATGAGCTAGTATTCCATTCAGACAATGGATTAATCCACTGATTAGGTTACAACTCTCATAATCTGATCATGTCACCTCTGAATATTCCTGTATTATCTCACATAAACGTTTTGGAGGGACACCTTACAGCTGAGTAAGGTGAAATTTAAGATACTCTTAATAAAGAGAACATTTGTTTGGAGGCATGGTAAACTGTGGATGAAGAGACATTATGGCAGAATATTAATGTGGTTTTCTTAAAGAAGGTGGCACTTTCGTAGTGAAAAAAGCAATTGCTCTTAGATGTTACAAGTGACAGAGTAAAATGGACATCATGTAGATACATTGATTTTCTTCTTTCCCTTTTATTCTAGGGGTTTTCAGGAAACGCAAATGCAGACAGTGTTGTATACTACAGACTCCAGCCTTCCATCAAAGCTAGATTTCTGCGCTTCATCCCCCTGGAATGGAACCCCAAGGGCAGAATTGGAATGCGGATTGAGGTGTTTGGGTGTACATACCGTAAGTATGTGTTTATCCAGCACGCTGAAATAGGTATCAAAGGAAATAGTTTAAAAGCCAAGCTGCAAACTGAAGTTGACTTTTTAGGTAGGTAAAGAGATATAAAGATAGGAATGATTTTTTTTTTTTTTTTTTGTGGAAAATATTTTTCATGTCAATATTGACTTTAGTGTTCAACTTTACCATAGTAAATTCAGGGACATAAATATATATTTGTAGATATATGTGAGTGTATATTTTCCAAATATAATATTATTGACTAGATTTCAACTTTCAAATATTAGAGATTTTTTTCCTATGGCTTATATTGATGATGCTTCATTTAAGCACCCTGAATTTAATAAGAGACAGTGGTCCATTTAGCATAACCAGTCAACTGTTAGGAAACCAAAGAATGCTATTCTCTCTAGCCTAAAAATAATATGCCATCTAATTCATTTTTAAATATGCTATTCCTTCAGCATAAATTAATAGAGAAAGTAAAGACCTCTGCCAGAATGTAAAATGTGTTTGAAATATTTTCACATAAAAAAGATAGAAACCACAGATTTCACTTAGTCTCCTTTTAATGAGGCATTTTATTATATCTTTTTGTGAGGAAGGGACCTAAGAGTTATTGATAGTCCACCTCAAGCCACACCATCCTGTTAGATGCTCTTTCATTACAGAACAATGAGTTAGTTAATATGATCTACAATTATCAGATGAGCCGTCTGAGGTTTGGAGAAATTCAGTAATTTGCCCAGTGTCTCACAACTAGGATACAGAAGAAGCCAGCCAAGATCTCAAGACTGTTCAGTTTTATTACATCACTATTCCTCTAGCAAACATTTATTTCTTTTTTTTTAGCTATAATGCCTTTTTCCTCCCCAAACATAATCCTATCACTTTTTGATGTAATCCCAACTAAGTTCTGTTTAATTTTGTTTACATAAAAGGAAAACCAGTCATAATGAGATCAAATGAGTTTGTTGAAACTGCCTGACAGAGAGACCACACTACAGCGATCACACAGTTTTCATATATTCATTCCTCTTCCCAGTACCCACCTCACATGATCAATAAACTCTGGTTCCTTCTGGGGTCTATGGAATAATAATAATAGTATTAATAAATAATGAATAATAATAATAGTAATGGGTACTATATTAATGCTAATAGCATTAATTTCATAAATCTAGAAATAGAATATTTTTTCCTGAGTGCTTATTATATACATTGTGCTAAGTAGTTGATGATTCTGCAAAACAGCCAGATAACTCCTCCATTTCCCCACTTTTCAAATGAGAAAACTAAAGCTTAGAGCTGTTGCCTTTGCTCAAGCCATGGAGACAGCAAGTGGCAGGGCTGGGTGAGCAGCCAATTCTGCCTGAGTGGAGGACTCAAGCTCCCGCTCCCTCCAGCTGTTGGATGGCAGAGATGAGTCAGCAGGCAGCATGCTTCCCACCATCTGTTCGCCTGAACTGCTGGCTTTCTTGGCTTCCACAGTCCAGCTTGGCTTCTGAATTATGTGTTAGCTCCTCACTTTGCAATGACCACACTTGAAAAGAAGAATCATCCTTTAAAAAATGATCCTTCCCTGATTAAGATTCTTGAACCTAGGACCTAGGCAGTCTTATATGTCTTGGGATCATAGAGTTTAGCAGGACTTGCATGTTGTGTGATGGACAGTTGGTAAAGCAAATTTCAAAATGCTTCTTATTTATAGTTACATTCTCTACTTATTCAGAGAAGCTACCTTGCAAAATATTTATCATAGCAGAATGAGAGCTAACAGTTATGGTATGTTGTCATGGTTATCGATGGCTTTTTATATAATCTAATTTAATCCTTGAACCATCCATTTATTGGAAAGTAAACTGGGTTTTAGAGAAATTAAGCAATTTGCTCAATTTCACACACTACACATTCAATAATACTGTTTTACTGACACTTAAGCACGACTCATGGTGTCTGTATGGTAGTGACTGTAAAGTACCAGTTCCTTGGACTTCTCTGCAGCCATGTGACTCAGAATAACTCAAATCACCTCTCACTTCCATGGACTGACACTCTGGAGAGCACTCTTTTGCTGTGACTTCATTTGATATCTTTGGGGTAAGCCCACCATCCATGTATTTAGTCAGTTTCCCTCTCTCACTGACCCATGGTTGAAGTTGCAATACTGATTTTAAATTAAAATTTAAATACATATAATAAAATGGTATGACAAGAGTCAATGCAAATTGATGGTCTCATAATTTTAAATTATTTTTAGAAGAAGAAAAGTGATAAACTTAATGGAAAAATATTCTCATACATAACCAATTGTAACCCCAAAATGGGTTGGGTGTAGGAATGTTGTGGGAATGCTCTTGATCAAGTTGATTTAATCCCTAAATTACACCATTATCATACTCACATTCCCCACCTGTTTATAGAATCAGCCTTGCAAAAATAGTAATTTTTATTAAAACATGATACTATAGAGCCATCATATTAACCAGCTAATATGTACCAGAGATGACTCTTTATAGGCCTTTTCTGATTTAGTTTCAACCACACAGTGAAATGGGTGCATAAATATCTCTATTTCATGCAGGATTAAGAGGAGACCAGCAGAATTTTCTGCTGATGGAACCATATGGTTTACTCGGGGTTGACTGTTAGAGAAATAGGGGAACCTGGCTTTCTCTCTCCTTAGAAGAAAGGTCTCAGGTGCTGTCAGCTCAAGCACCCAGCTGTGTGGTTTAATTTACAACCCTCTTGAGTATCACGGTCCAAGAGCAGATGGAGTTTTCTCTAGATATACAGGTCCTTTCCCTGCAATCCCTACAAAGAGGAAAGGTGGTGTTGGGGCTGAGCAGGGTCTATTCCCTGGATCACAGCCTCTATCCATGCAACTCCCATCCATGCCCCAAAAAGCAGACCTCTCCTGAGCTTGAGGGAGGCCTGGGGCTTCCTCCAACCACCAGCCTCTTCTGCCTGTGCCTTCCCATCGGTGCTAAGTTAATGGGACTCCTAGTGGGCTTGCCGGAGCTGTTCACTCAGGAGTGGGACACAGGGTGCTTCCCATCTCCTGACATTAAAGAAGGTGAACATAGAGGAACAAGGAACTTTGTCCAGGCTCACATTAACCTGCTAAATAGGACCTCAAATCAGATAAATGACTTTGCCAAGTCATGGTCTTGATAACTCCAGGCATCATTCGTATGTTTGTGGTTTAAGTATTTATTGACACTTGAGAGAAATTTTAAAGTAATATATATGTGTTGAGAAAGATGGACGTGAGCAATGTCAGAAAAATTATACACCCTGAATGCAAAATATTGTAGCATAAATGTAAGGTAGGAAGGATAAAGTGATTGACAAATTGAAATCACTAGAGGCAAATTTATAGCAGTGGTTTTGAAATTAAGATGAAGATTGATATATTCACATGGGAAAATAGTCCAAATAGAAGTGGTACACTCCAAGTAAGCACAGGAAAGCAAGAGGAGTGCTAGTGCTGATCACTAGCTTTTTTGTTTTGTTTTTGAGAATGGGCTTTTAGCCCTGAGTGATGGATAAGGTTGGAGGCTTAAACATGGAGGCACCATGTTCCTCAGGAGGCTTTTGTTCTTGTTTGTATAAAACAAGGTGAAGCTCCAAACTGGAATGGCAATCAGTGCAGAAGGAGGTAGGCAGATTCAAAATACACTGAGGATATTGACTCAAGGGAGCTTGGTCATCATGTGTGAGGGGGACATTGAGTTATTGCTTTTGAACAAGCGTCTGGAAGGTAGTATCATTTACTGGAACAGGACACTGGAGAATAAATAGTTTCTGGAAGGGAACAGGAGAGATAATTAATTCCATGGTTGACTCCATGCTCCAGCGCCTGTGAAATATGCAAGGTTGGAACTCTAGGCCCCTGGGTTAAAGTTATAGAATTGGAAACCATATAAATGGCGTCATTATTAGTAAATCATAAAGTGTTCTCCTTGTATCGTTCTTAATAATAAAAGCATAAAGTGCAATGTTTGAACTACTTGTGTTTTGAAAAATGGAAATACATTTCTACCATAATTAAAGCAGGTCCTTTGTATTATTTGGGGGGCAGTATAAACATTTTTATACCCAGGCACCTCTTGTACCTAATATGTGTATTTGCTAAAGTTAGTGGGGCAAGATGGTCCTGTGATTATTGCAGGGAAAATGTCTATTGTGAAAAGCACACATAATTTTACTGCCCTCTAACCCAACGACTTAGAGCCATAACTTGTTATGAAAGGACATCAAGTGAATGGAAAATCCATATCAAAGAGCATGTTCTACTTTTATGTCAGTAAACTCCAAGTTGTTTCCTGAGTAATGAGTGAAGTAGAAGCTGAATTTTATGGGATCAAAGGGAAAGTATAAATTTTAGATGTCTCTGCCATAGCAGCTGTGAACATGTTTATAGATCCAGAGAAAGATGTATGGAAGGAAATAACTGATGGAAGAAAGAAAGGAAAAGAAAATCTTCCATGATAAGAAGTGCTCCTCTACTAAATGTTCCAAGGAAGGCTGAACATTGTTACACAAAGGCAGGGGAGGAAGGAACATGGTGAACGTAATGTCTCTGACCTGCCCCGGGGAAGTGGAGATTAAATCACCTGAGCTAAGTTTTTAATTGTGGATGACTTGCAGAGAAATTGTCCTTAATATAAACTCTGAAGTTCTTTTCTCCAGTCCCTGTGTAAACATCCTCATTTTGCCACCCATGATCTTCTCTTCTTCACCCCCAAAAGGATAAGAGCATCCAACTGTCTAGCCATACTGAGCTAACTGAAGTTTCTAGCCTCAGGGTTCTCAGAGATGCTTAGGGTCATTGTCACATAGCAACCTTCTTTCTTGTACCTAGACAATTCTCTTACTCATTCTCTTTTCTTAGCATAGAAGTCAGCTTCTGACAACTTCCCTGACACCCCACCTTCAGACTTGAGGTCAAGGTTTCCAACCATCAGAAGTCAGCCTTTCTTCTGATCGTAGTGTGCCAGCATTATATAGGTTGCAACCAGAGATTCTTTTTGTTATTAATCTTCTGGATGATGAGTGAATGAATGAATGAATGCAGGTGAGCCCCAGGAAGGCTCTCCCAGTCATCCCTAGTGGGATGTAACAAATTTACTGCATTTCTTTTTCCTAGCCAAACATGTGGTATGAGAGATCAGCATCCTGAATCGACAGAGGCTATTACCTAGGTCTCTTTCAGTATTTTTTTCTTCCCACTTGGGTGATCATCTGTGCTTGTCTTGAGTCTTATATTTTCTACTTGTGTTTTCTAAACTGAAAACTTGCTGAGAGCCATAGCGGAGTCCGAATGATGCATGGCATTTTTGCCAGAATGGAATGGTTGAGAGGTGACACCAGCAAGCCATTGAGATGATAATGGTTATGTTAACCTGAGTATATTAGACCCCTGCTGTCCGCCTCCGCCTGCTACTTTGGAGTTCTTGAGGGGATTCCCAGAGAGTTCCCATTGGTTGGGGAAGTGCCGGAGGAGAGATTTCTGGTTGGTGGTTCCTGGAGGAGCGGAGTGGGTAGAGGAGCGGCGTGGGTGACGTTCGGGAGAGTTCCCGGGGAGCGTGTGTGAAATGTGCTGGTGGAATTCAGAAATAAAGTTTGTTCCTGCTTCAGTGGCTCATGATTTGTGCCCAGCCAGACTGTGGCAAAAACTACAGATGATGATACCATTATTCTCCAATGTCCCATTCCAGTCAACCCAGCCTCCTAAAGATCAGGATGAGGCTCAGATGAGTTTGGGTGAGAACAAATGTCAAGAAGTGTCAACCTTTTGTGTTTAATTGTTTAGATGCAGATTGAGGAAGAGAAAATAATGGCTTCTGTTTAATAGGTGGAATGTAAGTCAGTTATGAGCTAAAGCTCATGTTAGCTTTTTAAAAATAAGAATGCATGTTGAATCATGTAAAAACATTAAGTTAGACTTGCACACTGTGTTGTTAGTCAGCTTTCCACTGACTAACAACAAATACCTGAGTTATTCAGCTTATAAAGAGAAAAAGGTTATTTTGGCTCAGTTTTGGAGGTTTCTGTCCATAATCAATTGGTCTAATTGCTTTTGGGTCTGTTACCAGGCAAAACATCTAGGCAGTAGCCTGTGACAAACTGTTCAGCTCATATCCAGGGTGCAAATCAAAAACAAAAACTAATAAATGGGAGGAGTGAGGGAGAGAAAGAGATGGGGGGTAGGGCGCAGACATACACCGGCCAGGGTTCTGCAATCTCCTGTAAGGGCATGCCTTTAATGGTAAAAAGATCTCCCACTGGGCCCTAGAAAACAAGGGAACTATTAAAATCCATCAGGACTACATAAAAACCAGCTGAGGAGGCTCTCACTGAGCTAACATGGAAATGTTCTAGCAGCTATAAGAAGAGTAACTGCAATCTTTTGAAGAATAGTACATATATATAAGTGACTGGGTTAATGAATAATCTTCCAAAAGCTCCATTGCTCACCTTTGAAGAACATTAAGTATCTATTTCCTTGTTGTAAAAGCTAACAAATGAAAGGAAAATATTGTTTACCCTGTTTTTCCTATGTAATCTGTATCAAGGTAACCAAACAGAGAAGAGTTTCTTTAAAAAAAATCAGATAATAAATAAAAAGAAATAATAGAATTTGGAATATACCTATTTTGCAACCCTAAATAAAGGAATGGATCAAGGTAACTATAGATGTTCATGAAAATAGATTTGCTTTACTTTTAGGTGTGCCATGGCACTATAACTTTTTTTTTTTTAACTAACCTACCCATAACAAGCATAAGTGCTTCATAAAATATATTTTAAAAATTACTTCAGAGCTTGGAAATTCAACTCAAAATGGAAAATTGAAAACACTTCATTCTTTAAAGAAGGAAAGCCAATCACAGGGTATCTATGTTCCCCCCGGTTTAACTCTAAGGACAATCAGATTTTCCTAGGTTAGGGATATAGAGGTCAGAGTTCAAGGTTGCCAGAGTGACTAAAACTTGAGGAAGGAATATCCAAAAGAAGATGGCCAGAGAAGGAGAGCCTCAGCTTGAGCATACACAAGTTCCCCTATCATTGGTTGATTCTTAAACTTCACTTGTCCAAGATGAGATAGATACCAAGGATCCCCAGAGAAAGCAGGAACCAGGGGTATACAGTTGTAAAGGTTTTTAGCGTCTGCCCAGTGCTGAGATGATTACTTTGGAGTTCAAGTCCTATGAATTTAGAGGGATTTGTTAAACACACTGGGCTTTAAACTGAAAAACCCAAAGGGCTTTGCTTTAGGAGTAAAGACCAGGCCTGAGGATCAATAATTGTATTTGAGGGATAAAGGAAAAACCCCAAAATAGACTTGTCTCAACAAAACCTGGAGACAGACCTCCCTATAGCTGAGTGATCTGCTGGTAATTCCACTCCCTGTGGACCACTTCCACTTACTTCTTCATTGCCATTCAACCAACAGTTCAGGTCCTCGTCCATCACTGGCCATTTGTCCGTCTCACTTCCTGACCCCTGTTAACATGTATTCACTTCCTTTGTGTAAGGATCACTTCCTTAGCAGTGTCTCTGATGCCAACCTAACTTAAATATCTCTGTTCAGATCTCTCCTGTTTCCCCATTCTGTTCTCTCATGCATTAACGTACAGCTCTAAGATACATTTGTGAGCCCAGGATGATTTGCCTGAAGTCTCTTTCTTAAGATTGGAGGATACGTGAGGACAGTGTCTTCCATGGTACCACACAGCAGCGTACATGTTCAAAACCAATTTGTTAAGTGGGTGAATTAGAAAATTTTGATTAGCCATAATATACACTGCATAATAAATAAATATACCAAACTCACAAATTTATTATACTCACACAGTAGCGATGGATTAGAGATATCTTTGAGAGAAACACAGACGATGGCAAATATTGTTGTGATTAAAGGGCTATTAATATCATACAAAATGATAAATATGGAAACATTTTGATGCTTCGTTTGGTCTCCACTGCAGCTTTGTGTGGTATGAGAGGGCTGGAGTTTGTCTCAATGTGTATCCAAATGAGGAAACCAAGAATCAGCATTTAAGTGACTTTGGTGACATTATGAAAGTTACACACAAGCTTTAGAGACAGAAATACAACTTACATCTCCAATGACGCACTGAAGTGTCCTTGACATAGTAGATGCTGCTAATTTCAAATCTGTTTAGAAGGCTGATTTAGATTGGTATTTCAGTATTGGTGATCATGTTTGTCTCCACAACCCCCCAGCTGTGTTATTGCTGACCTTAACGCTGTCTATTTAAAACCTTGATAAGAAAGTCACTTTTTCCTGTGGTTCTGTGCAGTATTTGCTTCTGTGCCTTCTTCCTTCTCAGGGTATTAATTTTAGTTGTTTTAAACTTAAGAGTCCCTTAAATCATTCTGTGTTCTTTTATCCTACTATGCAAAAAATAGTACCATCTATTTCCTGTTGATTTCTTGAGTGCTTGGGTTCTCTCCCCCCACCCCTTAAAAACCCAGTTCAGTAATGTAGATCTCAAGTGCCTATACATCATGCTGTTGCTTTAATATTTCACTGTATAATAGTTTAATAGTGACTCAGCCTGATTTATGTTTCTTAGAAGTCAAATTTGGACCTCTGTTTGTTTAGTAATTCATGGGTAATCATTTTCAAATAAAGAAATAGTCTGAGCACTGTTTAAGGCTGACTTCATGTTTAACCAAGAAGACTTTGGTTTCCAGCCATTTTCTCTAGCTAATGGATGTTTTGTATTATTTTTTCCTTTGGCTTTTGAAGGTAGAACTCTTACTCTGCTTAATTTATTTTTCTCTTTTTTTTTTCTTTTTCTTATTTTGGGGGTGATTCCTAAAGGATGAATAGAAAACCCTATTATCTTTTTCAAGGAGACTCTTTTCATGACCTTTAAATACAGTTAATTTTCTATTATTGGAGGATTGGCTTTCTAGTTCATACATTTTTCTATTCTGATTTTTCTCTTTTAAGCTTTTCATCTTCTGATCTCATCAATAATGCCATAATTCATAGTTACTTGAAGAATCAATTTATCTCTGAAACAGCTTTCAGGGACAAATCTCTCCCTCCTCTACAACTTTCTGCAAGAACCAACTATAGTATAAATAAATAAAAATACTCATTTTCCATGGTACAATTCAATAGGTAATGAGAGTATTCAATTTCAGAGAACAGGTTTCTATAACCTACTTATTCTTCCTGTCAAACAACCCCCATGCTGTCATCTGCCACAGAATCACCCAGGACTTTGAGTTCCTGAGTTAAATGTGAATTCCAGAGATTCTAACTTGGTAGACACCAGGCATAGCCCAGGATGTAGAATGTTTATGGAGCCCACAAGAGACTCTTCTCAGGTGATTCGAATATGGCGAGCTCAATTTAAGAAATCATGCTCATGGGTATTTTTCTTAGTAATCTACTTGGGGGACAGGGAGGACATTGCATTTTCAAATGACAACCTCTCAAAATTCAAGAAGCTTCAAATTTCTAGAGCAGGCATAGGGTGGGGGAGGGGGAAGACACTAGGTCCTGCAGCATACATTACGATGGCAAGAGTGTTTGCATGTGAGATATGCAGAGGTGGAAAACAGTTTGCAGCTCAGGGAGGTAAAGCATTTTTGCAATTTAGTTGACATCCTTAGAGGCTGAAGCAGATCAACTTCTCTTGCACATCTCAGAAATCATTTGGGACTTTGTCCTGATGCGAAAGCAAAGCTCTGAACAAAGCCATGAATAATTGCATGGCAGGGATGTGTATCTTCCCCCATAGACTGTAAGCTCTTTGGAAAAAAAAAAAAGTGTTCTTTGTTTTTATGCATTGCTGTGTCTTTCACAGAAAGCTCTCCATAAATATGTGCTGCAGAAGAGAGGGCGGAGCACATATTTTAGCTCCACCCCTTCTGACAACACTTTCTCAAAGATATTTGAATATTTTCCACTGGGAAGTTTTTGATTCCATGGGGCATGGTATTTCTGAATCATGTAAGTAAAACAGTCAATATCCAGGATAACAGAGAGAACTGGTCTCAGGGTGGGGCCTCCAGTCTTTGTGAGTTGCTCTGTTCCTTGATTCTTACTCTAAATGAGCAGACTTGAGATGGAGGTATTCACCCAGGAGGATTCAGGTCGCCTAGGATTGCTATGGTGTCAGCCCAGGCAGGAGCTGACAGACAGAGGAGAAGCCACAGAGCCCACAGAGGGCTCCAGATCACTCTTGGTGCATAACCTGGCACTGACATTGATAACTGAGAGTTTCTTGTGCACTTCAGAAGTTCATTATTTTGTTTTAGAGAGACACATACACAAAAGATAGTATTAAATAGTTTTGCTGTATCTCTTTTCTTGTCCAAAATTCTAATAACAAATAATACCTTTATCATTAGTGGTCATTAACATTTATTAATCGCTCGTTAGGTGCCAGCTTCTAAAAACTATGCAGATATATATTCATACATGAATCCTATGAGGAAATACTATTATTATTCTCATTTTACAGTCCAGGAAACAAGGACAAAGAGGTTAAGTGATTTGCTGTGATACAATAATGTCCCATCAAAGATCATAGTCTCTGAAACCTGCAGATATGCTGTCTTTTTCTTTTTAACATGCCTCCCCATTTAAAGTATATGGTGGATGTCTTTCTAAGTCAATAAATTTACATGATTAGTTTTAAAGTTACCAAGCACTCCACTGACATGTATGTAAATTTTTCAAAGACTGTAATTATGTTTAAATTTATCTTTCTAAAGTACATCAAGCTCTCTCCTGCCTTCTTCTTCTTTTTTAAGCAGAAGCTTACCTCAACATTTTATTTTATTTTTTAAAAAAATGTTTATTGTTTTTAGATCTACATAACAGTTGGATGTATTTTGACATATTATACATAGACGGGGTGCAACCCATTGCACTTTTGATCTCATGGTTGTGGTTGTGGAAAGGTGAAAGTCCTCTACAATGAAAACTACAGAACACTAAAGAAAGAAATTAGAGAAGACTTTAGAAAATGGAAAGATCTCCCTTGTTCTTGGATAGGCAGAATGAATATTGTCAAAATGACCATACTCCCCAAAGCACTATACAAATTTAATGCATTTGCCATTAAAATTCCAATGATGTTCTTCATAGAAAAAGCAGTCATGAAATTCTTTGGAAAAATAAGAGGCCCAGAATAGCCAAAGCAATCCCCAGTGAGAAACATGAAACAGGAGGCATCACAATACTACAGAGCAACAGTAACA
Organism: Callospermophilus lateralis; assembly: GCF_048772815.1. Lineage (NCBI taxonomy): Eukaryota > Metazoa > Chordata > Mammalia > Rodentia > Sciuridae > Callospermophilus > Callospermophilus lateralis. The sequence goes on from NC_135322.1 coordinate 56,588,419, forward strand.
AAAATGGTGTGGTATTTGCACAAAAATACAATTGAAGACCAATGGAACAGAACAGAAGACACAGAAACATACCCACATAAATACAGTTATCTCATACTAGAACAAGGCGCCATAAACATATATTGGAGAAAAGACAGCCTCTTCAACAAATGGTGCTGGGAAAACTGGAAATCCATACGTAGTAGATTGAAATTGAACCCCTATATCTCACCCTGTACAAAACTCAAAATGGATCAAGGACCTTAGTATTAGACCAGAGACCCCATGCATACTGAAAGAAAAAGTAGACCCAACTCTCCATCTTATCGACTCAGGAACAGACTTCCTCAATAAAACTCCTCAAGCACAAGAAGTAAAATCAAGAATCAATAAATGGGATGACATCAAACTAAAAAGCTTCTTCATAGCAAAAGAAACAATCAAGAACACAAACAGATAACCTACAGAATGATGAGAGAAAATCTTTACCACCTGCCCCTCAGAGCATTAATCTCTAGGATATACAACTAACTCAAAAAACTTAGCCCCAAAAAACGAATAACCCAATCAATAAATGGGCAAAGGAACTGAATAGGCACTTCAAAGAAGAAGAAATACAAATGTTATCTTACGTGGAAGAGGCCGTTAGCAAATTTAATTAAGTGAAGGTTCTTACAGTGGAGAGAGTATTCTGGTATATTCAGGTGGACCCAATGCAATCACAAGGGTCCTTTTGAGAGGGAGGTGAGTGGGTCAGTCAGAGAGGGACATGTGACTGTGAATACAGAAATGAGAAAGAGAATGTGAATGAAAGAGATTTGAAGATGCCACAAAACTGGTCTAACACCTGGAGGAAGAGGCCATGAGCCAAAGCATGCAGGTGATCTCTAGAAGTTAGAAAAGGCATCGAAAAGGATGATTAATTCTTAGATTCCAAAAGGGAAGCAGTTGTGCCAATACCTTGATTTTAGGTCTTCTGAATTCCAGAATTATGTTAATAAAATTTGTGGTTTTGAAGTGACAACATTTCTCATACAGTTGTCCAAGATGGAGCAATGATTTAAACTCATATAGACTGGCTACACTATTAGGCAAAGTGGCAATATACACTGTTATAAAAGGCTTAATTAAAAAGGGGCTGGGCTAAAAAGAGGTGGCTATATCACAATAATTTGCAACCTGTTACTAGGAAATAAGAGTTGTACGCTCCCCATGATGAGCAGTGCATGAAAGTCACATTATTAATCTTGGTAATAATCCAATTATTATAAATATGATCTCAGTTAAAAAGCATGCTAATGAACAAATTGACAATAAGAAAAATTATTCTTCCCTTCAATCAGGTAAGAAGTCTTCTTCTGCATCTTTGTACTGCAGGACTTTTATTCTTATAAATTTCTTTAACTTAGTTGATTCATCTACTTTTCCTATTTATACAACTCCAAAGATGTTTTTCCTCAAAGGTATTTGACAAAAGATAGGAATAAATATGATAGCCATTGACTGCAGGTTGAAATATAAATATTATTTTTGATGATTAGTGTTTCTAAACAAATAAAACTTGAGTTAGATTAATCTTATTAATTCTACATATTCATATTAGATCTTGTATAGGTGTTTAAATTTAAAATGATGAATCACCTTGAAATTCCCTTGTGAGAAATTGCTTTGGCAGTTCAAGAATTCTTGAATTCTTAAATCTGAAAATCTTTGTGGAATAGAAAATAAATTTCCTTAGAATGGTACCAGTGATAGCCATGACTTCAAATGTTGCTTTCCTGGCCAATGAATGTCCAAATGTGCTTTCTCAATGACTCATGGTAAAGTAAAATTTCTGAAAGTGTGAAACCAACCATCCTTCAAATATAGAATAAATGCATATCACAGATGCTTTTGATTCTCTAATGAAGGAATCAGAAGAAGGTTAATTCTAGTTTAAAAAATTAAGAGTATGAGTACATACTCAGGAATACTTAGGAATCCTAGAAAGAATGTTGGAATAATATTAATAGGTAAATACTTAAGTGACTAATGTCCAATCATAACCTCTGAGGATTTTTTTTTCTGGCAGATAGAAATCATTTGCATTTCTACTGGGAAAAAAATCTACAAATGAATGTGTAACTTTATAGAATCTATCCTTAATCAATAATAAATTATAAAATCAGAAAGCTACTAATTCATGTAAAGTTAAAGAATCTTTACACTGGTTTGTTAAAAATGCTCCAGTTTAACATTGGTAAGAAGCAGATTTGTTCCTTTATTTCTAGTTTTTTCTGATTTTTTCTTAATGGTGGTAAGATCACTTTCAAGATAATACATCTATCTCTCCTGACAGCAGTTTGGAGAGTTAGGTACTGATGACATATAGAATTCAAATGCTCTCTGCAAAGATCAAAAGAGTAATTTTTTTCTTAAGAGATTTTTACAGGTAGTTCTGGATTTCTACATCATGTACTTTCTGTATCACAAGTTAGTATTTTGGGATGATGCTTTAAAATTATATTTTTACATACCAGATGTATGAGTGTATAAATGACTTTTTCCTAAATGAGATACTTTAAAAAGTGAACTGTTATGAGTGACGGTTTTGTCTCAAGTAATGCTGTTAAGAATCATCCTGAATCTTTTTTATAAGAATCATATCCATCTATTACATGTATGCTACTTGACTTTTTCCTGCATTGCAAATGCACCCATGCTCTCAATTGCAAATAAGCTTTTTTCCCTGAAGGGCATTGTTTACATGCATGTGAAATCTGTGATGTGATTGTAGCCATGTTTCAAATTCCCTACTTCTGTACTTCTTTCCTTCCCTTTCAAGCCTCTTTGTTGAATGAAGTCGATTTCATTCCTTCTTCTGAGCCTGTCTGTCTATGGTTTCAGCAATCTTCCAAGTGTTCTTTCATGCTAGTGAATGGGACTGTGTTGGGAGAAGGTCTAGGCCTCTGAAAAATCAAGTGTTTCAAAAGTCATCTAGTAGTGGGAGGACAAGGTAGATTGTCCTCCTTAGCCTCAGGTTTCTAGACCTGAGCCTGAAAAAGACTTTTCTCCTTACCTTAACAGGTGGCCCCAGTCTTCTTAATTTTAACGCTAGTTACAATCCACAGTGGTTCTGTGAACTGACCTTGTTCATTTGCTAAATATTTTCCATCTTCCCTGAGTATAAGCTGCTGAGGTCAGAATCCATGGTGGTGTCCAGTACTCTTTTATCCCAGCCTCTTTATAGTGCCTCAAACATGCTGGTGTAAATATTTTTCAATGAAGGAATTTATCCAGTTGTACACTCATGCACTTGTGGAGTGGAAAGCAAGAACATGTCCAGTGACTTCAGTTTAAGAGAGGAAGCCGAGCACCATTGCCTTAGGCATCCATTGCCTGAAATGCTTTTCGCTACCTTATTTTGCTGATGAAAATATCCAGGCACAAAAGCTTCAGATGCCTCGGAAGATGGATAGGACCATTATAACATAATAATAACCATAGTGAAAAAAGAGAGAGAAAAAAAAGAAATAGTCGACTAAAGTAACATAGGCTAAACTTTTTATGGGGAAAAAAATCTCTCAGTAGCTAATTCCACAAACAGTCTTTATCTAAAATAAAATCATGACTATGATGGTTGCCTTTAAGCAATACATTAACTCAGAAATAACTGCATCTCTCCAAATGTGTGAGCACTTAAAGTCTGTCTTATTGAAAATTTTCTTAATTTATTGTAATCTAATAATTGTGGAGCACATTATTTGTATTTGACACAGAATTATGTTTTTACCATGAACATTCATCCAGCTATATAACAAGGAATAATTGTTCTGTTAACATTATTCTTTCTAAAGAATGCAATGTTTATTCATGTGTGCTTGGTGAATGAATTCTTTATAAGCACATTAGCAAGAAGTGAAAAAAAAATCAAACCTGAATTTTCAGAAGATAGCAGCATAAAGCAGTGGAAAAAATATTTGAGGGTGGTGGTACTTATGAATGGTTTATAAAATATGATGGATAATCAGAATAAAATGCATATTGGGGCCTAAGAGTAGCTGTCATAATTTTGTCAAATAGAACAAGATGAGTAAGCTGTAATGTCATTTTGTTGACTGGAAAAAGTCAGCTTACCAGTTGAAAAATAGCTTCATATTTTATTGGGCTTCTCTAATGTCTTCATTTATTACATAAATGTACTCTCAAGGGTAATTGCATTTAAAAAAAATCTTTTACTTATGAAATGTAGAAAACAATGCTAGATCTCTGAGTATTATGGGTTCTTTTTTACGTCTCTTGTTCAGGGGGCAACCGATTCTGACAGATGTGCTGTTAAGTTACCAGTATAACATGACATCTTTTTTCAGATGGATTGAGAAAGAGTGATCTTGACAATGAGTTGGTAAGACATTGTCAGAAAGCTGAAATAACATGTCAGTGTCACAGTTATAACACAAATGCGGCAGAATAAACCTCACAATATCATTAAGTTAATGTCTTTCCAACGACACTCTTGAGAAGGCAGAAAATAGCATTGCTCTTAAATACTTTCACTTGGTCATGAAAAATATGTATAAAAAATACAAAGGTCAGTTTAATATGCAGTTGAAGTGGTGGAAGTGTAGAGTGTATGCTTATTTCTGTGAGGATCCTTTTTTATATAGTACATGGATAAAACCATTTTGAGATATCAAAATCACTTTTTTCTAGAGCCAGAAAACCCATCTAATTTCAACACTTCAAAAGCATTGTTAAAAATACTGATTGTGAAAATGCAAAGTGATTTTATGTATGTTGAGCATAACCTTTTTTTTCCAGATTTTCATTTTAAAGAGAAAATTAGGTATACGTTTAAAATGTATTTTTACCCCATGAATTTTGGAAGCAGTGAAGACTAAAATGGAATCAATCCTGGGTTTCAAGAAGGAATTAGGCATTCAATTGTCATAATTATTACACACATGTACACACACACATACACTTAAATAGCTTCAATGGAGGGCATATTTATCCTTATTTATATATTTATTCATGACTTTTAATATCCTTGTCTCTAGGATCAGAGGTGGTTGATCTTGATGGAAAAAGTTCCCTTCTCTACCAATTTGATCAAAAGTCCCTGAGCCCAATAAAAGATATTATTTCTTTGAAATTTAAAACCATGCAGAGTGATGGGATTCTACTCCACCGGGCAGGGCCAAGTGGAGACCATATCACACTGGAGTTAAGAAGAGGAAAACTCTTTTTACTTATTAATTCAGGTAAAACGTTTGGCGCTGTGCTTGAAGATTTGATCATTTACTTATTTCTTAAGTAACCTTATGCTTTTATGGCTTATTTTTTAAAAAACATTTAAGGTGCGTTATTTTCCAATTCAAGGACTTATCTATCTGCCAGTTATTACCCTATCATGTTAAAATGGTTCACATTTTGTAAATTGCATAAGATCCTTGCTGAGTGATTTTTTTTCCATAGCCCTAGATAGAATTTCATAACTATTTTCTAGCACCATAAAAGAAAGGGATGGGTCATTGAAAAATATTGCAGTAGTAAAAATAATGAGGTTGTAGCAAAGATAAAATTTACATAGAAAATGAGCATGCAATGAGTAATAATAATAAAAAGAATTAGCGGTGGAAGAAATTACAAGGTTGGGAGACTGTTGTACTCAAACTTCAGGTAAATCCACACTAGTCTCTGGGATGGGACGCAGTAAGGACATTACAATTATTGTGAGAGATGCTGGGCCACAAAAAGGAAACTTTTTTTTTTCCTTTTAACTGTGAATAATGATATGTTGTCTCTCCCTCTTCAAAGGTGATGCTAAACTGCCCTCCACTCATGCGCCAATCAATCTCACCCTGGGCAGCCTGCTGGATGACCAGCATTGGCATTCTGTGCTCATCCAGCGTTTGGGCAAACAGGTCAACTTTACAGTGGATGAGCATAGGCATCGTTTCCATGCACAGGGAGAATTCAATTACCTGGATCTTGATTATGAGGTGTGATGGTTACATTTCAATTAATACAGATTTTATTATCGATGTGTCATTTAGCTTCCCAACAGAAAATGTGCTATAGTGAATCCACCTGTGTAGTACATCCACCTGGCTGGTGAAATACTTCCCACAGTGGCCTAACTCAATGGTGGGCTTGGGTACTGGAGGCTGCATATTCCCTGCAGTGTGTTAATTTATTATCAGGGTGCAGAATCACCCTTTTCACCCTGAAATACTCTGCATAGGTAGGAAATTTCCCACATGATGAGATCTCATTACCAAAAGCAAATATGTGTTGTATGATTTCTTTATGATTTAGGCTACTCCTAAGCAAAGTATAGATTTATGGGGTGATGGGGGTATATCCAAAAGATTAAAACAACAAAAAGATTGATTAACTCATTAACAATTGATTCAAATACACAAATATCAATGTGTGCTAGAAATGTATACAAAATAAAATGTTACAATTAGTAACATTATTAACAGATCAAGTTTTATGATGGATATAAAGATATGATTTTCCTCATCAAGTGATAAATATCAAAACCAGGTGTGATTAACAATTTGTTGGAATAATCAAGCTCTAGTGTGAATAAGGACTGAATTCATATAAATTTGCTTTAAAATCTGTATCTGAATATTTTTTGATGCAGGATGATGAAAACTTGATCTGTACCTCGGCCTTACAGCTATAGTTGCTAATCATAATCATTTAAGCAGATTATCATAAATCACTAAACAATATTATTGATGCCATTTTTCTTTCTAAGATCAGCTTTGGAGGGATTCCAGCACCTGAAAAATCAGTGTCATTCCAATATAAAAATTTTCATGGATGTTTAGAAAATCTCTATTATAATGGAGTTGACATCATTGGTTTGGCCAAGCAACAAAAACCACAGATCATCACCACGGTAAGAGTCTTCATGAAGGAATGAGTAAACAGAAAGTCTTTTCTGCAATAAAATTACTTCATTGTAGGTTCCCAGTCAATGCAATATTTCCAAGATTGCTTTTATTTAATTTTCTTCTCTGGCAATATAAATATAAAGTATTAATTCTATTTAAAGGAATTGTAATTCACAACACATAATTTTTATTTTTATGTGAAGTAAAGCAGTTTTTTTAACAGTGAATATTTTGATTTAGTTGTGATCTTATTGCTCCTAGGAGAATAATTTCTTTTGCTCTGCAATTGCCTCAATAGGATTCTCCTTGACCAACTCAGTAGATGAGCATAGGGAGTTTCTGAAATCAGATAACAGCCATGTATATTAGAGAGACATTGGAAAAGCTTGTATTTTTCCATAGTTATCCATACAGATTAAACAACAACAACAACAACATGTGGCTTTTGCAACATTGCATCAACCAGTCTTTGCAAATAGTACTATTGCTCAGGCTGTATTATGTTCTAATTCAGTGGACCAGTAGCAGAATTTAAATCTAACTGTTGGTCAGGGATTAGTCAGGGAAGCAGCACAAGAGTGAGTATTATGAACCCAAGGATCTATCTTAGAACTTGGATCTTAGCAAGTCAGAGGAGCTTGGAAGTTGAAGTCCTGGCAGGGGAAGGTAAAAGATCACAGAAGCCACTAATTCTGCCTCCAGCCATACTGTATGCAGACATGTTGGACTTTGTAGAGCATTTTCAGCCTGTGGGGAGGCTTTCTGAAGAGGGGTCTCTGGGTAGCCACTAATTTGGTAGGTCCCCAGCCAAGCACTGAGGGTGAGCTGGGCTGGAGTTGCTCACTTGGTGCCAGCCTTTGGGAGGAGGAGGTAGTACTTGGTGGAAGAGAACAGGGAGAGTGGGATAAACCAGCATTTCTGTTCTCATCCTTCATATGCATGATCACAGAAAAAAATCCTTGGAGTCAAATGGCTGGTGTTTTACTGTTAACTGTCAAATATCACCCAAGCCACCTTTTTCAGCATGTTTTACCCAGGAGCAGACAGGGAAGGAAAGAAATTGTGTGTGTGTAGGGGAGGAACGGTTTTCAGCTTTACCCATTTGATAACACGTAAGTTCTTGCATTGTTTAAAATTTAGTATCTGTAAACTGAAGCTCATGTTGCATCAGCAAATCCCAAAGCACGTTACAAGAATATTACTGAAAAATTATTTTATTCCTAATTGGATTATTTTATTCATAATTGTGAATTGGTGGTGTTTATAGGATCTTAACATTCAACTAAGATTTTAAAGTAGTTGTTTTTAATAAAAGAGAAAATAATTTAAAGGAGAAATAAAAAATAAATATATGTTTCATTCAAAGCTTAATTTTTCAGAAAATGCTCATGTAAGGAAACCCCACTTTTTACTGGCAAGAGGGTGTGTTGCTTGCAGGTTAATTGAAGCCTGAGACCAAGTCCAGTGGATAACATTTTCCATTTTCCCTGAGTTTGATTGTCTTATAACTGCATTTACATTATGGTTTAGCGTAAAAGTTAGCATTGTTTGCTCTTTAGCTTTTGTTATTTTGTTCATGGGAACGTGATAGATCTTTACAAATGGAAGTTAATTCACTCTTAACAGAATCAATATAGTTTAACGATTTTATTTAACCAAGACTGAACGTTTTCCTTCCAACATGTATTTTCTAAGTAAAGTTAGTTTCAGGGACTTTTCAAATCTATATTAAATTTGAGAAATGGGGATAAGACCAGAGAAAATGTTTGAAAAACCTTAAAGTATATGGCTAGGACCTGGATTTTCATGGTGTGGGCAGTTTGTTGGTTTAAATTGAGGATAATATACAATTGATAAGCAGTCTTCATGCTTATTTCAAATTCTATTACTAATGGAATATGTAAAACATGCTGAAAGATTGTTCTTCTACTTCGTCCTCAGGGAAATGTGTCATTTTCCTGTTCACAACCACAGTGGGTGCCCCTGACTTTTCTGAGCTCCAGGAGTTACTTAGCTCTGCCGGCCTCTCCCAGAGAGGAGGAAATTTCAGCCAGTTTTCAATTTCGAACGTGGAATAAGGCTGGACTTCTGCTCTTCAGTGAACTCCAGCTGGTTTCAGGGGGTCTCCTTCTCTTGCTTAGTGATGGAAAACTTAAGCTGAATCTCCTCCGGCAGGGAAAATTACCCAGTGACATCACAGCAGGTAATAAATGTTCTCCCACAGGCCAAGCATATGGATCTGGAAGATTTCATTATCTCTTGGTTCCTTCTTCACAAATTTTATGCATAACCAAAAAATTAATATTTGTTTAATAAATGAATACTGGAGTTAATAAGATTATCAGTACTCTTCCTTAGAGGAACTTGATTCCAATTTCCTTTTAAATATCATTCCAACATTCGCAGTTCTTATTAACCAAAATGTTAGAGATGGGGGAATAGAAATTTCCTTCTGTGACTCTTTCTCCCACTTCAGACAAATTATAGAATATCCTGAGAAATATGTGTTTTGAGGATAATGTGAAACCCTTTGAAATAGACCAATAAGTTAATTGATGTCATTTATAGAAAAACTAGACTTTGCCAAACATGGCTAATATCTCATCTGGTCTTTTGGAGACTGGGAGAGATCTTTCTGGAATCTATACCTATATCTTTATATCAGTGTATAATATAAATGCAAAACTTAAGTATTTAGCTAAATTTACTTGTTGCACTTTGTAAAGATTTGGATAGATTTGGGGCAAAATGTAAAGATTTGTGCAAAGTTTTCCCCTTGGGCACCAGTTAGAATTCTCTTCACTTGTAAGCAATGTAAGCAATACGGTCCTGTTTCAATAACTAGAAGTAATATAATTAAGGTGAATATATGAGTGTCTAGAAAATTAATGTTAATGTAGGTCAGTGCTTTGAATGAGAGATATTTTTGTTTCTTCATTAAAATTATATAGTTCTCAAGAAGATATCTCCATTTTTTTTTTTACATAAGTAGAAGAACATCTAAGCCCAGAGAGTGAAGGTTGCACTGAGGTAAACTGCTACATTAATTTAATAGATGATCTTTAAAAAACAATTTACCAATGACAGTGTACTATTCCTCTATATTAACTATGACCAAAGTTGATAGAATTTGACTGGAAAGGGAGAAAAAGAAGTTAAAATACATTTGAAAACTAATAAGGAAAACAAATATACAAACACATACACAAATGACTATTCTTTATAACCTTTGTGTTATTGTTCATCTATCATTGCAATTTAAATGCTGGAGCTAGAAATTCACTATTAATTATGATTTTAAGAGGTGCTATGCTTGACTCTATGTAATCCTCAAAATGTGGGAGATTTGCAGTCTTGAATAAAGGACATAAATTAATCAGTGTCATATTAATAATTAATAGGCCCATAAAACAAGGGTCTAAAAATGTAAGGATTGCCATTAAGTGTAGTTTATTGTGATATACTTGATGTTCTCTGAAGTGGTTATATTCATAGTTTAATTTTCAACATCTTAAACTGCTTCAGTACAATGCTACTGTAGTTGGCCCCATGAAGCTAGCTCATTTCTAACCACTTTATAGGAATATAGAGTTCGTAAATTACTAGGTGTACATCTGTAGGGAATACCTTGAGTGATTTAAAAATCTCTAAATGCATGTTTAAATCCATATACAATATAATCCATTATGATGTCCTATGACTTCATGTGATTATTTCCATAGCTGCTAATGTTAGGAAAACTGTTACACTTCAGATAACAAAAGTCAGCCTTCACTTACCAACTCTGTCCAGTTGCTTTCAAAATATTAACTTTTGCTAGTTTCAGTGAAGCAAGTACATTTTGCATGCACTGATAAACTACTTAAATGGTGCTTGGGTGGGTGGGGACTCAGCTTGTTCTATCATAGGGAAAGACTTCACCTGTACAAAGATAATTAAATCAGTTATATAATGACTCTAAAAATGCACTTATTAATGGATTGCTATCATATTATAATGTCTTTACATTATATAAAGGTAGCTTAATTTTGTGTGTGTGTGTGTGTGTGTGTGTGTGTGTGTATGTGTGTATGTGATACTGGGGATTGAACCCAGGGGTACTCTATCACTGAGCTACACCCCCTATCATTTTTATTTTTTATTCTGAGACAGGGTTTTACTAAGTTGCTGAGGCTGACTTTGAACTTGCCATCCTCCTGCCTCAGCTACTTGAGTTGCTAGGATTACTGGTATGTACCACCTCACCAGGCAAGAGTAGCTTAATTTTTCATAGCTATCAGAGATCTAAATTACTAATCTATTTCAATTTCAAAAACTCAAACTTTTTACCTTTTGCAATGAAAAAAAAATTAAATTATATGGAGAAAGAACTGAATTGTACAAATGTTTGAGATTTGAAGCTAAAATTTTTCTGTGAGGTACAGTTTTGCAAATTGTCATTTGGAATTTTTCAAAAATATTATGTCAGCCTGAATCATTTCTGAAATGTTATATTATCTAAATCATGAAACATACAAGCAGTACTCTAAAAATCCCTTGTGACACAAAATATCATCATCATGCCTAGAGACGTCAAAGCAAAATCCATTCACTTGGCATCAAGGACCCATGAACAATGCAGTTCTGTTTTCCTATTTAAAACAAAAGACTTTGTTGTCAAATTTGAGATTCCTGCTGATCTGGAGCATTTCTCTGCAGCTTTTGCCTGATGGTGAAAATGAGGCCGCTTGGTCCCATGGCGGGGCCTGGCTGAAACAGGCTTGCAAAGTATAGGGTGTTGGCAGATTTTCACTTGCTGGGCATTTGTGTTTCCAGTCCCCGGCAGTGGAGTAGCAGTCTGGGTTTGTCTCACCCAGGAGAAGCCATTTTTAAATTCCCCTTCCTCCCTTTCACTGCCAGCCTGCTCCTACTCTGCTGACTATAATCCTGTCATCCCTTAAGCTCCTGCTTTCCACTAAAGTGATGGCTACCCGTGACCTCCATCCTGTCATCTTGACAAGAGCTATCTAGTGATCTGGATCCTTAATTCTGGTTAGTGACTACAGTTAGTAGATATGGGAATTTCTGGTGCTTTCAGAGCACTGAAATATATTTGGAAATAGGCACAACCCTTTGGTTGCTCCTTGAGTAATGGCCTCCATATAATTGCCTTTTGCACCTTTACCGAGAACCTACCCTCGATGGCAGGCTTATTTTTTCTTTCTACATCTTATCCTCTGGATGCCAGTTACAGTCATATGAGAGAGTGATGGCGGCTGAGCTGTCATAATGTTTCTTTAGCAATTTAAGATAGTACCAGAGATTATATATGAGGGAGCAGAGACAAACTCTTCCCTCCTGCTGCATTTTGTGTGTTTATGTGATTTAAGCCAGAGGGGGATGGGGAAAAAGAGAGAGGTGTGTGTGGGGGAAGGTTTGGGTCCATCATCCTATCTTCTTCTACCACCACAATTGCAAGCACTTCCATTTATTACCCCATTCTTCCATTTGTAGTTGTCAGTGTTTTCTGGCCAAAGACCACTGTAAACATACCTGGAGTTTGAAGGAGTCGGGCTTGTTGCTTGTTGCAACTAGAGGAACACACACCCCAAGAGCCACCAGGGTTGTCTCAATGCAAAGGTGTCTGGAATGATTTCTTGTAGGATTTGGGGTTGTGTTCATTGACCTGGGAGAAGTTTCAAGGAGGCAAACATGCTGTAGATTAAAGACTGTCAGGATGTGGGGGTAATTCTATGATCAGGTACCATCATAAAGCTCATCTAGAAGAATAGAGGAAAGAAATAAGGCTAAAATTTTAATTGGGAAAAAAAAAATTGTTGGTCATTCCTGTCATCCAGAAGAGGGAGAGCGTGGTATTTTTGTGTTGGCACAGAAGCCTTGCTTTTGTCTGTGCTTGCACAAGGTCATGAAGTGGAATTGGTTTCTTCCCCCCGTTTCATTGTCCAGTGACCTTGTCTGATGTGGGTGTCCTGAGAGGTTGCTTAGGTTTGACAGGATACCACCAAGCAGGGCTCTGCCAGCTTCTTACATAGTAAGGCCTTTCCAATAACTCTGGGCCAGCTCCAGGCTTGCAGGGACTGCTTTTCTCTTTATCAGTGTTAATTGTTAAATGATCAAAAAAAAAAAAAAATAAGGGGACCACCTGCTTTTAGGAAGAGAAGAATGTGGATCTTGGAGTCAGCTGAGTTTCTGTTTATTCCTCTATTCGCCAGCTGGAAACTATCTCGGGTAACTGTTTATCCTCCCTGAGCCTCATTTTCTCCATATTTAAAATGAGGGTAAAAGTTGCAAAGATTCAGTGAAAGCATTCCATACCTGTTATGAATAATAGCTCAATAAAATTATCATCATCATTATCATTATTTTGTTACTATACCAACAACAGGCTCCCTACCCCCACTCAGAAGGTATGAGTGAAGGCGACAGTAAATAGAATTAGTGTTTAGTTACATAATATCATAATGAAGAAAAAAACTATAAATCCTAAGATTCCTCCTTCTCCTTCCCCCCATTCCCAGTAGTGTGACCCTTAAAAGGGCTCACTTTTCATCTGCTCTTGAAGTGGAAAGGATTCGTATACTTACAAAGAAAAATAGAATCTGATTAAAAATTATGTAGAATTAGTTGCAATAAGTTAAAGAGACCCTTCATGATTTAATTCGCATAATAAATCCCACTGACAGGTAATAAGTCTCCTCCACAGGTAAATGATATCTATTACAAATGATGCTGGAGGACAGTTTTCTGAAGTTTCTTCCACAACCATAGCGCAAGTTCCTACCCTGCCAGCTGATCAGAGGGAAGCATTTAACTGTGTAAAATTACTGAGTGGCTTGTCACGGTTTCTTTTTGTTCTAACTTGGCTGCTGCATTAGCAAGGTTAGTCAGAAGACCTCCCAAAGCCTTTGATTAATTCTGTTGTGTGCCTTAGCAGCAATTGCCCAGAGCCCCTCAATACAAAGTATGTATTCCCTACACCAGCACTGGGTCCCTGAAATACTTGTTACTGATTCATGACAAGACAAATATAAAAATTGAAATTAAGCTTTTAGAAACAGTTATGACAAGAATAGATGCCTACAACATTGAAGCATGTGGTTCGCAGTTTTGCATTTCATACCATTAAGATTTTTTTCATGATTCATTTTTATCACATTTCATAAAAGTATCAATCTGCAGTAGATTGGAAAATAAAATTTATATCCCCACAGGTAGTTTGAGAAGCACCATCCAAGTCCAAGGGGGAAGGTGTGACATGAAATAACAGAAGTAGAGTCAGGTGCACAGGGCTTTGGAAACAAGATGGAGGCACTCTGGGGACAGAGGTGGGGACAGAGATGGAGGTGTCTGTACATTGGGGCAAAGTGTACACAGGATTTTCACTCTATGTGCACCCTCCCACGGGAAGCACTGAAGGACAAGTCAGAAATGTTTGACTTATTTGAGTCCAAACTTATACCCTCAAGGATTATATAACTCTATTAAGTGTCTATTTAGAGTCCACTCTTAGGAAATGTGTCTAAAAGTACCTAACCTACATTCTCCACATCAGCTTTCAAGTCTTTGCCATCATCTTTCATAAACCAAGCCAGAGTTGGATCTTGACATTTTTTTTCTTTGTCTTCCTGGATGTGATGTGGGGCTTCTGTGTCCCAGCTAGGGTCTGAATTAGATTCAGCACATCCAGGGCAGAAAAGTGTATTCAATTAAGGGGACTTGGATGCATTTTCAGTCTGAAAGCCTGTGGTAGAAACCAGCTAAGTGGAATAAAAGAAATTGCATATAATATCAGAAAAGAGGTCCATGTGATACCAGAAAGGAAATTGCATATAATATTAGAAAAGCAGCTCTTTGGGTTTAAGAGAGTGCTTGTGTTTTTGTTTAGTGATTTGATCTGCATAATTATACCGAGTTAAGTATTCAGTGGGTGTAAACTTGACTGGTAAATCCACAATAGAGATGCTTAGCTCTGAGCCTCTGCTCAGAACTCAACCACAGAGCTCCTTGTGTGTAGTTCCCTGTAAGGAGGAGGGCTGTGCCATCCTGTGGAGACATGTCAGTGCGACTGCCTCTCCTGAGGGCTGGGGATTGTTTGGGGAAGCAATAAGAACACCTTGACTTTTGATTATAGCAACATTATATAAAAATTAATATAATTAGAATTGTGTATGTGTGTGCATAGACGTGCACACACATATTTATATACATTTATAGAGAGTTGATTCTCATTGTTTGTGATAGTTCTGTTCTATAAAGTTTCCATGAATGCTGATTTAGGGAATACTGAACCAGTACTCTGAGGGGAAATACAAGGTTTAGTTCCTGTGAATCTCTGGTCATAAAATTTCTCTGAAGCAATCAATGTATAACCTTCCTGAATGTGTGTTTCTGTTTAGAGACACTGTATTTAGCATGCAGTGTGTTGTTGATCTGTTAACAGTGAACTCACCGTCAACAGCATCCTAACTCATGCCTGGATGAAGCTTATCTAGCATGCATATTTTCTCCAAAAGACTCATCACAGCCTTCTCTACACTGAGGAATACCAGAGCCCTGTGCCTGAGGGCCAATACAAACAGCAAAACCCACCAATACATTTACAAAACTTCCAAGATTTACAGTACGAGAGCTAAACCAAT
Source organism: Callospermophilus lateralis (assembly GCF_048772815.1). NCBI lineage: Eukaryota > Metazoa > Chordata > Mammalia > Rodentia > Sciuridae > Callospermophilus > Callospermophilus lateralis. The sequence goes on from NC_135322.1 coordinate 56,603,930, forward strand.
AGGGCAGAGGGTTTTCTTTTTGGACCTCAGGGGGGACATGTCCATAGGATAACTTAAATTCTTTGCTTCTCATATAGTTTGCAAAAACTCTACCATATATCATAAAAGTGGCTTCCATAAAAGTACAAAAAGTAGGCAAAACATTTTATTGGGTAAGATGTAGAAACATGTATACGCTTCCTAAACTCCTCCCCGCAGGGGTGAATCACATGGGTGGAAGTTGAAAATCAGTCAATGCCAAATAATGGACAGACTAACTTTTCGGGGTGTCTGGTGCTGGGAGTGGTGTTCCTGTCATGGAGGCCCTCGGAAAGGTGATGACCATGCACACTTCACACGTGAAGGATGCTGACTCGCTACTCAGCACCCTTTCCCCTCCTCCTTTTCTTCCCTGTTTATGACTATGATATCATTATTTAGCTTTTCCACACGTCTCCTTTCTGCAGTTTAGTTACTTAGGGTTAACTATGGTCTGCTAATATTAAATGGAAAATTCCAGAAATAAATAATTCATAGCTTTTAAATAACTTTGAGTATATTGCTGTAGTTATTGTATCTTATGGTTAGTTACTTTGTTAATCTCTTGGTGTGTTTAATTTATAAATTTAGCTTCATCACAGGTATGTATGTTTAGGAAAACACAAGGTGTCCATAGAGTTTCAGGCATCCACTGGGGGACTTTTTTTTTTTTAACCAATTAAGAATTGGTTAAAACCAATTAAGAAGTTACTGATTCTTCATTCTTCTTTCTTTGAAATAGAAAGGGGACTACAGTGATGTAAATACTGCAGTGGCTACAGTGCTGTGTGCGTCCTTGTTGAAAACCAGCCTCCTGTAGTGCTTCTGTTTAGTCATCTCTTTCACCTGTGTTCCCCTTCCCCAGGTGCTGCATTGAACGATGGACAGTGGCATTCCATCTCCTTATCTGCTAAAAGGAATCACCTGAGTGTGGTGGTGGATGGCCACGTGACCACTGCTTCTCCTTTGCTTGGGCCTGAGCAGATTTATTCAGGGGGCACCTATTATTTTGGAGGTAAGAAAAGGGGTGAGGCCTTCTGGGCAGTTGGGCTGTATTTGCATTTCTGACTCTTGTGTCTTGCTGAAGCCTTCATGCTTTTAACCAACATTCACACTGAGGAATAATTTCTCACTTTCTTTAGAATGAATGGATCAAGATGACGAATTATAATCTGAAGTACATTGCTACAAAGTGGACTTACTGCTGTTTACAATTTCTAGGATGAGATTTATTTGAAGTAGGCCACCTTCTTCGGTTCTTACCTTCATAGCTTGTTATGTTTTCCTAATGTTAAATGGCCCTTATATGTTTTCTTCTGGCTTTATGGGTTGATTTTATTGCAGTATTTTCCTGATCATGTACCTCTTAGCGTCTCTAAGCATCCTTATTGCTTTCCCACTGCCCAATGCAGAAGGGCAATATGATGCCAATGGACAAATGATTTCACTTAATTAGCCATAGCAACCTCTTCTCCTTGCTAAGCAATAGGGCACTGATACATTTGTTGAAATTGGGACCTTGGCCTTCAACACCAGGCCGTCTTCCGTAGAGGACAAGAACACACAAAGTGTTTACCTGCTCCATGGATGTTTGAATTAAAAGCTTGGAAAAAGAAACTGGAGAAATGTAAATGAATTTTTATTACTGGGAAATTAGAAAAATGTTCTTTGCCATCAGAAATGCAGTTTTAAAACTGTTAGTGGTTAAAACTTTGGTCTAATTATGACAAGGGAAGGGGTGTTTTTTATATTATCATTGTTTTGGTATTTTTACCTTTCATTGGAATAGTTCCTTCTGTTTGACTCATTTTTTAATTTGGGGGAAGTAGCTGAGGTTTCATTATTCACCACTGAAATACAAATTATTTTGTAAGAATTGACAATGAGTACATAACCCGTGAATCAAGTCATCAGAACTTAAAAGCAAATAAAAGAACAAACATTTAAAAACCTGTACACAATCCACAAAGGCAGCATTGGACCACAATCTTAAAAGATGCAATTGTCTCCTTTACTAAGATTTGTTCATTTCTGAACCAGGTTATTTCAGAATGTATGATTGATTTAATGGCAATCCATAGGAACATATTCTTTTAATCGATAGTGAGATGTATAGAACAGCTGAAATAAGAGCTTTCAAAGGAGAAGATTTACAAGTACTAAAAGAGATAAGAAGAAAGACATATTGTTAAATGATACAAAATAAAAAATAGAAGATGGGATAAAATGTTTATAAATCATGAAAATAGAATCATTATTCTTAAAGAAGTTTATATCCCTCATGTTCAGATTTAGCAATATTTAGCCTATTTTGTTTACAAGTTTTTTCTCTAGTGGCAGCTTTTATTCATACTGTAATATTTTATAGTGAAATATATCACGTGCACTTTGTAATTTTTCTTTTTACTATGATTCATGTTTTACAGTGTTATATTTAAAAAATATTTGGATAGTTTTATCAAAAAGTTGCAATGACCTGAAGAGGATTCCTGTATACCCCACATTCAGTTTCTTCAATCACATATGCATTTTAAGGAATTCTAGTAACATTTTGAAGTATGCATCTTCACATGCATACCTCTGCTTAAGAAAGAGTAGATCATTAATAATGTCTGTCCCTCTAGGAGCATATCTTTTGATCTCCCCAGGAAAGTACTCTTCTGAATTTGGAATTTGTTTCCAAATTCATGTTCATTATAATTTTACATCTATTAAGATGTTCTTAAAAGATATACTGTGGAAACTTCCACTGTAAAATCCCAACTCCAACCCTTTTGAACACATGCCCTGAAAAATCCAGGCTACCCTAGAATTTCCAGGGCTTGTGCTTAGAGCCTGGTTAAGAAGGTCCATTCTCCTGAAAGTCCATTTAATGTTTTGGGGGCCAGAAACCCTGAATTCTGGGACATTCAGAGGAGAGGGTTCCAAGTGGACACATCACCTTTCCCTGGGAGGCCTCCAGGACCATAAGCAAAGTCATGCCTTTAAGAAGGTAGGGCAGCATTCCCTAAATTGCAGGACCAGCACAGAGGCCCTGATTGTGTGGGTGGTACTGGCCATGAGGTGACCAACTTTTCCACATTTTTGCTGAAAGTCCTGCGTCCTTCCCTGAAGTCCTGGGCAAACTGTGTCAGTCAGTTGCAATAGAAAACCTTTTGCTTTTTGTGGTCAAGAGTCCCTTTCACTGCCAGGGTCTGTTTTATCTAAAGGTGCAAAGTGGTTTTTAGGTAGGTGATTCTTCGGTCAGTTGATCTTCAAGAAAAAAAAAAAAAAAAACATGCTGGGAGACACTTCCCATCAATTCATCAATCCTTCTTCTCCCTGAATTCAGCTGCAAATTTCCAGCTGTCTTATCAGAATGCAGTCAGTCTAACCTGGCTGTGGTGCCTGCTGCAAAGGGTCAGGCTGTTCCAGCAGACTGGGCTCCATCTCTGTTCTCTGCCAGTCTCAAGAGTGACTGTCACATTGGGAAAGAGGACTGACTGCCCCTGAGTCAGCAGCACTCTAGGTGTGCCACACAAAACTTTTACCATTCCTCCACGACTCCGTACTTTTTGACTTTTTTCCCCTCCAACGAGTGCTCTTCAGAAAGTCAGACTGCATTGCGGTGCACAGTGCTCAACTTTTATTATTTATAAATTACTAATTTTAAATCTGGGTTCTCCAGATGGAGGACGGATGGGTGTCTAATTTCTGTGAATTCCCCTATGGAATCTTTGTGCTGTGCATAACATACCACGCAACTCAAGCTGGGGATGCTAAACTGCGAATTCTCACATTCCTCCTCCCTTATATAAGGAAAGCGTTATCCGTTCAATGACCAGGTGACACTGCCATGAAGTTGAATTCGACATCTCACTTCTGGTACAGTGGTATCCAGCGATAATTCATCTGTCATCCTCAGAGGTGTTTAACATGCTGACTGCCTCTGGTAATGGATCCATCCATTAATTCAGCATTAAGTGTTCTTCAGAAATCTTCCTATTTTAGAACTTCCATCTCAAATGGGCTCAGTGCAGAACATTATATTAACTCATGCCTGCCTCTTGGAGACTACTGAGACTAACTGGTTGAGCCAGTTCTTTGTTCTTTGTTCTAAGAATTGCTTGCTTATCGAACATGGTAAATGGGAAAATGAAGCGCCCCATGGTCTGACCTTGTGCTGCTTCATGGTTTCATGACCTTTCCTTGTGAATCTGAGTTTGCTTAGTTTTGTTTCCTATGGGCATATGGCACAATTTATTTTATTCTGAAATAGTTTGAGAGGTATCAGGAAACACCACCCGGGGAAAAGGAGATTAGTAGAGCTGTTTATATTTCTGACATAGGATAGTTGCCCCAAATATTATAGAACCATTATCCTTTCAGTTTTTTATCCTGACATTTTTAATTGGTTAATAATTCATCTAGAAAGCATATCAAGACTATGGTAACCCCATCCTATAGTATAGAGGATTTTTAAATACTCGAAATGTGTTTATTACCATGTAGAGTAAATTAATACTTCAACAGCTTTGATTACATGTTTCTGATATTTTAAATTTGAAACTTCAAAGTCTCCATTTTGGGTTAAAATAGAATATTTCAATATGCCTGCTATAATAGCATTACATGATAATACTAGCCTTTGTAAATATATTTTGTTGGAAAAACAAAGCACTAAGAAAAATATCCTCAGTCAAACCTTTCATTTTAATGGACATTCCTAGGTAGAGAACTATCACAGATTATATGGGAATTAAGAAGTTACTGGTTCTTCATTTCTCTTTCTTTGAAATTGTAATAGTGGTTGATAGCCATAATAGCAAAGAAAAATTAATAAAATATATATAAGCATAATATTATTTATTTCACTTCATCATATTATTTATTTCACCATAAAATTATTCATTTCACTTGGGTAAACATTTAGAACATCATTAAACTCAGACAATAATCATTAATTTAAATTTCTTTATTATTTCCATAATTAGAACAAACTTAAATCTTAGAAAAAAATCAGTATAAGGGGAACAGTTTCTTATGAGGTCAAGAATAAATAAAATCAAATAGTATTTTTTAAATTGAACCATTTGCATTTATTTAAATGCATGTTAATATGGCTTTTACACACATAGGAAAATAAAGTAGTTAATTAAATAAGTAGTTGGTACTTTTATTCCAGGTCAGAATATCTCCTTTTCAGATAGTTAACGTTAAATAGAGAAACATTTCATCATTATCGACTTATCTCTTTTTATCTACAGTACACATATTCATCCTTTATGTTCTTAGTTTTGCAGTCTAAAAGACTAAGTTCCCATGTCGAAGTTATATATAATTTAATACTGCTGGCTGGCTTGCTTAGGATTCTGGAGCTAACATGTATATTTCTACAATTTGGATTGAGCTAGTATACTTGTTCATAGTTATGACAGTGCTGGGTCTTCCTGTGAATCCTCTGGACATCAAGAAAAAATTCTCTGTATAAATCACAGTTATAATTCATATCAAACTAACAATGACTGCAGTGAGTTTGCTTGCCTCCTTGGACGCAGAACATAGACAAACGTCTTTTATTTTATTTTTTTTTTAACTTACTATTCTCTGATCCTTACTCTGGATTCATTACAGTGTGTCTTTCTTGGTTATGCTCTGATTTGGTTTCATCAGGTTGTCCTGACAAAAGCTTTGGATCCAAATGTACAAGCCCCGTTGGTGGATTTCAAGGATGTATGAGACTTATTTCTATCAGCAATGAGATGGTGGATCTGATTTCAGTTCAGCAGGGATCCCTTGGGAATTTCAGTGACCTTCAGATAGACTCGTGTGGTATCTCAGATAGGTAAGAATGGTCTCACTCCTTTATTGTGGCCTATTTAAACTTATGGTAGCAGATTAAAATGTATGTGTGAAATGAATGTTTATTCTCTTCCTTTCATCTCTTCCACAGGAATTGGATTGTATTTACATTAGAAATCAGAAAAATAGAACTTTTGCTTTGTATGTCATATTTCAAATGATAAAATTTAGATATAAGACATGAGACTATGTTGTTTCTATGTACATGTTACCTACCAATTTACAAAAGATAATGTGGAGGCTGCTATCATTTTAGATGGATATAATCATATCAAAACTATGTCATTAAATTCAATAGTTTAGGGCATCTGGAAAGTAAAATGGATCATCAGGTGCCAATAAATCCAGAGACCTGTGTGGTTAATTGTCGAGCTGGCTTTTGCTACCCTGACAGTTGTGTATTTCAGACGCGGGAAAACTCACTGGTGCCTGTGCTAATTTCCACCTTTCACAACCTGTTACCATCTTTTCTACAGGAACATGAGGAGGAACCCCTCCTCTAGAAAGCTCAGGACCATGGTGCTTATCACAGTGCAAGGATGGCCCTGGAGGTTCACAGAAGCACCAGGGGGGACACGGCAAGGCAGGAGTTAATTATAGAAGACAAGCAACTTTATAGGAATATTTAGCAGCTAAGAATGGTTAGAAACTGTGGTAGGCATGGGCAACCGTGGCATATGTGATCTTACTAGCCATGCTTTATAATCACAGCTGTTAATTTCAGTTATTGAGTTCATTGGAATATCACACCCAGTACAGATTTGTAAAAGTTTGTAGACTTAACATAAATGAGTATTTAAATCATTCCTCGTAAAACCCTTAAAACCTATTTCTTTTTTTTTAATATTTATTTTTTAGTTGTAGTTGGACACAACACCTTTATTTTATGTATTTATTTTTATGTGGTGCTGAGGATTGAACCCAGGGCCCCTCACATGCTAGGTGAGTGCTCTACTGCTGAGTCACAACCCAGCCCCATTATAACCTATTTCCAATAGTATTTGTTTTGCGTAGATATAAAAATAGATGACAGAGAAGTGGGCTAAGATGACATGGCTAAGAAAAGGCAGAGTCCAGCCCCAGAGCCAGCAGAGTGTGCCTGAAATGTTTGCCATGCAGCCTATAGAGGCCATGTTAGCACTTATGGGGGTGCACATTTCATCCAAGCATAATAAACGTATCATTGAATGTTTTAATCCATTATAATAAAAAGCAAGCAGTAACATTACTAGCATATTAAAAATCTGACAGGAACTTAATGCAGTCCTTTCTTTTTTAACATGACTGACTTTAAGCAGGTTCAGACCTGCACATAAAGGAATGCATACAAACAGGCATGCGCACACGTGTGTGTACATTCCCTGCACACGGATACACTAACATCAGCTTGCACGCAGTCTTTCTCACACATGCACACACTTATGTGCTCACTCACCTATCCAAAAGCTCCTCACACACTCACAGGTCATCATTACATGCATCTGTACAACTACTTGTGCACGCTCACACGTGCAAATTCACATACACCTATGCGGTCCCACACTCACACACTTACAAGGTCATTAACACACTTATGCGTCTTTCACACATGGTCATTCAGATGCACTCTGTCACCTAGCAGCCCTCCCCTTGGTCTGTGGACTCAGGAAGATCATGGTAAGTCTAGGGATTCTGGGTGATGGAGTGGTGAGGACAGAAATGCCCGGCAGCTGTTGCTCTGCTTCCCATTTCCAGGACAGACACCCAGATGGGGCTGGGACAGGGTTGACAAGTATTGGGGCATAAATGCTCACTAAGTCGTTCACATGTGTTAAGTATGTCTTTTGATATCAGCTTTCTAAGATAGCACCAGGTTGGGAAGGTTACCATCTCACCTGCCAGCACAGCCTGTGCCTCTCTGAGCCAAGAGAGGCAGAGGGTGTGGAGTGTGTCTGGGTCTCAAATGACAGCCAGGCTGCAGAGACCTGAAGGTTTCTGTGTGTCAGTGTCCACTGCCGTGACTTCACAGCCCAGCACCCTCCTCCTGGCTTTACTAGCCTCAGCCCCTTGACCACCACCAGGTTATCCTTCCAGTTCACCTCCACTGCCCAGTCCTTGGGCTCTGGTCTTGAGCCTCCATTGTACTCTCTCTCCCTCCAGGCTGGAGTCTCTACTTATAGCCTCTACTTTCCCTCTCATCTCCACAGAGCCCCCTAAGACTGGCTTCTTCCCTCTGCCTCAGCTCACATGTTCTTCTAGTGGGTTTAAAGATTAGGGTATCATTTTCTCTCCTGCAGTACTGCAGGCGTGGCTATTTTGGGAGGTTGCCTGGGGAGTAGGTGGACAGGGGCAGTAGGGTTGTTAGTTCTTGTCAAATATAGTTTTGAAGAAGATTATTAGAATGGAATTTTGTTGCTAGTCATTATTCTAATGTCTATAGATAACTGTTACTATTTAACGTCCTTAAATGGGATAACATTGTGTAGATCTGACTTTGATATCCTTAGCCCCAGCCAAAATTTACATCAAATGAAAGTCCTTTGAAATTTAACTGGTAATGGACAGGGAATCCATTTAAATCAAAATCTTTGCTGTCACTTCAGGTTTGGGTATGTTGATGTATGCACTCCTTGAATTCACAAGCAATGAAAGTAATGATGTAAATGTCCAGGAGAAAGATTTAGAAGTCTGAGAAAATGGGTTGATGGATTGTCTGACTTTGTGTTTGAGTGCCTACCGAGAAGAAAAGTGTAAAACACAATTGTTTAGAACATTCACTGCGAATTGCCCTAGGTTACCGGCATGCAAACATTACCATATAATGAATTTAAATAAAATTCGAAATTTAGTCTTTCACATTGCATTGAAAAGTCTGGTCTGTCTAGCAAGAATCAAGAAAAGTGGATTCAGTCAGTTTTTTGTAAGCAGATCACATTGAAGTAGCATATATATTAGGATAATTAAAGATGCATTCTTTTGGATTTGAGGCAAAGCCACTTATATCTGTCCCTTTTTCAAACAAGATTTGTGGTCCATTAAAGTATGATCTGCTCTGTCCTTTTCTGATTTGATTACCAAGTAGGATTGTTACTCTTTTAATATTTTAAAGTCTCCTTCTTTTTCATTGATTTGAAATACTTAAAAATTAAATAAATTATGATATAGTCTTTGAATGTACTCCTGCAAATCTATAAAATGTTAAAATATATATAAAATTAATGGGCATGGGAATATATCCATTATTTATTTTTGGATCTTCAACAAACAGATTGTAAAATAGCATTATATATAGAAATTATTACATATATATATTTCTATATGTTTTACATATGGTCATATTTGTAGAGGTGGTTTCTATATAGTAAAAGTGTTTTTTCTTCTTATTGTTTCCTGAATTGTTTCCTTTCTGTGCATTGAACTTCTATTTTTTATCATCAGGAAACATCAATAACATGATGTTCAGTTAAAACTGCAAAAGTCTCATAAGCAAAATATGAAATTCCCATCATGAGAATTTCATATTTAATAATATGAAATAAAGGAAGTGGCAAAAATCTCATCATGAATATATTTTTGGCAGATGTTATAGTTTATTTATTTTTAAATTTAAAGTGTATGAGAACATTAAAAGTCTGGGTCTCAAAGTATCATTTATTCTCAATTAAAAAAGCCATCAGTTATCTACCTGATCTGGGCTGTTTGAAGGGACACCAGAAGTCCCCAAATTTCTTTGTTTGTAGTGTTTTACTTCTCTCAGTAATTTTTTAAAATTTGTTTAAAAATTTTTTTTGTTCTAATTAGTGTTACATGACAGCAGAATGCTTTTCGGTTCATTGTACCCAAACGGAGCACAACTTTCCATTTCTCTGGTTGCACACGATGTAGCATCATACCACATGAGCAGTCATACATGTACCTAGGGTAATGATATTCATTTCCTTCCACCATCTTTCCTGTATCCATGTCCGCTTGACCCTCCCTCCCCTTTGCCCAGTCAAATTTCCTCCATTCTCCCCATGCCCACCCCCCATTATGGATCAGCATCCACTTATCAGAGAGAACATTCGGCCTTTGGTGTTTTGGAATTGGCTCACTTCACTTAGAATGATATTTTCCAACTCTATCCATTTACCTGTAAATTCCATAATTTTATTCTCTTTTAAAGCTTAGTAATATTCTATTGTGTATATATGCCATAGTTTCTTTATCCATTCATCTGTTGAAGGGCATCTAGGTTGGTTCCACAGTTTGACTATTGTGAATTGAGCTGTTATGAACATAGATGTGGCTGTATTTTTTAATAATGCCTCTAAGTCAAAAGACATCCTGATACTTTATTTAAAAAGTGTTATAGGTCCAAACAACTCGATGGAGTTAGGCTGGCCTGTTTGCTAATTGGTGCTAATGGAAGTTGGTATCCTGTAGAGACTGGGAAATAAGGGCTCTAGCCTTCTTAATGTTTGCATTTCAAAGGGATGATTCCCAGGTCCTCCAGTAAGACAGTCAGTCTTGGGTTTTAAAACTTGCAAGAGAACAGAAGTTTTATATCTAAAAGGGTGAAGGGCCAGGCAAGGTGGCACACACTTGTAATCCTAGTTGTTGGAGAGGCTGAGGCAGGAGGATCACAAGTTCAAAGACAGCCCCAGCAACTTAGGATCTAAGCAACTTATTGAGACCTTGTCTCAAAATAAAAAGTGCAAAGTGCTGGGATGTGGTTCAGTGCTTAAGTGTCCTTGGGTTCACTCCCCACTACCAAAAAATAAAAAGGAAAAGGGGTAATTTACAATGGAGAGTTTTCCAAAATACATGCTGTAAGGAAATGGGAGTCAATAAGAAACCTATCTAACAGGCAAAACTGGGGTACAGGGTGGAATATTAAAGTCAACCTAGGGCTATTTGAGCTGATGACAGTGGTTCCCCCAACTCTTTCCTCCCTGGTGTCCCTGTGTCTGTAATTTTTCTGTTTTCCTAACCTAATGCTTTGATTTAAAAGTGTTTTAGCTCTACATGACTTAATATTTTTGTCCTAACAGCATAGTAACACTTGGAAAAAAATGATACAAATCTAGAGAACTAATGGATAACAGGAGGGCTATAGGTAACAAAATCATGCCATATTAGGGGTCCGTGCTAAATGAGTAGATTTTAGCTACTTTTGCCACAGAAAACAAAAGGAATTAAACAACTGGGTAGCTCGGTGAGATGAGGCACGAACTAATTTGCTTCACTGTAATGACCTTTTTATTATCTTTATGTGTAATGTCATTCATGTTGTTGTTTACTTTAAATATACAGAATAAAATTTATTTTAAAAGAAAAAGTGATCCACATCATTTGCAAAAAATGATTTCATTCATCATAAAACACACTTATTTAGTAATTGGATTGTGGACCTGAACCATCTTTCTAAAGCTTGGAATCAGATCAAATGCTGCTATCTCCATTTTTTTTTTTTGTTCCATGTAGATTTCACATGGTACTTGCTTTTTAAAATCAATTATTAAAATCCAGCTTCTCAAAGACAGGTTGTGATGAAAAGGAATGTATTATAGAGCTGAGCGACTTCACGCTAGTAAGTCACACTGTGCTTGACAGACGTTGAGCGTGCCAGTTACTTCTCTTGAAATTTTAAAATAACCTGGGAGCCCCCCTGAGTTCCATTCAGGACCTCTGCGCTGCTTGGAATCCGAGCATCTCTACTGCTCATCCTTGGCCCCTCCTGGATTCTAGGCCAAGTGCACAGATGGTCTCCCTCCCACTTCCTTCTTTCCTCGCCTTTTCTTTATTCCTTCTTCCTATAAATGTTCAATGTAGTAATTCAGTGTGACAAAATACTGTGTCACAAAAGCTTTTGATATCCCCGAATATACATCGAACTCATATTGTGTCACTTAGGGAAAATAAAGGGCGCTGATGTAGTGAGACAAAGTAGAAGATTAAGCAGTCACAGTACCTGGAAATGGGCGGGAACCGGCTGAATTTAATGACCCAAGGTTTTAGTTCTGTGATTCAATTACCTTCACACCAGACTGAATCGCCATCGGTCATGTCAACCTTACTCTTCTTGTCGGGGTTGACACCTCTCTTTCACATGACCACGAGTATAAATGATCAAGACTTCATGATATCAAAAATGACAAATGGTGGTTGTTTCTTCACCTTCTCCTAGGTGTTTGCCCAACTACTGCGAGCACGGTGGCGCCTGTTCTCAGTCCTGGAGCATCTTCCATTGTAACTGTACCAACACGGGTTACACGGGAGCCACCTGCCATACCTGTAAGCCGAGTTCATCTTCCCGATCTTGCCCCTGTGGTGACGTCCCTCTCCATCTCCCTTTCATTGCTGTTTGTACGTGGGTCTCTGTGTATGCAAGGTGGTCATGGAAGAGACAGTCCTGACTTCGAGCACCCAGGGGTTTCTAGTTTATTTTAAATCTGCACCCCACTTCCTTAAGTAGTCAAGGTAGTTGATAGAAATATCTAAAACAGAAATGAGAAGGGGAAGATGGCGGCAAATGAAAACACGTACAAGAAACAAGAGATCCGAGGACAGAAAGCAAACTAAAATGCAGAGAGGATGATCGCCTGGCTCTGCTACTTGATTCAGGCCAGTGTTCGACTCTACACTTAAGACACAGTACGAGTGGACACATGATCCGTTACCAGATTCTTACTGTTCATACTAATAAACAAGAAGATTCTCAGAAAACAGTAATGGATGGACTAGGGCAGTGTGGCTTCTGGCACAGGGATGCAGATCTCAAGTAGAAACCATCTGTCTTAGTGCATTGGGATATTTATAAGACAGTATCACAGTTTTGGTAGCTAGAAATCCAAGACCAAAGGGCCTCAGATTTGGTGTATGTGAGAGCTTGCTTCTTGACATCCTTTCCCTGTATCCTCACATTTAGGAAGGATGAGGGATCTGCCTCATGAAGCCTCCACCCTGGTGACCCGGTCACCTTCCAAAGTCTTTACCACCAAATACCTACAATGGGGGATTATGTTTCAGCATATGTTTCTGGGGGAAGGGGGCCCCAAACTCCCAGTCTACAACACTAGGTAATACTTAAATATTTGGGCCTCCCTGTTTAATGAGGGTGATGAAGACAAATGGGGATAATTATTATATGAATCACAGCAGTTACTGTAATTGAATACTTTCTAAATGCGAAGTATTGATCTTGTATTATATAAACCTTAGCTCATTTAATTCTGATTATCACCCTGATAGGTAGGAACTAGTATAACTCCTATAATAGAGATATTAATAAATTTGCCCAAAGCAGAGTGAGGATGGAGGTACCTGAACTCATGTTGTAAAGCTGGGATCACGAGCAATACCCTTTCCTTGTGTTATAAACTCTATTTTTCTGATGAAATGCTTGCACATCTTGTAAGACCTGGGTGATTTTGTTGTCTGTTTGTTCAGTACATATAATGGGGTGACAAAAATGCCCATTCCTCCCACCCCCTTTTTTGTATTATTATTGAGTTTATGAGCAACTTAACTCCTGGTTCTACCTTCTATAGTCTTGGCTCAAGGCAGGTGTTGGGTGCAGAGTTAGACCTCACCACGTTGGATCTACAACTACAACTCTGCACAATACTTTGTATTCCTGCCAGGGTACAGTTTGGGATCCTGGGCTCCCAGCCCTGGGCACTCTACAGAGGACCCTGAGGAGCCTTGATTTGAGGCTGGAAGGGTGTGCTCAGCAGGACCTCCCGCCCCCCGCCCCCCATGTAGCATGTCATTAAGGAGCTTCAGTCTTTTACATTTTATAAAGAGTGTTTCCTGGTGATAACAGCTTCAACTCACTTGTCACCAGAGGCAGGTTACTTGAGTCATGTCACCCATCTGGTGAAGGGACAGTGCATTTTAAGGGACAGTGCATTTTTTAGATCTTTCACCATCCCCATTATAGTAACTAACTCAATCCTGAAAGCTATTAAATATATTTAAATTGAGCATTCACTTTTAATTTCTATCAATGACTGAATATAATATGAACACAAATAGCTCAGAGGAATAAAATTAAATGATAAATAAAAAGGTATTTTCATCCAGGGCCCACAATTTGATTCAATAAATAATTTATTAGGCTTTTGAGCAGATTGCCCAAATGGAACTGAATTTTTTTTTGTTGTTGTTGTTGTTAATAACCATTCTGAGAGATAGGGGCAGATTGACAGACGTGGTTATAGTGGAGAGGCAGAGACGGAGACTTTTAAAAGGTATTATTAGGAAACAATACATTAAAGCAGTCATGCTATAAAAAGTCAAGCAATGCATATAAAGCCAAAGTCCTTTAATTACCCTCATCCAATCTTGTGTATTTTCCAATGTGTGTCTCTATCCCAGAGTCATGCGTAAATTCTGCCAACTTCAATCCTGCAACATAAATATTTTCTTCCAAAGCACTGATGAACATATTTATCTGCATATAGAAATGTTTAACCAGCTGGGTACAGTGGCACATGCCTCTAATACCAGCAGCTCCACTCAAGAGGCTGAGGCAGGAGGATCACAAAGTTCAAAGCCAGCCTTGGCAATTTAGTGAGGCCCTAAGCAACTTAGCAAGATCCTGTCTCAAAATAAAAACTAAAAAGGGCTGGGAATGTGGCTCAGAGAGCACCCTTGGTTCAATCCCTGGTATCAAATAATAACAATAATAATTGAAATACTTGACCATTTTTACGCACCCACTGCAGTGCACAAAATGCATGTATAATTAACAATCCATGCTTATATTTCCATCTACAGTAAGGACAAAAAGTCTCAGACTATATAGAAACAAGGAAGTACATTTCTATGATTATTTAAAAATTTTTAACATTAAACAAATCAGCTACAATGTTTTATGTTACCTAAGCGCTAATTAATATAATATTCAAAAACTTAAAATAGATTCAGGAAAGGATGTCCAAGGGATTTTTTTTTTATTTCAAATTTCACAGGATAAAATGCTTAACAGAAGTTTTTGGTACACTTGGTCAAACATTCAGTAAGAGGTATGTATCATATAGGAGCTAATATCAAAACTTGTACATGGCAAATATGTACTTGTAAAATAAAAAATTATGAATCAAACCACATTGAGACCACTTGGGGGCATATTTCACATAAATATTTCTTCTGCTTTGAATTTTAATTATCTTGAATTCTCACTACAGAGCATTAGAGAAGTTTTCTTTAGTCGGTTACTTTTAGAATTATTGATGAGGAACTTGGTGAATCATATCTATTCTGTGAAAAATTGTTTTTACCTATAGTGAATTTTATGTGAGAATGGAATAGAGTTTCAACATTATTTAATATGTTTCTGCTGCATAACTATTGGGTAGCAGTAGATTATTAGGCAGTCCCTCTATTGTGCTTCAGAAGTGCAGGATGTCAAGATGATATTGGAATTACGAATTCCAAAATGGGTGGCATGTGATGTCACATTAAAGTTCTTAACACTTAAACACCTGCTTCCTCTTTCCTTGTTCTTTCTAATATAAAAATCAGATAAATTTTCATTTCCTTGAAATACTCCCATTTTTGGCTTTTCCCCCTTTCTTACCACTTTCATCCATATTCATTTAAAAAGAATTAAAAAATGAACTGGGTTTTAAAGTGTAAATTTTACCTTTTCTCTTGGCAGTGTTGTGCATGTTACATTTCAATAATTTAAACAATTTCAATAATAATTGGAGAATTCTGTGCCCAAATTGAAGTTTCAGATATTCATTTCATACTATTTTATTTATGATGAGACTTTTTTTTCCCCTACAGCTATCTACGAGCAGTCATGTGAAGCCTATAAACATAAAGGAAACACCTCAGGGTTTTACTACATAGATTCCGATGGAAGTGGTCCACTGGGACCATCTCTTCTCTACTGCAATATGACTGGTGAGTTAACCAACTTTCCTGCAATAATTAAATCTGCATTAATGCCTTAAATACACAAAATTAAAATAAGTAGAGACTTGATCTAACTTGCAACTTGATTAAAATGTGTTATTAGTAAAATAACTGAGCATAAATATTTAAAAATCAGTTGAATAGTAATGACTTAAAATATTTTTGTTTTCTATGCATGTGGTCCTTTTTAGAATATCTAATATAAAGGGTTCCAACTTTCTCCCCAAATTAAAAAAAACATGGTAGACTTTAGCAGAGTAAATTGAAAAAAAAATTAATTTTTAAATGTATGTAAACATTACATTTGTTTATATTTTAGAATTCTTAAATCAGTTTACCCAGAAATTATGTTTGGTTAAATTCAATATCCATTCATGATAAAAAATTTAATAAATAACCCATAGAAGAAAAATTCTTTAATTTGACAAAAAATGCCCACAAAGAACTTATGGAATTTGTAACAGTTTATGGTGAAGTATTTAAAACCCTTCCCTCTATCACCAACAGTAACACCACTCTACTCAATATATGTATTAGAGGTCTTAGCCAGTGCAATAAAGCAAGAGAAAGAAATAAAACATTTGAGTATTGAAAAGGAAGGCCTATGATTCTCATTATTCAGAAATGACTAGGTTATCTATGAAGCATATTCCAAACAACATACAATAAAGGATTGCAATTCAGGAATATCACTGGTTACAAAATTGATATCAAATTAATTTTATTTCTGTCTACCAGCAAATGACCTTTTAGAAAATCATATTTTCAATAGCATCAAAAGTCTCAAAAACATAGTCAAAAATGTAATGAAAAATGTGCAGGGCTTCTATACAGATAAGTACCAAACGCTCTTTAAATCAATTAAAATCCTAAATAAATGGAGGAGTATAAAATTTTCATTCATTAGAAGACTCAACATTGTATGACATCACTGATATTGATTTAGTACAAACCTAAATTGGAATTCTAGGAGGGTGCTTGTTTGTAGGTTGGTATGATTATTTTGATAAAAATGGGCAAGCACCTTCTAAAATTTATAAGCACATACGAAAAGACAAGAAGAACCAGGAGAGTCTTGAAGAACAGATTTGAAGGACAACTCTATCAGATACAGACGTTATGCTGACAGGCTAAGTAAAACAGTGTGTAGATGGCATCCAGATAAATATACTAATGAAACTAGATGCAGAGTCTGTAAACAGATCTACTTGTATGTGGATAATTGATTTTTAGCTAAGGCCATACTGATGTACAGTGAAGGAAAGATGATCTTTTTTTACCAGTGGGATTGAGTGGAAATTATATATAAATATTAAAAAAAAAGGGAATATTGATCCCTTCCTTGTTAGGCACACAAAAAACAAATTCTAGATGAACTGTGTAGTCCAGTACAGTAGCCTCTGGCAACAAGTGCCTATGTAGATTCAAATTTAATTAAAACTAGTTGTAAGATTTCAATACATACACTAAAAAAATTTAAATTTGATTATTTAAATTAAATTTTAAATAAGATTAAATTGGAGTTCCTGTGTCCTTGGCCACATTTTAGCTGCTCAGCAGGCTTCTGAGGCTGGTGTTGATCCTCATGGTGCAGAACATCTCTATTACTGTATCAGACAGTGCTGTCCTGTGAATTTCAAGTTTGATGGATGGAGCAAAGCAGAAGTAACAGAGTACTGTTGAGTTGAGGCAGGAAGTGTTTTAGAGGGATTGTGTCTCAACATCAGGGACTGGGTGTCTGGAGAAAGAACATTCCAGGTAGAAGCAACAGTAAGGGCTAAGTCCCCAAACAGGTAGTGTTGGCTGATGTGATCAGAAAACTGCAATGAATCCAGGGTAACTGAAGGATGGCAGGTAAGCAGGATGTGGGAAGAGATGGGGCAAGTCAGGTAGTGGGTAGTGATGGGAAGAGCCATGGGCTTCCTACAGCCATGTGTGAGGTCTTTGGTTTGAGCTCTGAAGATGTTGGGTAGTTCTAAGCAATGGTGGTATGCAATCTGGCTTCCTTTAATAGGACCACACTTGCTCCTGCAGTGGGAAATGCCCATCCAGGAGTAGGGTAGAGAGGAGTTAGGATTCTGCATGTGAAGAACAGGAGTTAGGAGACCTGTTAGGAAGCTATTTCAGACAATGCAAGAATTCAGGCTGGCACTATTGATAGAGTGGCTTCTTGCTCTGAGTAGTATTAATGTAGTTGGAGAAGGTTAGAGTAGCTCAATGAATACCTTTGAGATGTGAGAAAACAAAAGGAGACAAAAAAGACACCATGGTTTTTGGTTTGGGCAACCCATGTCTGAGTTGCCCTTATTTGAGATGTGATCAGAAAAGGTTTGAAAGGAAACACTGAAGCTCAGTTCACATATTAGAACTTGAGATTCCATTGAGATACTGAAGAGGCAGCTGAGCATGGGACTTTGGTTCCTGGATTCTAATATGTGATTCTAAAATCTACAGGTGGTGGTAAAACCTGGTCTACTGATTTTGGCGGGGTGGGGGGGGCATTAGTATATAACATATTTCAGATGTTTTTCATATAGCACAACTAAGTAACTCCCTTAACTCTCACGCTGTTAAGGGAACTGCCCTGTAGACCAAAGCAACCCACAGCAGTTAATGATTCCCATATGCTGGTCTCCAGTTGAAGCTCCCCAGTCTGCACCACACAGATTCACAGTCAGCACCCCAAGCTCTGACTTAGACCCTAAAATGGGGCAATGGAACCAGTGCCCCAAATAATGATTCTTATGTGTATGCAGTTTAGTGTTGCTAAACTTGCTATACTTATGGTTCTCAAACTTTTGTATGCATAGTTATGTGAGAAGACTACAAAGAGAAAAGGAAAGCTTTGCCAATGTAAGATATTAATTAAAATGTCCAAATTTTTTTAAATTTCCTGTATGTATAAGTTGGATTATGAGTGTGAGTTAAAAATATACCACTGTAAACCTGTGACTTCCCTGTTCTTGTAACTATATCTTGACATTCGTATACACAGGTAATATAAGGTTTTGATTCTGAAAATTAGTATCTCTAAGTTGTTAAATGTCTCTATTCTTCAAAGTTTTAAGAAGTGCACACACATGCACGCTCACACACATGCATGCACACGCACGCACATGCATGCACACGCATGCACACAGTTGATACTTATTATCACATTAGTATGTTCCACAAAGTTTCCATGGACCCTGAATTAGTAAATATTCAACCATTACTCCTAAAGGGAAATCCAGTAAGATCAGGTTCTTGTGAGCCACTAGTGGCAACATTCTCATCAATCAATCGATACTTGACCTTGTTTGTTTGTGTATTTCAGGTTAAAGAGACTTTATCTAATATGCATATATGTGTGATTCATTGACATTGAACTCACAGCCGACAGCACTGTGGCTCACCCTTGAATAGCACTTACCTAACATGCTTTCTTTACAAGGCACATCACAGCCTCTGTGCTTAGGGGCACAGACCCATAGCAGCTTTAGGGAACCATTTCAAACAGCAAAATCATTAATCCAAAGCACAAAAATTTGAAAAAATGTGGTGCAAAATAGAATATAAATAGGACATTTATTGACCAGATAAGAGTGAAAGCTGAAACTGTGACAACATTGGCTTGTTTAGCGTCAGTTGGGAACCTGTGATTGGTGCTCTAAGTTTCACTGTCCTGTACCTGTCGGCAAATAACTGCAAAAGTGTTGGAGTTACAAATAACTTGAGCAAGTAGGCAAATTCACAGATAATGAGAATCTACATTAATGCATATTGACTTCTATCATGTATCTTATGTCTATTATGGATAATAATTTAGTCATATGTACACTACTAAATTACTATATTATATCTGCAAGGTGTTGAGAGCAGAGACACAGACATTCAGGGACAGCTACTGGTCTCTAGAAGCTCTGAAATATTAAAACTGTCAAATAGGTGTGGCAACCCCCAAACATGAAACCCCCAGAGAGGAGAATATGTCAAAACTCTCCTCATTTTTCTGGTTTTGCAAATGAGTAAGACCCAGGAAGGGTCAGTGCAGCTAGTTAAAGACATGAGAAGGTCAAGAACTAAAGCCTTGGTCCCTTTTCTCACAGAGCTTTTTCTTCTAGAAAGCACCACCTTCTATCATATCCCATTGCTTGTATCCAAATCTGGCATAACAATTGTGAAACCGAGACAAAATGCTGAATCGGTAACTCGAAAATGTGTAACTTACAAAAAAAAAAAAAAATCTAGTTAGTTTAGGATTAGTGTCACACAAATGATTCTGACTGGATTAAAATAACTCTGCAAGCATTACAAACTAAACAATATAAACAAACAAACAAAAAAATCTCCGTTTTGAATGGGCAATTTCCTAAACCAAGTTAAAGACTGAAATTTCCTCGTAAATAGAGTATTTTAAGTATGATTTGGAAATAATTAGTCAGGATGAGATGAATCTCAGTGGTTGTCCCTATTAAGATGTAGGAGACTGTTTTCTTCTACACTAAACTCATTGCTTTTTCTATAATTAAATAGTTTTATGTTCAAGAAGTTTCTCATTATTAAACATTGCATTTAAGGAGGATTGTTTCAGTGGGGAGAAATTGGTGAGAGCCCGAGTGGCAGCTTTCAAACTTCTATGCATCACACTCACCACTTCCTACAGCACCATTACCACAATATTCCTGGGTTTAGTTTCCCTGACTCAGTAACTTTCTAGGCTGAGGCCTGAGTCTCTGCATTATTAACAAACACCCCATGTAATTTTAGCATGAGACACGTATGCTGTGTTGTATAAAAATAGTGTCATTATTTTTACTTTGGACATTTTGTTATTAGAGGCTTCTTACTGTCTAAGGAGGTTAATAACGAAATGACATTATTCAGTCACAGCCTTGTTTATATCAAGGTTTGCTCCAGAACGCTAGGGGTTCTCACTCCTGTTTCCTTCAACAAAGCATTTTCCACCTGCTCTTCCGACCTTTATCACATCTATCACCCTCAGCTATTAAGCACCAAGCACCACAGCTTTGCAACTGTGTTGCTTAAATAGCATGTTGTTTTTTTTTTGTTATCACACTAAAAAATAGCAGTCTGCCTAAGGTAAATCAAGTTCTTAATTACTCAATAGCTTTATTTACAATGCATATTATTAGAAATCTCTTTAGGGAAAGACACTGGTAAACCCAAATTACCATCCAGTTTTTAAACTTCATAGATTTTTCTGCCTCTTTCAGCAATCTCTTCTCATGTATTTCCCTGTGTCTCTTTGTCCTCCAACTCTTGTTGCATTTTGTAAAGGATCATTTTTGAGAAAGTGAAATCATGAATCTCATGCAGATGTAAAAGTAAATGTAAAAAAAAAACACATTTTAAAGATTTTGTTTAATACATTATTAATGAAAAATTGGTAAGCTGTTAAAACCAGTTCAAGGGAGAATTCAAAGAACAGAGGCATCGACACATCAGGAATATTGAAAGAAACGTGCTCCCGAGAACAGAGGAAACCCTGGCTTCCTGGGTAGGAGGGAAGGACGTCAGTAGACCTCCATCAGGTGCAAGTGGCAGGCTCTTGGCAAGAATCACTAATGATGTGTTCAAGGAGACTGATACCAGTCCTGGAGATCAGGAACGGGTCCTTGTTCCCAGGTGTTGAAGATTAAACACCCGAGAAACTTGCCAAGGCAAGTGTAGAAAGCCAGTTTTACTTAAAGAAAAGTGACAGAAGCAGCAGACTTCTCCAAAGAGAAGGGGGCCCAGAGCCGGTTGTCTGTGGGAGTGGGTGTGTCTTGTTCTTTTATAAACCCCAGGACCCCACCCTGACCCCACACATATCTTGTCTTTTTCATGTCCATGCCTAAGGGTAGGAGCATGGAGGGTAATCATTAGCAACTTCTTGGGCTGGAAAGTGGGATCCCCAGGTTAGCTGTTAGCAACCCATTGTCTTTTCTTTAATATCCAGCCTTCATCCTCTGGACCCCCATTATTCATTACCTACACAGACTGCCCCCTGCCTCAGTTTGTTGAGAAATGTTACATATCCTGTCCTCTCAGGCCAGGTGGGGCTGTAGGCAGATTGCTTTTTGGCAAAGAAAGCATGCAGGGAGTCAATATGGTGGGTTCATTCTACAGAATTATTCTCTTAACCTCCTGTCCCCACCATCCTCATCTCTCTGTCCCCTTATAAGACAGTGCTTTTCTGTCTAAGCAAAAGCCAAACAAAATAAGGAAGTGAACAAAAATTTTAAAAGAATCCCAACAACTCAGGTTAAAGGCTGATGAACTATAAATATGTCTTAGAAGTTAAAGAGAACAAATTTCTCTAGAGAGGTTTCAAGGTGTGTCTCCTGCAGAGGCACTTGCCCACTTTCCAAGGGTAATAAAACCTGAGAATTTGTCCCTTTGTCTTCAGAGATTTGTCCTGCTTAAGCTCCACTGGGCTCCTTCTACTGGTTTGGTGCCAGGATGCAGAGGGGGCAGCTGGAATGTATTGCTTTACCCTGGGAGAAAATGGCCTGTGGGGAATCCATGCTGCTAAGATTCCCTGTTAGTGAATATTCTCTGATCCAAAGTCCCCTGTGTGTGATAGGATAGGCAGGTAGTTAGATAGAGAGATAGATAGATACAGTTGGATATAATCTGTAATGGAATCATTTATTAATTTGCAAGTAGAGTATCATCTTAGACCCTTGACAGTTTCAAACTTAACATGATTTTGTAATCCTATCAGTTATCTATAATTTATAGAGTTATAAAACAGCTCCAAGGCTGTGAAAATTTCACAGTTCCCATAGATCAGAATCCATAACCAGGGAGATTGTGCTCTCTCAACACTGAGTTGTTTTAGATTATTCCCTTGTTTATGCCCTCATTTCTCCAATATATGTCTTCTGCATGTTGTGCCAACATCCTGTGCTACATACAAGGGACACCATGGTGAGCAGCTCAGAAACTATTGTCAATCTCACATGGGAGAGACAATCAAAATATCACTAAAAAGCACATGACAGGTGGTGATGACCTCTGTGACTTTTTCAGTTATTATTTTCAAATGGGTGTTTGTAGAAAACTCAGTTAACACAGCCTTGTCTGGAGGAACAGGGAAGAGGCTCTAGGTAGGGAATTTTCTGAATTTCCCCTGTTAATCTAGCACAGGGGATTTGGAGCCTGACTGTGGGGCACTCATCTCCATTGCTCAAAACAACTATGCTGATTTCATGGTATCAGAAAAGTTCTGGAAATCTAGATGGTATATGTCATGTGTTTAATTTTACACTTTGTAGTATTTTTAATTAGGTAATAAAATTGCATACAGAAACTTTCATAATGTTGAAATATTTTAGGATTTCCAAAGAAAACATATTTGATTCTGCCCTTTATCCGTTGCCAGGCACCATGGCTATGAATCTCTTAAACACTGTAAAAAAAACCCGCTAGAATCACATGTTAATTGTGATACAGTAGATGCTAAACTGGATACAAGTCCCTCTCAGTGTGATCCCAAAGGCACAGAGACAAAGGCTTCAAGCAGGTTTGTTGTCTTGCTCTTTTGGCAGCTGCTCAGCCAGAGCTAAGCTTCCCAATGCACACCACAGATTGACCACAAGGAAAGGAACATAATTCTGTTGAACAATACAGGCAGAGCCCAGCAGAGGCCAGACTGACAGATTTGCCTTGGCTAATAATAACTTTCAACTTCCAACAGCCATGGTTGAGTTGGCTAAAATTAGAGAATTTCCAATATACTCTATTGTCTAGTTTTGCCAATTGATTTACCAGATTTGGAAGTGGAGGCTTAGGTTTCACTTGACTTCCCAAAGGGCACAGATTCATGCCAGGTCAACAGTCACATCTCCTGATGGCCTCTGCTTTGTACTACTGGCTGCCCATAATCAGTTTTATTAGCTTATAGAACATGTTCTCTTTGAGAAAAGTACCCCACTGATAAAGCTGTAGGGTGAGCTGAGATACAAGGGGGGAAATGGAAGTCTCAGCTATTGTTTTGTGGATCCACGCGTGGAAGGCAATAAGGCTGCCAGACTCCTTACCCGTCTCATTTAACCAACCTCTCTATGTTGATGACTATGAGAGAAGTGGGAGTGAGATTTTTCAAAGTCTACCACCTTATCTTGTTTGCACTGTTGATTCCTGTGAATGAATTACCTAAAAAAAAAAAAAAAAAAAAAAAAAAAAAAAATGAGAGGGGTGAGATTACCATTACTGTTTTCCTCCAGTTTCTAATTTTCCTGTGACACAGAGGAGTTAAATGACTTCACAGCACATCTGCAAGAGCTGTGTCAGTTTCCAGTGTGTTTCTTACTACTTAGTAAATCAGAGGCCTTTTGACGAATCCGTTCTTGTGCCTACATATATCACAGTGAATGCAGAATGAAAAGAGAAAGTTGAAGGATAGGTACAACACGCCCATCTTCTGTTACAGACATTGTGGGATTTATATTAATTTAAGTAATTTTGGTAATCAGTATGATGGAAATGTTTGCTGACGTTCAGGTAGCAATTGTGAGCACTCTCCTAGATACTTTTTTGGTGTGTATTAGTTGAGATATTGATAGTATATCAAATGATTTCAGTTCAAAAGAGTAACTTCCTATTGCATTGCCAAACTATCATATGATACTAAAATGAACAATGGAAAATTTGATTTAAGAAGAAAAAAATTTATATACTCAGAATTAAATCATGACTAAAAAGAGAAATATAAAAACTTACTTTTTTTTCTTTGCTGGAAACATGCATAATTTTTAAGAGTAAAAAAGTCTTTGCCTATATTATGTGATATAAAATATTTCACTATTTTTTAACATGTACCCCTCTTTTTACATTGTAACATCACTGAATTCTGAGTGTGTCACCATAATGTTTTGCAGTTAAAGTAGGGAGCATGTTTTTCTTTCTTGGAGGAAAATGAAATAATCATGCATCTTTAAAAGAGAATATCAGATTTGATGAAATGAAATATATCAAAAGCATCTAGCAATCCTAATTTTCTAATATTTTTCATCATAAATATTGTCTGGCTAAATCATATGAATAAGTAAAATAAAGCCATTGCAAATGTATGGTGATAGTATGCATTTCAGAGAAAGGAGTCACTTTACTTTAATTTAAAAATTTTGAAAATCCATTTGTATTGATTCTACCTCACAGGGAGATTTGATGACTAGAAAAATTTGACTCAGATAAAAGGTGATTTTGATTTTCTTTATTTATTTTAACTTTTGCAGACTAGTGATGGTCTCCTCTCTTTCTTCCCCCATTTCTGCATACAAGAAACTGCGTGGACCATCATACAGCACAACGGCTCTGACTTAACAAGAGTCAGAAATACTGACCCGGAGAACCCACACACTGGGGTTTTTGAGTATGTGGCCAGCATGGAGCAACTCCAGGCCACCATTAACCGCGCGGAGCACTGCGAACAGGAGCTTGCTTACTACTGCAAGAAGTCACGGCTCGTGAATCAGGAAGGTGCGTAAACCGAGGCATCTGCCATGCGCCCCTGTGCATTCCCGTCCTTACTCAACCAGATCCTGAGGATTTTAATTCTACCCAGGTGTTGAGGGTCCACGTACTTAGCAATCATGTCACAGCCTGGAAGTCACACAGATGCTGTTGCCTGGAGAAAAGAGCAAGGTCAATTTACATTGAGCTTCGTTCAAAGCCTTGTTTGCTTTCCAACTCTCCTCCTGGCCTTAATTGGATCATGTATAGACCAGGTTTCTTTCTAACACTCCACAAATGCACAGTGTTTATCCTCATAAAGGGAAGAGACGCATCAGGCTTATTTTATCATAGAAAAGAGTGAGTACAAGTAGGACTTAGTTGCCTGAAAGTGACTCTTCTGCGGGCTCCTTTTTCATGACTTGTTGACAGGTAGCCTCTGGGTGCAATTGAAAACTAGAAAAGAATGCTAGAAACCGTTGATTTGGGAGCATAGATAGGAATCAGAAAGCCTACTTAACCCTTTGTTTCTTCTATCCAGAACCAGTCCTAGGAATTCTGTTTGGGTTTTATATTTTCTCTCTTTGGAATATCTCCTGATGTCAGAATAGCAGGTCCCCCACTTCTGCCTTGGGGTGGGCCCTGGTGACCTCATTCTTTGTGTGTGAGTACTCCCCCCCCCCTCAGCTTGCCATCTCTCCACATTTTCCAACCACCAGTGTACACCCAGTGTACCCAGTCTACACTATTAGCCTTCCGGAAGGAAATTCACCCTCAGGAAACTCTGTGTCTAGCACAACATTTCTCTTCCAGAAACTCTGCTGCTTTGTCACTCGTCTGTCTGGTAATGACTTTTGCCTGGATCCGAGGTCTGTGTGTTCTGCCTGTGCAACCCTCATGCTACTCCTCGGCGCACTGTTTTATAGCAGGGATATCAATTGGGTTTCTCTTAAGAAATGAGAGAGGATGCTAATATCTGCACAATGAAGCTCTCTTCGTCCATATTCTCCTAAGAGGGTTGCAGTTACAGATAGAACAGTCAGAAGTTAAAACATGCGTTTCATGTGATTATCTTCTGTCATTTGGATCATCTACAAAAATGTTAAGCTGTTGGTCTGACATTTGAACCTTTTATTTCCAATTAAGCTTCTCTTCTATTTGCTCTCCATCCATTTACTAAAAGATGATTTTCTTGGCTGTACCCCAGGTCCCTCTGGACCCCCAGTCCCTTTTTCAGAATGTCTTCATCCAACTTTTATCCCTCCAATACCAATTTGCTGGTCCCAACTCAAATCTTATCTCTCTGTTGAAAATTCAGTCTCACCTGTAAATGAGGATCAGACAGTTGTAGTGCAAAAAAATGGTAAGATTTACAGAGGAAAGAGAGCTCAATTCAGGTGCCAGCTGTCTCCTTTCCTAGATAGAGAACTTAGATGAATCTCTGATTCATCAAATGAATGAATGGATCAGAAAAGACTCTCTGCCTTCTCTTCTCTGAATTGGGGCAGGTCACTCCAAGCTCCTGTGGCTATGGTGCTGATGAGATGGGGTGATAAACACGGAGTGTGTGACAGGAGTCCTCTCGCTGTAGGCTGTCAGGGCATCGAGGTCACCGTTGACAGACCCATGTTAGTGTGTAGCTCCTTGTTCATTGTGCTGAACGGTCATCTGATTTCACTTAGCTCAGTGCTCCATGCACGTCCTTGTTACACATGGCAGGTCTTCCCTCTTTTCTAAAGCAGAATGATACTTCATTATATGTGTATCACATTATCTGTATTATGTCTCAATGGGCACTTATGTGTTTCCATGTCTTGGGAGTTGTGAATAATGCTGCAATAGTCATAGGAATCTCCTTGAGATAGTAGAGGACACAAAAACCACACATAGAAAGACAAATACTGCATGATGTCATGTGTATGTGGAATCTCAAAGGGTTGAATTCACAGAAACAGAGTAACAGGGTGGCTATGGGGACTGGAGGTGGGAGAGTGGGAAGATGTTGGTCAGAGTGCAAACTTACGGTTATAGATGACCCTGGAATTGTGTAGAATGGATTGAGGTTGAGAGACTAAAAAGGGAGAGAACAACTCAGATTCTGGGTTCCCAACAAGAAAGGCAAGGATGAAACCCAGGAAGCAGTGTTATGTTTAGAGCCTCAGATCTCAGTGAATCAGTAGTTTCAAGATTCGATGAGGCCACGCTGGGTATGAATATAAAAATGTATTCTTAGCAGTGAGGATCCATGTGGCTCAGCACATTGACAGGGTGTCCCAGGGAGCACTGGGGTCATTTAGGATTTTAACTGTGGGAGGAAGAATGTTCCACCTTGATCACCGACTCATTATTTTAATTTTTAATTTCTCAAGATTTAAAAGATTCATTTTCTTTTTATTCATTTTTTTGCTACCAGGGGTTGAACCCAGGGGCACTTAACCACTGAGGCACATCCCCAGCCTTTTTTTTTTTTTTATTTTTCATTCTGAGACAGGGTGTTGCTAAGTTGCTTAGGGCCTCGTTAAGTTGTTGAGGCTGACTTTGAACTTGTGATCCTTCTGCCTCAGCCTTCTAAGCCACGGGGATTATAATTATGTATCACTGTACCTAGCTAAAAACTTCATTCTTATCCTGATTTAAATTATTTAGTTCTCTTTAAGAAGCCTTGGGTGGAACCAAAGGTAATTGGTACCTTTAAGACATTTATTAATTTCTATTTTATAGGGAAAATTGGAAATTTAGGTGGGAAAATATGATTTAGCACTTAGGAATAATTATTTATTTCCTATCAAAGAACACAGTGTGTTAAGCAATATGTTAAAATATATCTAGTAAATGTTCCACATAGGCTTAACCTTTGACTAATGTTCAAATCATGCAAGTTTTTCTGGATAGTAATAACTTTGTGCATAACATAAGCTTTTTTTTTTTTTTTTTGGCTTGGGTTTTTAATCTGGTGGAACCAGCATGTAGTAACCTTGTGGGGCAGGTCATCAGCATTAGCAGAGGGGCCACCTAGTAGTAAGTTAAAATGAGCACTGGCATTTGTTAGTAAGAGAGGAATTAGTAAAAGTCCTGGATTCTCGTTGGGATGGATGGTGATGACTTAAACCTCTGAAAGACAACAGAAAAATGATCACCTGCCTCTGAGGATCTGACAAATCAGATGTTGCTTACATTTTCCTCATGCCCCAGTTCTCAAATGACTATGATTTTTCCTCTGAACTTCTTTTCCTTCCCCCAAGATGGACTGCCTGCATGCCTCACTTCCCTGTCTGCAAATCCCTGCTTAAATGTTCTGTCTATTCTTTGCTTGAGCTCCTTGGCATCATGTTTAGTCTTAACTCAGAAGGAGCTGGTAACTGAACATTTATCGTAGAAAGAGATGCGTTTGGCTAAGGGAAACTTTATTTTTTTTTTTTTTTAGTGTAATATTTGCTTCAGGCTTGGAGATCTTTCTTTGTTATTTTTGTAGTCTCCAAATAAATAGCCAAGTCATTAAATGGAAGAGAAAATATATACTTCCAAACAAAGCTTAAATCATGGAGAGGGAGTGCCATACCATGCCTAATATTTAATAAACAACTAGTCTGTTTTTAGCCAATAAATGTATCGAGATAAATCAGTGCCTTTACATAACATCCCACAGTGTTTAATGGGCATTTCATGATTCCAAATCAAATTTGCTTTGTTACATTCATAATTTGATGCGAACTTGCTTCAAAATTATTTTTAAAGAAGTTACATAGGTGAACTTCTCACAGTATTTTTTCATCTTCTTTTTTTTTGCTATCATAGTTAAATTAAATATGAACCACTCATTTCTTTTCTACCCAAAGGAAAAAGAAATCTATCAATCATTTAAGGCTAATAATAATTTTTTAATAAATCTTCCTTAAGGAAATGCCGTCCATGATAGTGTTTAAAACATCTTTATATCACATCAATCATTCTCTTTCTCCTTTTGTTCTTTTGAACAATTTAGGAAGAAAGAGAATTAAGCTGGGATGGAAGCAGATGTCATGGTTCTCACATTTGTCTTGCAGATGGAACCCCTCTGAGCTGGTGGGTTGGAAGAACTAATGAAACTCAAACTTACTGGGGAGGCTCTTCACCTGATCCTCAAAAGTGTGCCTGTGGCTTGGAAGGGAGCTGCACCGACACCCACTATTACTGCAATTGTGATGCTGACCGCAGCGAATGGTGATTTTCATGATTCCTGTACTCAGGATAAAATGAATTTGTTAAATTAATCACTCAAAGTATGTAGAGCCAGAAAGATACTGAACAAGTTAGTACAATAACTAAATTAGATAAAGGTTTGTTTAAATGAAAATGTGGTACAATCAATCTAATCCTGAATGTTCAAAGCTTTTAAACTTATTTTTGCAATGGACTATTACGTGAGTCAAGTTATCATTCTCTTTAAAACTATGCGTAATTAGACATTCCATTATTTTCAAAATATATTTTCAGCCAATTACCAAAGAATGTTTCATATAAACTTTAAACATATGAAGAGTATCTCACAATTATCTTAACACCTGGTTCTTGAATGAAGTGTAAATCAAACATCCACAATTTATTGTGAAAAGGTTGTGATTTAACTACTTGTCTAAACAATCACAAATTCCAAAATAACAAATCCAGAATTTTTATATCATTTAAAATATCCAGGATATTATAAACGAATGTTCCAAGGAAGAATAAACTTTGATCTGAAGTCAAGAAATTAAAAGAAGGTATTATAAACAAACTTTGGGACATGATGTTAAAATTTGCAGACAATACTTTAAAGTAACTGTTATAAACATGTTTGAAGACTTCAAGGTTAAAAGTAATCCCAGTGATTGAAGAGGGAATTTTAATAAATGAGATTTAAATAAATGAGAAATATATTAAAGAACAAAATGTAAATTTTAAAATAGCAAAGTACAGGATCTGAAATGAAAAATTCTAACAAAGCTTCTGTAGGCTAAAGAGAAATAACTTTGGACAAACATTCAGATTTTCAGGAAGAAATAAAGAGCACTGGAAATTATATATACGTTGGTGATTATAAAACCTGATGTTTAAATTCTTAATTACAAAACTAAAATTCACTGTTTAGTTGTTCTATAAAGTTTATAACATGGATTTAAAATATACTATAGCAATAACAGAAAGAATAAGAGTGTGTGTTGTGTGTGTGTGTTTGTGTATGTGCACACTCTTGCATGCATGCTCTTGTGAGTGGAGGGGTGCGAAATAAATTATCCCCTAGCAAGCTTCTGACATTTTATATCGTTATACAGTATAAAATGTGAGTAGACTGTGATAAATTTAGGATGCATTTTCTAATTCATAAAACAAACATTAAAATACAATAGAGTTTTAGCTAAAAGTAAAGAGTGAAAATAAAATTTGAATACAAAAAATACAGAGTAGATCAAGATGAGGCAACCAAGGGGGAACAGAAGTATAAGAAATCATGAGAAAAATCAAAACAACAACAACAAAACAAATAATGAAAATGCTAGACCTAAAACACACTGTGGGTCTTTGTGCCAAATGTTAATGAATTAACCATTTTAGTCAGAAAGTAGAAAATGGCCCAGTGAATTAAAAAAAATACATTACATTACATTGTAATTTTTAACATATGCTATATTTTATATTCTGTATTTTAATATGTGCAAGAGACATTAAAACATTACCATGTTTTTTATGTGCCCAGATATGCGGTTGTATTTATTCTTTTGTAAATGTGCAATTTCAGCTTAGAGCATCTTGGCTTTAAAATGCACTGAGGATTATTGTTTATTTTAGAATTACATTATTTAGAGTAATTTTAAGAATTTTATGGTTGCAACTGTGTTTTCAGGACCAATGACACAGGATTTCTTTCATATAAAGAACATCTGCCAGTAACTAAGATTGTCATCACAGATACAGGCCGGCCGCATTCTGAAGCTGCTTATCAACTGGGGCCTCTGCTCTGCCAGGGAGACAGTAAGTGGTCACAGTGTGTGTGAACATAGTCGAGGGAAGTGTCATGTGTCTGACATATAATAATTGCTCAGAAATTATTTCATATGTTCCATCATGAAAACTTACAAATAAGGTCAGAAATGTTCTTTGAGTCAAGTCCACAAATCAATGAGGTGCAAAGTGATGGGAACTCTGGCAGGTTTCTGCGAGAAAGTAACCATTGGGATTGTCAGTTTGGTTCCTAAATGCTTTCCAGAATTGCTGCATTTCTACCTATCACTGTCTTCAGAGGAAAGCCTGGATGCTATACGACCTTGTGAAGAATTTGTGTGAGTTTCCTTCTGGAAAACACAGGGTGAACATCAGAACATCAATAGGCTCAAATGTTAGTTTGATCCAACATATTTCAGGTTTTTATTTCTATTTTTTTCAATGTGTGCGTGTGTTGACTTTAAATCCACGGTAGCTTCTATTTTGTATATTCAGTGTAGTAATGTCCTAAACCAAAATTTTAAATTCAAAATTCAAACACAGTTTGTAGTTTACCCACGAATATGCACGGATATACGTTTTCAGCAGGGAATGAAACGAACATATGTATCCATTCATAATGAAATGCTCTGAAATCAGTTCACTTAGAGGTGGATGCATTCATTAAGTATGCTTCTAGTGTTTCCAGAACTTAAAATGGAAATAGAAGAAATATTTGTTTACTTTGAAAGCATACCCTAAAATAAAATTTTATTCTATGAGCTCAACAGAAGAGAAATCTGACAACTCAATAGATATAGGAAGATACGTAGCAGAAGTTGCTTAGTTAAAAAGCAAAGATGATTCTGGCCTATAAAAATTATATATACATTGTATAAAACTGCCTGCCATTATCCTCACCACCTCTGATGTGCATCATCTCTAATTCCTGTCCTGCCACAGTCCCACAGTCACATGAAGATGACATAAGATATTTCATGGAGAGAAAAATTATGTGCAAAGT
Source organism: Callospermophilus lateralis (assembly GCF_048772815.1). NCBI lineage: Eukaryota > Metazoa > Chordata > Mammalia > Rodentia > Sciuridae > Callospermophilus > Callospermophilus lateralis. The sequence continues at coordinate 56,636,079 of NC_135322.1, forward strand.
GATGGGCTTGTAAACTTAGTATGCACCCAGGGGATCTGTAACCATTTTTCATGGCTGTAGGAAGTTGTTCTTTACATCATGTGCACCTTTTATTCTGTGTTCTGATCTTAACACTGCAGCAACCCAGCCTGGCTTCCTCGCTCTTCCCTATTTCATTTGTCACAATCCCTGGGAATCAGTCTGCTTTTGACTGAGGTCACTAGCACTTTTATCCCTTTGAGGTTTTTACCCCCAAAATTCCTGCTGTTAAACTTAAGCAGGTAACATCTTTTCCTTGGGCAGTGTTTCTCCACCCAAGGCAATCTTACCTCTGGGTGAAGCTCAGCAATGTCTGGAGTCATTCTAGGTTGCCTCATTTGTTGGGGGTGGGCTGCTATTGGCATTTCATGGGGAGAGGCCAGGGAAGCTGCTAGACATCCTACCATGCTTGATACAGCCCTCCATAAAAAGAACCATGTGATCTGAACTGTCAATAATACTGCAGTTGAGAAACTGGAGCATTGAGCTGTTCTGATAATGGGGATAGGAAGGAGGGTGACAACATTAGTGATAAGAATTTACAGTGGCAAGTATTTAGAGGCCTGTCAGTCTGTCACTTACTAGTGGAACTGATAATGAGCAACTGGCCTCCTACATTTATTTTTTGGTTTGAGGCTCATTTTCCCATGATGAGATATATATATATATATATATATATATATATATATATATATATATATATATATATATATATATATTTTTTTTTTTTTTTTACAAGAGGGGCTTTTAATCAATTTTCTCAGCCAGAAAAGCAAATACCCCTTTTATTTATGTGGGATATCTGCGCCTCTTGAGGCACAATGCCCTGGGCACACTATTTTTCTTTCCAGATGTGAGACTTACAGGTTCCTGTAGTAGGCCTTATAAGCAGGTGTGTGGACATTACCCTGAAGGTGATATCAGAACTGGATATTGAATAATTTAAACCTGGAAACTAGTTTAATTCACATGATTTAGTTGAATGCATGAAGATACAAATCTTGAAGACCAATAAAGTAAACTTTGATGTTACCAAGGAGAAATGCTAGAGGCTTGAACTAGCACAGGCTGGGAGGGAGCCAAAAGAAGGTGGTCAACTAGCGAGGCAAATTCAGTATGATATAGACGGAAAGTTAGGAATTGAAGGTTTGAGGATGACTTCCCGCTTCGGATGTGAATAAACCATTACTGTCATTCACTGAGACAAGAGATTTTAAAGTTTTCTTTAAATAGAAAGTTGGAGAAGTAAGAATAAAAGAAAATACTTCTCTCATTTTGCCTACAAACTAGAGATGATGGAAATTTTATGTCTACTTGTATTTTTCTAGGGAAGGGTTTGGGGGAGAAAAGACAGATAAATAAAAAAATGAGTCTTAGAACCTACTTGCACCAGATATGAGCTTACCTCTAATTGACTGATGCCAATTTTTCCCAAATGCTTTTCATTTTGCTTTTAACATTGGTGGGTCCAAAATTCTGTGTGACTACTGCTGTTTTTGTTGATGTTAGCAGTCATAGATAAAAATTGTGAGGTACTTTTCTCAAAAGTAGGACGGATAGGAATGATAAGGCCTTTTAAAGTTTGTGGCTGTAGATAGCAAAACTTAGTAAATATCATCCTTAATTCATTTATGAATACAAAAATAATTCTTTTCAGTAGATATATGAAATGTAACAGAATTCACCATTCTATGTATGATAAAAAACAAGAAAACTAAAAACTAAAGAAAAAACCCTCACTGCTGTGTAGGGCATCCATGAAAATCCACTGTCTGATGTCAGACTGAATGATCAGAGACTGAAATGCCTTTCCCTAGATCAGGATCAAGATGAGAAAGTCTGTTCTCTCCACTCCTGTTCAAGATACCATTGGTGATCAAGAAAGAAATCAAGAAAGAAAACCCAAAACCTACAGACCAAAAAGGAAGAAATAAAATACCTCTGATTCGAGATCACATGATTTTCCAGGTAGAAAAATCCCAAAGAATTTATTAATTTAAAAATAAGTTTAGCAAGTCCCAGGATTTAAGGTCAATATGCAAAAACAATATTTCTATGTGCTAATAAAAAATTTAAATGAAATTTTAAAAGGAACTTTTACAGTAGTGTCAACAATATGAAAAAAAAATTTTTTTTTTGTTATAAGAAATTGGCCTGCTTTTTCTAAAATGTATTTGGAAAAGCAAAGAGACTAAAATAGCTGAAGTATTTTGAAAATGGAAAACAAAGGTTAAGATTTATCACTGCTTGATTTTAAGACTTTTTATATCACTATAATATTCAAAATAATGTGGTATTGACATCAAGATGGACAAAGAGATTCATGGCATAGAATGGAGAGCCCAGAATAGACCTATACAGCACAGTCTGTGTGTTTTCTGACAGAGCTACTAAGGCAGTTCTTTTCAAGATGCAGTACTGGAACAATCAGAATTCACTTTTGAAAAAGAATACAGAGAAGAAGAAGGAAAAGAATCTCAATTCGTACTTCAAAGTGTACCCGAAAAATCAACTCAAGCTTCACCATAGACTTAAATACAAAACCACAAACTATAAAAGTTCTATAAGCAAACATAGGAGAAAATCTGAGTGACCTTGAGTTAGGCATTGAGTTTTTAGATACACCACTAAAAGCACAATCCATAAAACAAAACAAAACAAAAAACCCATGGGTTTCACAGAAATCCGAAGCTTCTACTTTTAAATTGATACTGTCAAGAAAATGGAAAAAAAAATAGACTGAGAAAAAATATTTGCAAGATGCATACCTTATAAAGGATGGTATCTGGAATATAATAAGAACACTACAGTGCAATAACAAAAAAATCAAATTAACAAATGGGCAAGAGATTTCATTATACCATTTATAACAGAGGAAATATGTGGATTTCAAATAAGCACATGCAAAAATCCAGAACATCATTGGTTATTAGTAGACTGCAAAATTATACCACATTGAAATATCAATATATAATTTTAAGGATGGCTAAAAGTAAAGTAATAATAATAAAAAAACTGATTATGAACACCAAGTTCTAGTGAAGACACAGAGTCACTGGAACCCTCCTACATGGGGGCTATGACTATAACAGGGTACCCCTTCTTTGAAAACAGTCAGGCAGTTTCTTCTACTGTTTAACACATATAACATACCATGACTCAGAAATCCCATTCTTAGAATTTTATCCAAGAGAAATGAAAAGCCTATGTGCAAAGGTTTATATTGGCTTTATTCAGAGTCTCCCTAAGCTAGAAGCCACCCATATGTGCATAAGCTAGTGATGGGTGTACATTCCATTTTTATTTGGTGGGTGCCCGATACACTGTGGAATTGTACTCAACCACAGAAAGCAATGGTTGCTTGGTGCACGTGGCCATAAGGGGACTCTCAATTGCATATGGTAGGTGAGAGGACCTGGACTCAGAGCACCCTTCTGTGATCCCATATCTAAGATATTGTGGAAAAGTCAAAACGATGGGAACACAAAAAGGTCCCTTTTGCAATGGCTTCCAAGTGAGAATAACTTTACCAGAAGGCAAAAGGGAACTTTCATCAGGTGAAGGAAGGAAATGTTTTATATCTTGAGTGTGATAGTGGTTTCGTAGCTTTCTACATTTGTCAGGATTCCTAGAGCTCTATACCAAAAGGTTCAGTTTTTCTTCTGTACAAAAAGACTTAAAAAAAAAGCCCAACCCCCAAACCAAGTAGTAGTATGAATAGTTATGGTTGCTTAATTTTAAAAACTGGGACATTAAAAAGTCACTAGGAGTAAACTCCTAAAACCGTAAAGGATTTAACAATGTCATCACTCTCTAATTCTCCAGGACTTGTCTAGAATCCTGCTGAAGGTGTTTCTAACTTGTTTTAACTTTAAACACAAAGAGTCAAAGAATCAAGGGAAAACTGAGTTTCCCAGTTGGCAGAAGGTGATGAGAAGCAGGGCTCCAGGTGCTTTTGTATCTACTGGGTCTCCCAGGAATGGTGGGGCATCTTTATTTCTGAGGTAACATCAAAAGTCTTCTGAATAAACAGTCCTTCCCAGCATGCATTGAAACACCTGGAGAGCTTGTTATAACACTGGTTTCTGCAACATATCCCCAGAGCTTCTGGTTCAGGAGGTGGGGCGGGAGCATTTGTAACAAGTTTCCTGATGCCACCGTTGCTTTATGCTGCCCTAGGCCAGTGTGGCCCATAGGCTGGTACCCACCTGGCAATTCTGTGTGACCAATGATGAGGTTTGTACAGAAATTCAGAGTACATTTTTGGAATGATTTATGTCAGCCAGACAGAGTAATTTATGTCTGTTGTGCCTAGTAGTAGTAAAAAATGGTCTAGGGATGGTGTTTTTTTATGCTTTTGTTTTTCTCTTTCCATTTTTCTAGCAATTTATTTTTATCTCCTTTTTACCAAAGCATTGCTTCATGATGGATTAGGAAGATGCACATTCTCTACATATGGTTTGAGCATCACAGCCAGAGGTCAGCGCTTGGTTCGGGTCTGAAGGGGACCAAGTAGGCTGAGGCAGGGTCCAGGGTGTTCCAGTCTTAACTATCAAATCCCAGAACTATGCCCCCAGATGCTAAGGAGAAAGGGTAGAAGTGCAGAATTGACACACAGGATTAAATTAGGTTTTTGACTTGCAGCAGGAAGTCAGGGAACTTCTAGAATCTTGTACAGGGACCTTCTGTTCTTGCTGCAGACAGAAAATTCCTGATGGTCTCTAGCTCCAATTCCTTTTCACTCATTCTCCTTTCTCAGCAAAGTCTCCCCAATTCTTTTACTGACCCCTTTCACACTGCCATTACAACTTTTCCTCAGAGAAGTTTTCTACAGATCTCTAGAGGACATAGTTCTTCATTTTTTAAAAAGTGTTGAACACATTATAAGCATATATTTCTCATACTGGTTTTTAATTATTTTTTGAGTCCCTCAAGAACGGTGTCCGTTGCTGATTTGTTTTTTGTGTGTTCCTGATGTCCTGTCCATTACCTGCTACATGAAAGGTAATCAATAAATAGCAGTTTACAAAAGAATGAGAATGATCCATCATCTACAGCTACAGGAACCAATAGCTCATAAGTTATCAGTAAGAAACAGGAATAAGTTATCGATGGCATAAGTAATTAAATGATAAACAGATACACAGTTTAGTGAAAGGAGTTTAGCTATATTGGAAGATTGATGTTGATTTAAAAAAAAAACATAGTACAAAGAGCATCTAGTTCTATCTGAACCATTACTCTTAAATATATATGGCTATGACAATAAAAGTACTTTCAAATGGAAACATAATTTTACTTGATATTAAAGTTCACTCTTTCAAAAACATAGTTCCTTTATTAAATTGGAATACTTTTTACATCTTGGAGAAAATATTATTTTATGGTCCATTTTACTCTGTTTTCTTCATTTGAAAAAAAAAACCTCATTACTAGCCAGTTTTTGCTAGTTACATTACTATTTTATAGTGATTTACTTTTAAATGTTAACCCTTCATCATATTATTAGAGTCTCTCTACACTTGAATTTTTTTTTAATTTGATTTATTTCTTCTTGGACTTTATTGTCAGGTGGTTGATGTTTCCTCTCCTGGAATGACTCATGAGTGATCTATTTTGTGAGTTTGCAGGGGCTTAAGATTCTATAACAAACTCAGCTGGTTCACCTCTGCATGGTTTTTGATTTTTGGTAACAACTTTGTTGAGATATAAACCACATGCCCTACATTTTACCAAACTTTTAACATGTGCAATTTATTCCTGTTTTAGTATATTTAATAATTTCAGCATGTTACCCAGAGTTGAGTAACCACCCCCATAATCAGTTCCCAGAATAGATGAGGTGGGGTACAAGGCATATACAGTATGTATTTTGAAACTGCTGCAAACATGTTCTAAACTTCTGCTCTCAGTGTGTTAATCTAAACAGTCAGTTTTATAAGTTCATTGACTTTGAATTTTTAATCCATGTTACTAGAAGTATTTCTTCTCGGTTAATTCATTTTGTCAAAGTTTTGTGGTTAATCAAAGCACCTCTAAAACTTAAAAAGTTAGGAAAAAATTGTTCCAAGTGTCTTGTTCTAAGAAATGCTTGTGTCATTGAAATTAGTTTCTTCATTTTGTCTGCATCGACTAGTACAGCTGTCTGAGAAATCACAGCTGCCCAGAATGCATTAAATAATCAAAGGTGCATGTAGGCAATAAATAACTTTGCAGAAGTTAGGTGCTCAGCCTGGAAAAAGATATTGACCAGTGATTTGGCTAATTTCTCTTCCATTTGACAGATTCTCTTCCATTTGGCAGAGAATATATAAGCCATTTTAAAAAGTAAGGATCAATTCCATTTTAGCAGATAATAAGATAATATAACCTTGTTAACTCCACTATGCCTGGTAATCCACCTTTGGGAATTTCTTTTTATTTTAATTTTTATGTTTTGTGTTACTGGTTTTCCTATCTCTAATTTTCCTAAAGTTTCTTTACCTTGGAAACTCCTCCTCGTTCTATTTTTACTTCTTCTTTCTCCTCTGTTTTCCTTCTTCTTTTTGTTTGTTCAACAAAGATTTGAGTGGGTATCTTGAGATACATGTTCTATAATCAAGCTGGAGTTCTTCTAAGCTGTCTGACAGTTATCATTCAGTGATGAAGAAAGTCTTATAATCTTATCAACAGATATCTATTAATCTCCTGCATTGTGTTGTGCCCCCCAAACACACACACACACACACACACACACACACACATGCAGAGAGAGAGAGAGAGAGAGAGAGAGAGAGAGACAGAGAGAGAGAGAGAGAAGGTGCACAATGAACAAAATGGACAAAAAATATATGTAGTATTGATGCTTGCATTCTCTTAGAGAAAGACAATAAACAACTAAGTGAAATATATGGTATAGTATTGATAATAGGTATGACAAAAATAAAATCTATGCACAAGGGAGCAATTTTAAATGGGATGACCATTAAAGGCTCACTAAGAAGGTGACATTCAAATAAAGAGAAGGAAATGAGGGAGCTAGAGAAACGTATGTCTTTGAAAGAGTACTCAAGAGAGAAGGAGAAGCCAGAGGAACCACGCAGAGAAGGGAATGTAGCAGTTATGTGTGGAGTAGCCCAAGGCCCCAGTGTTTGGAAGTTAGTGAGCAAGGGGAGGGTGGTCAAAATCAGAGAGTAACCCAGAGATCAGATCATGGAGGATTTTGAAAAGTCTTTATTTTTCTCTACAACGAGCTTGGAAAACATTAGGAGAGTATGAATGGAGGAATGGCTGAGCCAACTTATGTTTTAGTGAGATTGAGCAGGGTACCATCACAACAAGGAGAGAGCATGGAAGAGACTTTATTACTAACCCAGCTGAGAGATCATGGTGATTGAATAATGGCCACAATGGTGTTTTGTGATATGGGCATGGTTTAAAAGGAGGACAAATAAAACTTGCTGATGGACTGGTGTAGGTAGCAAAAAGAAAAGTCAAGAATGATACCCAGGTGTTTGGTTGAATAATTAATCAGAGGGATAGAACTGACAGTGATTGAAGTGGGGAAGATTGCTTCTGGGGTGAAGGAGTCACCATGGCACATGACTCATGTTTTGGGACATGTAGAGGCTGAAATGCAATTAGACATTCAAACAGAGACATGCAGTTGTCAGCCTGGGAGTTCCAGCCTTCAAGTGTATATTTATTATGTCTTCTATATTTAAAAGTGTGAGACAGACCAGGTAGAGATTTTATAGATGGAGATGTGAAATGAATGACAGGGCCTTGGAACATTCCAACTGTGATAGATTGAGGAGGTGAGGAGGAAAACAGAAAGAAGACTGAGAACCATACCATCAACAAGTAAGGCAGAAAAGTGGGTCATCGTGGCCTCCAAGTGAAGAAATGTTTCAAGGAGGCAAGAATAATCAACTACAGTAAATGTTGCTGATGGCTTAACATGATTACTGAGGTAGCTGCATTGAGCAATGTGGAGGTCATTCATGACTTTGGTGATGGATAAAAGTCTGGAATAGGTTCAAGAAATGAGAAAAGAGAAAAAAAAACAATGGAGAAATTTAATAGTACATGCAAAGAAAAGTAGGATCCCAAGATTGGGTTTCTAAGAAGGAAGAATTATAGCATGTTTGTATCAATGGGAGAGGCCCAGTGGAGAAATTCTCGGGAGTAGAAGCTGTTGAACTATTGTAACTGGAGCGAGTACAGAGTGTAGAGAAGATGTAGGAAGGAAAGTGGGGGTCAGGGTGGCAGTTCACAGAATGTCTCTTCTTCTTTCTTGACTCTTAGAGAAGATCACTAGGTAAGTTCAAGGATGAGAAATGGGATGTGGTGTGATTAGGAAGAGAGCATGTGACATCATTCTCCAAGAGCATGGGCCAGTGAAACTAAAGGGAAATAAAGTGTGATCACAGAAGTTGTCTTCAGAGCTCACATTGGGCCTTGTTATAGCCAACATATATTTACACCTGGTGTGCTTTAAAAGATGGATGTATTTTTAGCCAATCATATGTAACGATTGTAATTAAGCCCTATATGCAGGAATCATCAGGCAATACATACATTATGAATAATTTACTAGTTTTTATTCCTGATGATTATTGACTGATGAAATACTTCATCAAATTAATTAGTACATGAAATATAATCTAGACATGGAAAAAAATCAGTGTGCCATTTTGCAATGTGGCCAGTGTATATATGTGGCTACTTAAAAAATGGTGATGTCTACTTGGTAGCATAAAGTATATACAAGTAGAAAACGAAATATTAAGAGCTCTTCCATTTAAAGTCAATTGGAGTGTTAAAAAGACAATAATCTGAATACCAAGTTACTTTTGATTTTAATCATGTAAATCAAAGAGTCACACTTAGTGACTCTTTGTGTATGATCATTAAAAAGCTCTTGATTAATTTGTCACTTATCTATTTTGTTCAATCCAAAGTAACTCTATTTGTTGTTTGAATACCTAAATTTGGTTACAATTGATCTATCAATACTTATATTCTTCTCAAATGGGTAGCTAGACTCGAGTTTTATTGGATGTCATGTGTATTAACAAAGGGAATCCATCTTAGGTAGACACGATTTATCTTGTATTTATAATATGATCTCCCTTGTATATTAAAATACCACTATTAGTTGCTTCAAATAAGATAGGGATGTGACACTTGGATGGTTCTCATCTGTTTTCTAACACAGCTCCCACCCTTTCCAACCTCACTGTGACCTTCATAGGAACAACTGATGGATAAGGCAATAACCTACCGAAATAAACTTTACTCATCTCATTTACTATTTTATATATCCTTCTACACCTAGACCAAAAGTAATTGGATGCTTTCTCCAAAATTCTATCCTTCTAGTTCCTTCTAAAACAAAAGTGAAAGTGTGTATTTTTGAATAATTTAAGTATATACATATGCCTTTGCAGTGGCTATTAATATCCAAACAATTTTACACAAAACTAACCTATAAGAATAGTGATAAGATGCCACATTTTTAAAAATTCATTTATCTATTAAAGGGCATCTAGGTTGGTTCCACAGTTTAGTTATTGTGAATTGTGCTGCTATAAACATTGATGTGGCTGTGTCCCTGTAGTATGCTGTTTTTAAGTCCTTTGGGTATAGACCAAAGAGAGGGACAGTTGGGTCAAATGGTGGTTCCATTCCCAATTTTCCAAGAAATCTCCACACTGCTTTCCATATTGGCTGCACCAATTTGCAGTCCCACCAGGTATGAGGGCACCTTTTCCCCCACATCCTCGCCAAAGCTTATTGTTTTTTGTATGCATAATAGCTGCCATTCTGACTGGAGTGAGATGAAATCTTAGAGTGGTTTTGGTTTGCATTTCTCTAATTGCTAGTGATGATTCATAGTGGGATAGAGAGAGGGAACATGGGAGGAATAGACGAACTCTAGATAGGGCAGAGAGGTTGGAGGGGAAGGGAGAAGGCATGGGGTAATTAATGATGGTGAAATATGATGATCATTATTATCCAAAGTACAGGTATGAAGACACAAATTGATGTGAATATACTATGTATACAACCAGAGATATGAAAAATTGTGCTGTATATATGTAACAAGAATTGTAATGCATTCTGCTGTCATATATAAATTAAAAAATTTACATAAAAAGAATAGTGATAAGAAATATCTTCTTCAGAGATGGTTTGTTAAGTTTTTTGATTACAAATACAACTTCTTTTCCATCTTCTTAAGAGGTATTTGCCTTATCAAGTATGTGTGGAAAGGGCAGGGAAGGGGGTCTCTTACCCTAGGAAACGTCTACCAACAACTCTGTTCTCTTTTATACTATCTGCAACCCACAGCTGTAATCATCTTCAGCCAGATTTCATTTTCAATTTCATTTTGCTCATGTGGATTTCAGTTGATGTTAATAAATTGGTTGAAAATGATAATAGAAGTGCTAAAAAGGGGGACCCATGAATTATGAAACCAATACATGTGTTCCCATAATGCCACATGTAATTAATCTTAATATTTTATTTCTGTGAAGAAATCTATAGTTTCCAGCTTACACTTTAAGGATTCATAAATATTTTCATTGTTTTTTTCTTTTTTCTTTGTGCATATTAATTATACAGAATGGCAGGTTTTATTGTAGCGTATTTATATTGCATAAAAATATAATTGATCAATTTTACTCCCCAATACTTTCCCCACCCTCCCTGATTCATAAATATTTAGAAGATGATTTTGACAGCTAAACTATTCCTCACATCAGCATTTCAATATTTTAATACATATATTTTTTAACTTTTAAGAAAGGGCTTTAGTCACTACCTTCCCTCAATTGTCTCGTCTCCCCAGCTCTAGTAAACCACAAATCTACTTTCTGTCTTTATAAATCTGCTCTATTTAAAAGCCTAGTCTGTGAAGAAGATAAACGAAAGTTGAGCTAAACAATTATTTTTTAAAAGTACATATAATTTTGAAAATATTTTTATTTGTTCTAATTAGTTACACATGACAGTAGAATGCATTTTGACACAGCATACATCAGTGGAGTCTAACTTATTTCTTCTGGCTGTGCATGATGTAGAGTTATACAGGTTGTGGAATCATATGTGCACATAGGGTAATAATTTTAACATAATAGTAAATTAATTTTATATAGGGGATCAGTATATCTTCTATGTAAATAATTTGTGGACTCTGTTTTCATTTATACCTATATACACACGTATTATGGAAAGATAAAAGATGGTATTTAAATTCCCAAAGGAATTTAAAATCTCTAGTACTTTATATTGAATTCAATTGAAAATAAATATTATTAGTTTGTTAAGTATTATTACTTAGAATCATTATTAAGTATTATTACTTAGAATAATGCATCATAGTATGATTTTGTTGAGATAGTAAAAGGGCTGGAATTTGCACAGCATGCCTTCAGATCTGCTCCTGAGGCAGCTCAGGGATTTCCAAGCCCCTTGCTCACAGAACTCTCTCTCAAGGACTCCAATTCCTGCTCCCACCTGCCTGCTGCCTGCTGAGCTCAGCTCTGCCTCCTCTTGCCTTGCCTTTCTCTAAGGTCCCTCAGATTCTTCTGGGTGCATCTTAGCACAAATATGCCATTAACATTATTTGATCATGTAAATATTGGCCTTTACTTTCTTTATAATTGTTTTGAATTAGCAGCAATTTCTTAATCCCATAAAATGTCCTTATTTTCATTTTGTACGTATTGTGAACTGAAAAATAAGGTTTGCTAACTAAACAAAACCTACTATTGTGTGTATGGGAGTGTTTTAGCTGCCTCACGTAACGAATTGTTTTCATTACTATAAAAGCATCCATTGTACAGACAGCAGCAATTCACAGAATTGCTCCTCTGTTTCAACGAGTTCCCTGAAGCCTTCAATATGATGCTTTATTAGGTTAGTTATGCTGCAATCTGAAACAAATGAAATGCTATGTTTTGTAATAATATTATCTAATTCAAACCTTTAAGTAATTCTGAATGTTCCCTTTCTAATCAGACACAATAAGATTTAATAATATTCCGAAATGTTACAGCTTTATTTTAATTTCCACATACAACATTTCACCAGAAGGGTGTTGAATTCTGTTTAAAAATAGACCAGGTAAGGACTTTCAAGAACACAAATGTGTTGTTATCTCTGACTTGATATTATATATTTTCTTATGTTCCTTTCTAGAGACTAAAGTGTGTAAACATAGAAATAGCTTTGAAAAGGACATAAGGGCTAGGCATGACGTGACTCAGATAATATATAGTTTCATTTGACTCTGAGGGGAAAAAAATCCTCCAAGTAAATTATTCTCAGCTGAATAAATTCAGTTCTCAAATTGTCCAAATACAAAACAAGAATTGACTTTTGAATCAGGTCCACAAGAAAAACAGAAAAAATAAAATAAAATAGTTGTAAGAACTGTTTAGTCCAGAATTTATAGGAAACAAGTTAAAATCGAAGGGACATTTTGTGAAGCAAAATGTAGAAGCAAAGTCAAGTTTGTGAGTTTTAAGTAGTTAGGTAGAGTTCTTCACTAACGTAACTAGCTGTTGTTTTGCAATGGCTATTTTGACTCCAGAGGAAGGTCATTTAGATAGGAGAATTCTAACCAGTGTTGGGAGTGCCCATGGAGACAGTTGCCTCAAACTAAAGATGTCAATTCCTGGTTGATGTGCAGAAAACTTGCTGGGGGCAGCTGCAATGCACAGTTCATTCTCTGATAATCTCCCTCCTCCACTGTGTGTATTCAGTTGCATTGCATTGCATTTATTCTGTATTTTCCATATTTTCTGCTGTATAACACCTGCAATATTTTTTTCAAAAGAAAAATTACAGTTATAAAGAAAAACCAGGCATGAGAAAGTGTAGATCAAAAGTTGTATTTGAATAATTATAATTAGCGTCACAGCTTACATATATTGTTCATTTATATCTCAAAACTCTTAAGCATTTTCTGATTGTAAGCCTCTGTAAATTTGTTGAGAATGCTTTTCCTCTACTGGTGGTCATCTACCTCCCTCTTAAAAGCAAAATAAGAAATGATTTTGAATGAAAAAAAATTTCTTTTTAGAATATCTGCACAGCACAGATTAAGTTTGCCTTGGTCTTTATTTGAATGATTCTATTCTGAATGCCAGTCTCAGTTTCGGAAATCACAAGGCCCATGAATGGAAATGGTTGAGAAGGTAGCTCTGTGAAGTTGTGTGTGTTGAAACAAGAACCAGTATGAGCTTCTTTAGGAATTTTATTATTCAAAGCAGGTAAATGGCTTTGAGTAACAACTAACATTGAATGAAAATTAACATTTTCAAGTAATAAAAAATTAAGTATTCATCAATGTTTGGTGGAGCCTTAAAATGTACCTTTGGCAGGGAAAAGTACTGAGGCTGAGATGTTTTCTTCTCTTTAAGCCATTTCAGTACGGATCATTCCCTTCCTGTTGGAAGGAATCCAGGATTTTCCTGTGAAATCTTGAATCTTTAAGTCCATGTCTTGTGTATCACACAATTAATAGAAAAAAACAAAAGCAGTTCATAAAACTGAGCAGTGCTTTAAATAGTGGAATGCTTGATATAAAATATAATATGTATCATTCATATGTGTATTGAATTTTTCTTTTTTTTTTTTTAACAGGGTCATTTTGGAATTCAGCTTCCTTCAATACTGAGGCCTCATACCTTCATTTCCCTACTTTCCATGGAGAGCTTAGTGCTGATGTGTCTTTTTTTTTTAAGACAACAGCTCTGTCGGGGGTGTTTTTAGAGAACCTGGGAATTACTGATTTCATACGAATAGAGCTACGCTGTAAGTCTCCTTTGCAGAGAAGTCTGTGGGAATCTAGTTTTTAGTAATAAATCCTTTAACTAATTTTTAAAGAACTCATGTTTCTACTTTATGGCTGAATCTTTTCTTCTTATGTCCCTTTGTAAAAAATTCTCTGATATTAACATTATTTTCACAAAAAAAATTAGTTTGATATTTAACTTGTGAAATATGGGGAAATTAGTGATATTTTCTAGAAACAATTGAAGAAGATCTTAAATTCAAATTATTAAAATTTAAAACCAAAAATTTCAGTTAAATACAAAATGACTTAATTTGATCAACCACTTATGTAAATTCGATGTGCTCATAGGTTGCTCTTATTCTCTTAACATCAAATGCATGCTGCATGCCTGTAAAATTATATAAATTTCAAATTGTGAAAACAATTATTTTTATATAAAATTTAGTTTTCATGCCCTGGCTAAGTAGCTTACCCTTAATCAATATGAAAAATTAACTTAGAGAATGAATTCCTTAAAATTTGTGTTTTTTTCCAAAAGTACAAATGTATCTTATCATCTCATCCCACATCCAAAGACCCTTTTCTTTACTGATGTTATTAGCTTTTTCCATAAAATTCAAGCTATTTTCTTTACATTCAGTGATGATTATGCGGTGGTGCTATTCCTAAGTGTGTTGAACACTCATCTCTGCCTCGTGAGCTCACTTGAACAGTCTTCATGTCTAATATTTCCAGCTCCAACAACAGTGACCTTTTCATTTGATGTGGGGAATGGGCCTCTTGAAATCTCAGTGCAGTCACCTACCCACTTCAACGACAACCAGTGGCATCATGTAAGGGTTGAAAGGAACATGAAAGAGGCCTCCATTCAGGTGGACCAGCTATCACCAAAGACTCAGGCTGCTCCAGCTGATGGGCATGTCTTATTACAGCTCAACAGTCAGCTCTTCGTGGGTAAGTTCTCTTTTAAGCCACTGGTCATTTAGTTTCATGTTAGTACGGAGATGGGCCAAAATAAAATCACATTAACTATAAAAATGATAATAATAGCAACCAATAGCAAAAACAAATCTTATTAAAAACCCATGCTCCAGGGGCTGGGCAAGCAGCTCAGTGATAGAGCACTTGCCTACATGTGCAAGACCCTAGGTCCAACCTCCAGCACCACAAATAACAACAAACTAAACCCATGTGCCAGTCTGTGCTAGGTGGTTCATTTCTCCTTGTATCCAGCCTGTGAAATAAGTACTCTCCCTACTTTACAGATGCCATAATTGAGTTTCAGGGGCTTGGCTTGCCTTCAGAATTTACCTAGGAAGGCTGAGGATGTAGCTCAGTTGGTAGAGTGCTTGCCTTGCACGAACAAGGCCCTGGGTTCAACCCCTAGCACCACAAAAAAAAAAAAAAAAAAAAGAATCCACCTAGGAAATGAGGTTCAAATTTGTATGTGACTAATTCCTAAACCTGCAAATCTGTATTCTTAATATTACAGAGTATATGATTTGTTCAAGTTTGTTTATTTCATTAGTGCTTTTGGTATGACATAGAAAATGTTTATCTCTGTTCCTGGGATTGAGGAACGCTCCTTGTAATTGTGGCCAGTACAAACCAGTCCCAACCCCCATCCTAACATATGTTGCATCAAAAACAGGTCAGTAGCAAGAAGGGGGGGGGGAGAGTGGAGTATAGAATCCACGGCTTTACCAGTTTCACCTGTTCCTCTGCTACTTTCCCTCATCCCATTTTTGTGCTGTCTTCCGATCACCTACATCATATTGATATCCAGATGTTGTTCCTCTATTTTCTGAATCTGTTGGCTTGGCATTACAGGCTTGATAGTGGAATTCTCTGGGATGTGTTCATTCTCCTTTGCATCTTTGCTAATTATAGAACTTATGGACCATGAAGTTCAAGTCATTTGATCCTTGCTTGTATAATGTAAATAAACATGTAGCATCACTCGAAAACAGGATAAATGATGGATTATCAGAAATTGTATTGCAAACATTTTCAAGGGTTGTATTTAGAAGGGAATTCATAGAGCCTCCTTCCCCCTCCCCCAGTTATTCTTCCTGTTGCCTAACACTCTGGACTTATTAGCCCTCTCTCATGCAACGGGTGAAGCTTGTGATATGTTTGACCAAGATATATTTAGGAGTTCCAATGAATTTGTTATGTACTCATTATTTCTATTATTTATTCTTTCACTCAAAAGACATTTAATGAAAGCTTCTGTGAGTAATTTAGACAACGTAATTATGATCTTATGGCCACTTGACTGGCTTATTCGAGAGCATGGGAAATACTAACGAATACTTGAGAAGGGAAGTGAAACTTCTAATACCATGTTAGAAAGCCAGTCATGAAATTGACATAGATATTTCTTAAATTCCCAAAGAGAGAGAGAGAGAGAGAGAGAGAGAGAGAGAGAGAGAGAGAGGGCCACACAAAAGATATGGCAATTTAAAATCTGTCAGTAGCTTGGAAATAGCCTTACTGTTCTTGGAAATTGAGAGGGCTGAAATTGTCCTCGAATTTTTCAGTGAAATATGCTGCCGTTTGCCTGTGGATGACCTTTCCTCCTTGGTATGAATCTCAACTTCATAGAGATGGCGTCTCTATATATTGTGTCTGATAGGAATCCTGGCCTTAATTTGATTTCAGGTGGCTGTAATGAAGGACTGGTATGACATCAGAAAACTGCTTTGGAACAGCCTGGAGTCCTTTGCCATCAATCATGGGCTATAATTTGAATAAGGATCGAAGAGATTTCATCTTTATTGAGGCAATTAGTCAGGCCTTTGACATCTCCATATGTGTTCAGATTTAAGAGTGGCAGTGTCACTTGAAAGTTTTAAAGATGGAAATCTTGATTATGTTTAAGTCAAAGTCAGTGAAAATAAAAAGGGAAGGCAGGAATAAAAGATCTCTGGAAAAGTTACACGTGCTGTTAATAAAGATCTGTTTATACAATTTCTTCCTTGCTACTTAGAGGTGACTGAGTACACTGACTTGATGTCGTGTAGTGATACTGAGAGAAAGATTCATAAAGGAGGAGTCAGGAGCAGCTCATGACTGCCAAGAGACCACTGGAGGGACTGACTTTTATCTTTACCACTACCCCTTACCACAGGGTCGACCATTCTCTCAGGAAAGGGCCCCAGTCCAGTTAATAAAACCATGCTTATAAGATAAAGCATTAATTTAGCAATTTACAACATTACTATCAAACAGTTCAGAGTTGTTTCCAAGTTTATAGCTAAAGATTCTTTTTTTTCCCCCTGCAGGTAGATTCTGTGAAAGACAAATTATAATTACAAAGGTTACACTGAATTAGACCTCAGTGGGTGACAGACTAGTAAAAAATCAGTAGTAATTAGAGCTAATTTTATGAAGCACTTCCTGTGACCAAAACATTCTGTTTTCCAAGAAGAGTGTATATTTAACTGGAGGGAACAAGAGACAACCAACAACAGGAAATGAAACAAAACCCTGAATATAGATAGTTATATACATATGTGTACATGCTGTAATGGTCTAGATATGAGATATCCCCCAAGGGCTCATGTTGAGATAATACAAGAAAATTTAAAGATAAAATGGTTGGGTTTGAGAGCCTTAACTATCAGTGCATTAACATCCTGATAGGGATTAACGGGGTCACTTTGGGCAAGTGGGGACTGGCTGGAGGAGGTGGGTCTATGGGACTGGGCCCTTGGGGCTTATATTTTATTTTGTCCATGGTGAGGGGCACTTGTCTCTCTCTCTCTCTCTCTCTCTCTCTCTCTCTCTCTGCTTTCTGGTGCCATGTCCTGAGCCACTTTCCTCCACCACAGTCTTCCACCATGATATTCTGCCTCACCTTGGGCCCTGAGGAATGGAGCCAGCCATCTGTGGACTGAGACCTCTGAAACTGTGAGCCCACACGTTGTTCTTGTTAGGTCTTTTAGTTGTAGCAGCAAAAAAAGCGGACAGAAACACATGCATCAATACATATATGTATAAATACACTTTTGAATAGCAAGAAGAATTATAAAGTAAAAGGAAAGTTAAGAGTCAAGCAGTAGTTTGGGTTGGGATCCTCTATTTCAAGAAGAGTGGCCAGGACAGTGCTGTCTCTGTGGACCTTAATATTTGAGCAGAGCCCACAGGAAGCAGAGAACTCTGACCTCTGGAAGAGAATTCCAGGTGGATCATGCTCAAAGGGGTAGGGATGAGTTTCAGTATTCAAGGAACAGGGAGAAAACCTTGTCACCAGAGGAAATGAGTATGAGGGAACATGAGAGGAAGGTGGTCAAGCTATGTACTGGACTCAGGTTGCCATGATGAGGAGTGGGGGGTTTTACCCCAAGCAATCAAGGAAGTAGTGTGACCTAATTTGCACTTCCCAAGTTCTCTCCTCGTGCTATGAGAGGCATGGATGGTGAGAATAAGGTGAAGGCAGGCTACTATCATAGTCCATGTGAGAGACAACGGAGGCGTGGGCTAAAGCAGAGATACTGAAATGGAGTTGGACCATATTTAACATGGCGACACCCATATGCTGGCATTTGATTGTTGCCATATTTGAGCCATGATAATATCCTTGGGGCAAGATGCTCCTTCATAGGTCTCTGGATTTCTTACATCATTTTCTGGGTTTTAATTCCACCTGAAGTTAACTTCTCCTATTTTTTCCCCTTTATCTTAATTTGTAGCAGTGATTAAAGCTGCTCCCTCTTCTTGCAATCCAGATTACATTCTGTAAACCATATTCTTGCCTGCTGCAGAAAAGTCTGGTCTGTCTTCAGAGCCCAGTGAAAACACCTTGCTTCCTTCCTTTCCACCTGAAATCCAACTGCCCCATGACCACACTCTCACCATGAAATCAGACTTCTCTGTTCAGAGATTCTGTGCCAAAACCTGTCATGTGCAGAAGGACCCTTTTCTTGGAAGTCAGTTCTTCACATACCAATAAATATGTGAGAGTTAAGTTTTATTCTGCTCTCAGAGCTGGTGATTCCATGGGTGACTGGGAATCTCTGCTTTTATATAATGTAATTGATTTTATGGTTGAAATTTTAAAGGGTAATTTAATTCCCCTTACTTACAAGTTCAAGAGTTTAATTTGTGGTTCATTTGTCCATCTTAACAATAATTATGACCCATCAGTATTTTCAAGTGTGCATAACAACTATCATTTATATTTGGGTTCAGGGGCAAACGAGTGAGGTAAACATGATTGTGAAAAGTGCATCTATAGTTTTCAGCATGACTTTCATAGAAATATTTTAAATCTAGAGACTGATTATAATAATAATAAAAATGGTCTAAATCATGTGGAAGCACAATCTTTGTAAATGTAGAACAAAACAGAAACACTAAGTTGCTCTAAGATAGATTGGATTACTTTCCAAGTGTTTAGTATCTTTTACCAAAACTTCATCATTTTGTTTGTCAACAAATTTAGCAGCAAATTATTGTGGGATGTTTTAAAGAACAAAGTTGTTTCATAATCCAAATATGAAACACTAGAACTTTCTTTTTTTTAAAGAGAGAGGGAGAAAGAATTTCAATATTTATTTTTCAGTTTTCGGCAGACGCAACATCTTTGTTTGTATGTGGTGCTGAGGATCAAACCCGGGCAGCGCGCATGCCAGGCGAGCACGCTACCGCTTGAACCACATCCCCAGCCCCAGAACTTTCAATAGCAAATACGTTTGCCATACTTATCTGGAACCCTCATACTATAAATATTAAGTTATAGGTATTTGAATATGTAAATTTAGATTTCAGTTATATTCTTCATCACACTGACCAGGTCTATGTTGATGATATTTATCAGCATCTGATTTTTTTGACATGAATGTTTTGGTGATCTCTCAGGAGTAGTCCCTGCAATGGGGCAATAGGAAGGAGCCCAGTACATGTTGCCTGCTTATTGCTTTCCCCCTGTCCCCGAGGACCAGTCATAGAGTGGCTCCTATTGCACAGCAAGATTCTGAGGCAAGATGAATGCTTTAATTACTGAGGAAAACCAGTAAAAATAATAGAAAATACTTCTAGAAAATGTGTGGCAGCTGGGCAGCAATTATATGTAACAATTGAAATAGGAATAAGGAAATGATGAATGGCATTGCCGAGATAAAACTAGTGTTAGTCCATATCCAAGACCTAGGGGACAGGGGGCTTTGAACAATCCCGTTGGTCCCAAATACTAGAAAAATTATCTTCAACCCATCTAAAACTATAGGATGCCACATGCAATGAAGGAGGAATAGCAATGAACAAAAACCCTTGTTGAATAAGTGGAAAAGTGGACATCAATGTGAGGGTGGTGGTCAGAAACAGGAGCCTCTCGGTGGTGGACGTCTCCTCTCCCTTAAGTAATCCAACCATCATATCACGTTGCTTTGCATAATAAGATAGAGATTCACCTGCTCACAGCCCATCTTGATCCATTCTCATTCTTAACTGTGGTACTTTATCCTTACCATTATTTTCATATTCTTTCGCTTTGCCGTTGTGTGTGTGTGTGTATTTATGTCATATCTTCAAAGTCTTACTTAGAGAGGCCACCTATTACTTGGAAAAACCAATTTTTAGAAACCCGAGGCTTCTTGGTATTTTCAACCTCTGCCCTTGACCTTGATAACACTGAAAACTCAGTGTCCAGGGTCACTGCTGTTATCCTGGGCTCACAAACATTCAGCAACCACGGAAATGATGGAGAGAAAAGAATCAATCATTTTGTAAGCTGAAGTGTGACAGTGGTCATTTTCTATTTTGGTTTGTCAACTCAGCATTTTTTCCTAGCAGCTTCTTAAATTAGCCTTGAATTGATTTTCATTCAACCAGCTCTGCGATTTTTGTTTCCTGTCTAAATTCCTTTGCTGACAAGTTTTTACACGAGCTAAACTCCAGTTCAATATGTTGTGACTGGAACCTGGGAAGGTAGGACCACTGACATAATCAGAAGCCATTTGCATTGCACTTGAGCTGGATTCAAATCAACAAATATTTATTGAAAATCTAGAGTGAACAGTCTCTAGATGGCATATGCAGAGGTCGATACTGAACTCTTAAGTGTATGGAAGCCCTGAGCCCATTGGTATCCCCTAGGACATTTTGGAAAACCTACAGTGCCCTAAAAAAGATATATTTGTTTACTGTCAATAGGCATTTGAGTAGTTTCAAAGATTGGATATTACAAATAGATCTTTGTACTATTTTATTTTCTTTATTTCCTTTTTTTGGGTTTATATTTGGAAGAAGAATTACTGGTCATAGCATTTTTATATACTGAGCAGGGGATACAGCCAGATCTCTATGACCATTTGGATATCCTTTTATGAAGTGACTATTCAAATTTGTTGTCCATTTTCTACAAGGTTGTCTTCTTTAAAAAAATAAATAAATGTATAAGAATCCTTAGGTCTTTTGGGCCTATGTCATACAAGTTTATGACAAATATCTTCTCCCTCTCTGTGAATTGAGTGGGTTTTTATATTGCTAGTGGTGTCTTTTGATGAACAGAAGTTCTTTATTTTAATATATTCCACATTTTCCTTTTTTTAACTTTCAGTTTTTGATATGCTAAAATATAGTCATGGGAAGGGAATATCAAATAGCCTTATGTTTGAATAATTTTTATTTCAGTCTAATTTTCTTTTGTGGTAGATGTGCTCCCTTATTACCAATTCAGTACAATAAAGGTCATATTTCTCT
Organism: Callospermophilus lateralis; assembly: GCF_048772815.1. Classification (NCBI taxonomy): domain Eukaryota; kingdom Metazoa; phylum Chordata; class Mammalia; order Rodentia; family Sciuridae; genus Callospermophilus; species Callospermophilus lateralis. The sequence goes on from NC_135322.1 coordinate 56,657,596, forward strand.
TTAATGTAATCATATCATTTGTTTTAATTATGTTCTCCTGCCTTCCTCCAGGTGTCTTTTTCATGATTAGCCTCCGAAGCCCTCAGTGCACTTTGTTGGGTCCAGTGGGTAAACCTCCTTGACTGTTGACTGGAGGCAGAATTCAGATGGGCTCTCCTGGGACTGGAGAATGTGACTAATACTGTCCACAGTTCAATTCCGTAAATTGGCCCTTGCATGGTCAAATCAGAGAGCTGTGTCGGCCTCCATAGGGGAGAAGCCCAGGTTATCACCCCCGGGACAGGTGTTCACCATTGAGTTTGGCTCAGGGAAAGGTGCCTGAGCCCCATGGCCTGTCAGTGTTGCTCACCAGCTGCTTCCTCAACTATAATAGTTCTTTGAAAACAGTCTCCCTCCTCCCTGCCCTCCTAGGACTTTGCTTAATGAAGAACACACGTGTGAAAAGACTTGTCATCTCACAGCCTTCTTGGCTAACTCATTATCATCATTTCTGCAAGGCCATCTTCCCACAGGATGGCTGAGGAGGGAGAGATCTACTGTGCAATGTTTTCCCTTTGGTCTCCTGATTTGCTCCTGCGTCGGCCCTGGCGCAGGTCACTGGCTTGCCCTATGCTGAGTTGTGGTTGGGGTCTTACTTGTCTTCCTCTGCCACAGTGACAGGGTCAGGGAGAGCCTCCGGACTTTGGAAGGTGATTTCCGTAACCTTGAATTTTAAAGGGCAATATGAAGATCTTGATTTTGTTCTTTCTCCAAGGCTCCTAGGCCAATTATGCAGTTTTTCCCTAATTAATCCTTGATAATATTGGAGCACAGCACATGCATAATTTGCTTTAAAAAAATCAAAGTTTATCTCAAAGTTCTTCCTGCCATAGCAACATGGAAATAGGAAAGAGCCACCTCCTGCTCAGTGCCAGCAACACCTGTCACTTAGACTAACTTCCCGAGGATAAGGAACGTGGTGGAAGGATTGGAGCAACTGGCAAAGGCTAGCCTGGTTTCTACCTGGCGCCTACCCCAGTTATTTAGGTGCAAGACCTCAAGACTGCTGTGTGGGTGGACAGAGCCTGTTGTGCTCAACCATGCAGAAAGCAGCCTCACAAGATACTCAGTTTCTGTGAAGTTCCAGAATTCATTACGTCTGATATGGCATGGCAAGTAAATTGATAGGAAATTAATTGGAAGATAGTTCTGAACATAATAGCTCAGCAGAAACATCCAGAATCAATTAATCAAACTGTAGCTCATTTTAATTGGACATACTCTAACCCTGAAAAGGCACAGCAATCTTTAATTAAGCTTTCAAGCCCAATCCCATTTACATTAGCCATGTTTTCCAGAGCAGTTACATCTGGAAATAATAATAAAAAAAGTTATTTACCTGAAACCTAATGGTATAGTAAAAACCCTCAGTACATGTGTGTCGTGACTATTTATGTCTAATTAGACTTTACATTTTCCCATCACTTAAAGATGTCATTTAAAACTATTTCACTAGGTAAACATTACCTCTTTGAAAATACAGAATAAAGACATTCTGTTTACAAAGCTCAATGTTGATTTTCTTCTCATTGTTACAAATACCACTGGAGCTTATATTTTGTACACAGGCATACTTAAACACACACACACACACACACACACACACATTTTTTTTTTCTGTTTATAACTCCATCCTTTGGCAGTCTCGTGTCTGTTTTACCATTAACACCATGTGGTCCTCATTTGTCACTCTGTCTAAATTTATCATCAGACTAGGAGCCCTTCTAGACCAGTGTCAGACACCGTGCAAGGTAAAGAGCTGCTGTATGAAGCTTGGAAAAGTTAAATGCCATTCAAATAAAAAAATGATCTGAGCTTTAGAAGGAAAAGAAGAGTTTCCCTTTGAACCATATTTTGGAGTGGAAAGAAAGGGGGCTGCCTTGAAATGAAGGTTACTTGTGGATTTTGATCAACCTCTGCTTCTAACTAAATGTGTTTATTCTAAATATTTCCTCAGTTGCCTCTGTAGGCCAATCCCAGAGCTTCTCTATGCCTCTAATTCCTCGTCATTCAAAACAAACAAGAAAAAAAAAAAAAAAAAACAAACTGGAATAGCTAAGAACTGACTGTGTTTAGTTGTTTGATCCCAAGGTATTTAGTTATTGTTATGCTACTGGCATACTAAGATAAATACCTGAATTAGAGCTATGTGGATGTTTCAAAGCAGCAGACGCATAACAAAGCCATTTAAGGTGACTGTATTCTAGAGACTATATGCCATGACCTAATGTAGTATGACCTGAAGTAAATGAAATATACAAGAGATACACCTCTCATCTCAGTTTCACAGCATGTGATCCTCTCCTTAAGGTTTCTGTGTCAAAGATTAAGCCAAGGCAGGCTGCCTTCTCCAGGAAAGATGCCCAAAGAATGTTGGCTGAAGACTTGGAGCCCTAGGTGCATAGTGAGAGGGAGTCTAGAGAGGTGTGAAGTCGAGAAGAGTTGCACCTAGATGTGGAAAGACAGAGAGGAGTTCTAAGAATAAGGGTGGAAGAGGGACTTCAGGAATGGCAGGAGATGGACTAAATGTAGAAGGGATTAAGCAAGAAGATTGCCAGCTCTTCTAAAACTCTGAGATAAAATTGACTCTTTCCTTGCCATGCCCACATAAAATTGGAATATGTCTGACCCCAGACATACACTACTTGTGAATTTATAAATAGAAGATATGACCTGAACCTTTAAGACCTTTGTATCCATTGAAGAGGCACAAGTAAACTGAAGCAGTTTGAACACAGAAATTTTAATTGGGCAATCTGTATGGAGACCATTATAGAGATGAGTCTAAGCTCTAAACAGTGTTAGTGCCCTATAAGTCCAAAATTCTCAGAATTCGTTTTTTTAAAAAGGATATTCCTTTATCTATAAATGTATTATTCGTTTATTCAGAAATGTTTATTGAGTTTGGTTCTCCTTCTCAGGGCAAAGGACCCCAAGCATCCCTGCGGGGCAGAAGGTGCTCCCCTCCTGAACCCCGGGAGCAATAACCCCATCCCCTACTCACTCCGTGTGAGCCAAGGGTGGGATGAATGGGGTCATTAGTCACTGCACAGCTCTGAAGGATCAGCAGTGACCGAAGTACTCTTGTCAAATGTACAGTCTAATAAAGGGACATGGATACAAAATTAATTCTTGAAATGTAAAGCGTACTCGACGATGATAAAGACCTATTTATTTAGGGTTTTTATGGCAAGTTTTGGGGGGATCTGAATGAAGTTTTTTATCTCTGGATGAAAACCGAAGCTATTCAGGCTAGATTTAGGAAAGTGAATTTGAAGACGAAGTAAATGTGATCTAGGAAAAGAGAATCTGTACAGAGTAGGACAAGATCCCAGCGGTGGGCCGCCATCTGTTCAAATATGGAGCTCCATTTTAGAAAGCTCCATGACCATCTAATCACCCCTCAGTAGAATTGTCAGATTGTTTATTTATTGTTATGCTATGCTCTCTGTTATTCTTTTTTTTTTGGTTCCAGTTCTGAATATTAACTTAGTGTGTTTCTGGATACAAATTTCTGTGTGAGTCTACCTAGGTCTTACATTCCTCTCAGGGTGGTGCTTACAAAATGGTGGACACGTGTGACCATCTGAATACAAATCACCCACGAAGCTTGTTGACTTGGACATTCTCAATCCTGTCTTTGAACCACGGAATCAGCCCTCCACGGCTATATTTTTAAGAAGCCCGCCATGTGATACTCACATTCCTCAAAGTTTGAGAACTGCCTTAGGATAATTAGGTGTGATTTCAAGCAAACATCCCAGACCTCTTTAAGGTTGACTTGATAAATGCAAGTTATGTATTCAGTAGATGCCACAGTTTCTTCATCAATTCCCTTTGAGAACCTTCCCAAGCATAAAACAATGAAGGTCAGACCAACCTTTAGGAAAAAAAAATCACTGGGAAATATCCCAGAAAAAGTAACTACTGTGATACTCAATTACTGTCTTTTTAATAAATGGATAATGATTATATCGATGCAGAGTCACATTGGGAAAGCTCAAGGATTCTCTAATAATTCTCGTGGAGTTAAGACTAACAGAGCCAGGGTCAGGTTTCAAGAGACAGTTACCCCCAGACAGATGCTTATTTAAAATTGTAAAAGCAAAAAACTACATAGCAATAATAATACATATGTTTATTATTTTGAATGAAAGTAAGGTCCATGTGGTTCCTTGAAATAACGAAACTAAAAAAAAAAAAAAAAACTTCTTCAAGATAAGCTTAATCCTTTTTTAGAAAACAAGTGTGGAATTTATGCTGTGCCCTTTTGAAGCCTAGAGTTAGTCAAGAAAATTGTAAGAAAATTGTTTCCTAAATTATAATTGATCTTCTAATGTTTTATTGTTGCCTAATAATTATAAATAATAAGGGGTTTCATTGTGGCGTATTCTTACTTATATATAACACAATTTGATTAATTTAATTCCCCAATATCTCCTTTTACCTTTCTGCTGACGGTCTTTCTCTACCCTGATATCTTCCTTTTGCTTTTATGACATCCCTTTTATTTATTGACTTTCCCTCTGGCTTCCACATACAAGAGAATATATTCAATACTTGTCTTTCTGAGCCTGGCTTATTTCACTCCAGATCCATGCATTTTCTTGCAAATGACATAATTTCTTTCCTCTGTATGGCTGAATACGACTCCATTGTGCATACATACCACATTTTCTGTATCCAGTCATCGGTTGGTGGATACCCCGTCTGGTTCTGTGACTTGTCAACTGTGAATTGCGCTGTGATAAACATGGTGTGCATGTATCGCTAAAGCCTGCTGCCTCTTTAATCTTCTGGGTCAATACTAAGGAGCGGGATCGCAGGGTTATATAGTGCTCCTCTAATTTTGGTCATTTGATGTCAAGTCCCCATTTTTACTCTTTCCTGTGAGGCCACAGGTTGGTTTGGTATTTAAGTTTCGAATAAAACACCTGGGAACATGTTTGCATTTGCAGTGTTTCCCTTCCAGGGGGGACAGCCACCAGACAGAGGGGCTTTCTGGGATGCATCCGGTCTCTGCAGTTGAATGGGATGGCCCTAGATCTGGAGGAGAGAGCCATGGTGACTCCTGGGGTGCAGCCTGGCTGTCGAGGACATTGTGGCAGCTACGGAAAGTTATGTCGCAATGGAGGGAAGTGCAGGGAGAAGCCTAGTGGGTTCTTCTGTGACTGCTCTTCCTCCGCCTACACAGGGCCCTTCTGTTCCCATGGTAAGTGTGACATTAGACACTCTAACGCGGAAATTTATCCATTATGAATAAAACGTCTGTTAGTTCCTTGCAGTGTAGCCATTCAAAACAAAACTATTTCCACTCTGAATTTCTTTTGCAGAGTATCTATTGAATGCCAATCATATTTTACTCCTTAGATATTTGACTCGGTTTTTGAAAAACAAGTGTCTATTGCAGATAAATTCACAAATAGTCGCCTCTAGGTGTCTTCAAGTGTTAGCGGCTCAGTTTGTGCTTTTTTTTTTTCCATCTAATATTGATGCTGTTAAAGAATATGCCTGTCAACAGCGTGCCCCATGGGGGCAGTTCTCTGTTTTAAAATCATTAAAAGCTGTATTGTTATTTTTGACCAAGACGTTCAGCAATGCAAGGGAATATAGAAAGGGTTATTTTTATTTTTATTGGGTTGTTTTGGCCAAACAAATATTTTCTGTTAAATATTGATGTACAACAAAATAGAGACACTCACACATTTTGTTGTATGGTATGATGAATATATGCTGGAAAAATAAAATAACAGTATATTTTGTAGCTTCTATTATTAACTGATACATGTCATGGAAGAAGAAAAGAACAAGGTTAAGTTTAAGTGTTCTGGACAGACTTCTCTAAATTCACAAACATTTATTTTACTTGCATAGTTTGTCATAGAAAACTGACCTTAATTAATTTAAATTCAATTACTTTGTTTAAATGTCTCTGGGCTACTGAACATTTTCCTGAAGGAGGCTAACAGAAATTGGCTCCAAATCAAAGCAACTCCTGATTTGCAAAGAAAGCACTGGAATCAGTTAGTGAAAGTTGGCAAAAGTACACCTTTCAAGGCATCTGCTTTTATCAAGACTAAGCTGTAATTTAAAAATCGACTTGTGATAATAATGGCGCACTGCTGGTCCCTCTAGGAGGCTTTTTACATTTAGTGTTAAGCCCCTTCTTCCTGGGAACCGGTCTTCATTTTCTAGATATAGTTTCTAGTTCATGTTGCTAAGTGAAGTCAGTCATGTTTCTCGGCACGTGGGCGCATGTGTGCACACCCCCCCCAACACACACACACATGCACACAGACACATTGTGTTGAATATAAAAGGTGCCCTGAAATGCCAAAGGAATTAGATGACCCACTAAGCATCATCTACGTGCATATTCAACAAACAGTCCTTTATAGTGCTGGGAAAAAGCACTATATTCAAAACGGATTCTTCCTCCCACTACCCTCTTCATTGGCATGCATGTGTATTTGTGTGTGTGTGTGTGTGTGTGTGTGTGTGTGTGTGTAAATTTGAGATGTGTGTGTCCTAACTACAAAATAATAAACAGTTAAGATTAAGAAAGTGGATATTCAAGGAGCTGAAGACAGGCAGCCTGGCTTCTGTCTGAACTCAAGAGAAGAGATACTAACTAAGCTTTCAGTTCTCAATTTACGATTAATGAATTAATTTTGTGTCATCCTAACATACAGCCATTTTAAGAGCCTTTATGAAAGTCCTGTTCGTTGACTATGTTATTCTAGTTGGATACTGCTTCTTCTACCTATGGAATTCATTTCTTAAAAGTATTATGATGTCAATTAACATAACTAAAACAAGATGCTTGTACTTAAATATTTTAACATAAAATATGCATGTCCTTCCAGAGATTTCTGCATATTTTGGATCTGGCTCATCTGTGATTTACAATTTTCAAGAAAATTATTCCTTAAGTAAAAACTCAAGCTCCCACGCTGCTTCATTTCATGGTGATATGAAGCTGAGCAGAGAAATGATCAAATTTAGTTTCCGAACAACACGGGCACCCAGCTTACTGCTTTACATGAGCTCCTTCTACAAAGAATACCTTTCTGTTATCATCGCCAAAAATGGTGAGTGCTATTTAGATGAGAGAAAGAAAATTGAATTAGGACTGTAGGGCACTAATATGAATCGTTCTTGGGTTCTTGCTTCTCAGACTACTACCAGGGAACAAAGAGTGCACCTATGTTGCATATTAATGTCTCATTTTCAGAATATTTGCTTTTTTACAACTTAATCTAAAGAGATTATTTAAAATAACTAAGATGCCTTTATCTCTTTATAATTTTGATAATTTTACATATGCAATTCATATAAAGTGTTTATTATATTGAGACTCTCAGTATCAGTTTTGCAGTTAGTTCATTTACAAATAAAATATCTCCTTGTATATGACAAATATTTCCTTCTAATCAAGTAAATAAGTATTAAGGGAGTAGTTAAGGAACCAGCATCATGCAGAAGAAAATGCCCACAAGATGATCTGTTAGTTCTAATAATAGGCAATGAACTACAGGAACACTGTGTGTCCATTCAGGGTTATGATATGTGGATTAGGAAATATGTGTAAGATAGAAACCTTGTGACAGAAAGCCACTCACTGCTATGTTTCTCTACCTTACATCTGGATTAAAGATGAGAATTTTAGAAATATGTTTTCTTGATGAGAAAATAAACAAATATACAAATGTGTGAATATGTTATTTCAACAAAATCAAATATGGCCCAAGAGCACTGAACACCTCAATAAAAATATGGTTGTTCAGTAAGTATATTTACCCTCACTGTATGGTTTTAGCTTGCAGTTTATATATACATTAGGATATTCTTATTGTTTAAATTGCAAGGCATACTATGAAATAAATTACTTGAAATCTCTGCAGGCCATTAATATTAAGTCTAATGGCAAATTTGGCTTAAAATCATTCATTTCGCCCTAATTCCATTCCAAAGTCCGTGACCATGACCAGTTGGAAATATTCCTCATCTTTAGTAAAAGTGTATTTGTTTGTAATAATTCCATTAGTTAACTATCTTCCGGTAGTCTGAGATATATATTTTAAGTATGATTATATAAAGAGAATATCATTACAGTAGTCCATAATAGTTTGACATTTCAGAGAGACTTATTCTTATTCTCCTTTGTTTAAATTAGAGACTAGTGCAGAAGGGATGCAAGAAAGAGAAGGTATATGAACAATATGCTTGGTCTTGATTTTGAAAATATTGTTGTTTTACTTAGAAATTGACTTTTAGGAATTAAATTTACAGGGTACACCCAAATGAATGATTGTGAATTTCCCATTGGATATGAATAAACAGCAGCAGTACAAGGATTATGAGTTTTTATAGATTTTTAAATGCAATTTCTATTCAAAATATAACTTTTTTTCTGCTTTAGGAAGTTTGCAGATAAGGTACAAGCTAAATAGATATCAAGAACCTGATGTTGTTAACTTTGATTTTAAAAGCATGGCTGATGGGCAACTTCACCACGTAAAGATTAACAGAGAAGAAGGAGTGGTCTTTGTAGAGGTAATGGAGAATATCCATCAGAAGCCATAGTTGTTCTATGAGTTCCCAGCATGGAGCACCTGTTGTAAAAATTTGATTGTGAATAGAATAAACAATGGTCCTCTTCAGATCATAGACAGACCACTGAATGTGGTCAGTTTTTTAAGCAATAAAATTCTGCCCAAAATATTATTAATATCTGATACTTAAAATGTCCAATTTTCTTAACTGGCTTTTCCCTGGTTGGTAGGGAAAAGATGTCTTAGTTTATCATTAGCGTAAGTCCATCATTATTCCAAGGAAAATGTCTACTTATAGGATGGGTATAAAGCCAACAATAATTCTAAACAGAAAATGAATGTAGGAACAGAATATATTTTTAAGAAAAATATAAGTCCCAACATAGAAACTGGAATTATTCACTTTAACAGCTTTTGAAGAAAAGCACTGATTTTTCAACCCTCTATACAGAAGAAAGTGTCTTAACTGTAAGACTCCAGTAAAAATATCAAGCTTTGAGGTAAAAAAATATCTTGTCCCTTTTGGTTGGCTTTACCAATCTTGGATTCCTCATACAGTGGAGAAAAAAAATTAAAGCTATCTAACAGGATGGAAGGTGGGATGAATGATACCTGAGTGTGGATAGAAAAAAATCCACCTTTTTAAGTCTTTTTAAGTATATATTTTTTTCTAACCCTTTAGGGCCAAACTTAGACTTGCTTCTTTCATCATTTTATTTTCTCTTTCTTTTCTTCCTGTTCTTCTTTCTATAAAACAACATTCATTTGGATATGTGCACCTCGTGACAATTTTGTAGATTGACGAGAATATAAGGAGACAAGTTCACCTGGCATCAGGCACAGAATTCAGTGCCATCAAATCTCTTGTACTGGGCAGGATCTCAGGTAAGTGAGAGATGTAACCTTTCCCTGAATCATTATCCATGACCCTGGGTCAGAAGAATTGCCTTACAGTCATTCAAGCGTGCACACACACAAACACACACACACACACACACACACACACACACTTCATCATGTCCAAGACTTTGCCCTCATTTTAATTATGAATTGAGTGATGATCAAGATGCAGACATATGTAATGGTGCAGAAGGGCTCCCTGTGGGATGAGCAAACATCCTCCTCTGAAAGGAAGGTCACCCCGTCTCTGTCATGTGTTAGCCCAGCAGAAGAAACACAATTTTATTCTCACACCTCAAAAATATCAAATGAAGGTAGAAATAACAAAGTCCATGTCAATCAGCTGCCAAGTATACAAATCCTCATCTAATGATAAAATGATAAGTTTTAAAAGAAATGTAAGGAGAAGGCAATTTCCAATGAGCAAATATGCTTGTGGTGGTACTTGGCTCTTGTTTGCCTGATTGCAGCCTTGTAGTTGCCAGTAACTCAAGCCTAAACTCAAGGTAAGTGAGTGACTTATAATTCTTACTTATTGCCATCATTACTTCTGATAACCTCTCTGCAGTAGAAACATACTATTGCCGTTTTAACATTAAAATATGTATGCATTTTTAATACTTGCCAACAGGGACTGAATTAAAAAATAGGGAAGTAAACCTTGAGGAAGATTTTATTTTTAGTTATAAATTATAGATATTTCACATATTGTTATTTCACATAATTTGATAGTGGGGGAGGCATCTTTAAATTGGTTTACATTGCTAGTCTGTTATTTGACACTAACGGAACATTTTGTCCAAGATAGTACATAAAATCTTTTATTTTTTGACCTTTTCAGTTATTTGTACCTCGATTAATCATTCCTTATGTTCCCTGTGCATAGTCTCAGAGTCTTGAGGATGTTTGATTAAACCCATGGGTGAATGATCAAAATATTGGCCCTTGAGAAGGTTAATAGCTAAGTTTATAAATATTTATAGGCTTTCAAATAGTATGATGAGTACCCAAATTATGTGCTCTTTTTTCCTGCAAACAGGGGAAATATCATGAATTATTTGCCTTTCCAGTGGACATAAAAGATATGTGTATAAGACTACTTAGTTATTTGGAAGCATATCTGAAAAATTCCAAGTGTCTCGCAGTGTTAATTACACAAATTCAACTACTGAAGATTGACATTTATATCATTTGCTCTATGGATGCATGCATAGTCAATAACACATTTGGCATGAAATGGTAATATTTTGTAGCTTTAAAATTGATTTAAATCCTGGCCCCTGATGTCTAATTAGTGAATAAGACAATATACACTTTCAGTCTGAGCACATGCATATTAGTTTTAGACCAAGTTTCAAACATACAAAAGCAATGGCTAGGCCCTCAGTTAAAAACAGAAGGGAAAATATTTACTTATTTCATATTTGGCATTGGGAAGTATTTATATCTATTTCAGGCCACTGTAGAGGTAGGGACACTGGCCTCTATGAATTGACTATTTAAGTTTGAATATATACGTAAGATGTTTCTAGACATTATTTTCCCCTAATGATAGAGGGTTTTATTCCACTTACAACTATGGCATAGCATAGGAGGCCAAAGGAAATTTTAAGAAGAATGAAATCCTGTCATTTGCAGCAAAATGGATAGAACCGGAGTTCATTAGGTTAAGTGACAGATGCTGCATGTTCTCTCTTCCACGTGGAAGCTAAAAAGAGCAGCCTGAATGTAGAACATTGACTACCATAGGTTGAGTGGCACTGGGGGAGTCTCAGGAAGAGGGAGGTGGCGGAGGCTTCCAGAGCACAGCATAGAGGAGTCAGTTCCAGTGTGGCACAGGGCAGGGGTGGGGGACCATAGTTCATGATAACCCATTGTACATTTCATGAACTACAAGAGAAGAACTCAAAGTCTCCAAATGTGGAAAAAGGACAAAAAGGGTGAAAATACTAATCATCCTGGTCTCATCAATACATGTGAATTGACATATCACACTGGATGCCATAAATATATACAATGATTACATGTCAATAAAAATAAAGTTGTATTGGAACAAAAAAATCCCAGTAGACAAACAAGCAGCATCAACAAACCCCAAAAGCCTTAACGGTGGGGGGCATCTTTTTCCCTAAGGCTCTCTGCCCTGGGGGCGGTGGGCTGGCTGGGAAGGAATGAGAGCCCTAGAGGGTCTCAGGATTAGAGGGGGTCATCCTCTGCTTCAGATACTGCCTGAAAACTTCTTTGCATCAGGTTCACAGAAGGCTCTGCTCACGACTCTCTTCTCCATTCAGCCTGTGGGCCTGTAACTCTTGTTACTCATAGAATTTAAAGCATGTGCAGCTGGTAGTGTATAGGAGTCCCCATCCCCCACACTCCACATTACCAGAATCCTCAGTGAGGGGAAGGATGAGCTCATATTACATTCACAATATCAAGAAGGCACATTAATTAAGTAGGTTTTATGTGCAAAATATACCATGAACTGTGGCAGAAAGTAATGAAAAAAAAAATCATCTAAATAAAACAGCTCCTGATCTCAAGAGCTCTTCAGTCTAGCAGGTTCTGAAATGAGGCATGTACCAAAATCTATAAGATAGTTAGTTCTAAGCATCATGGGTCATGTTGACAAATCATGTTTTTAATCTTCAAATTTAACGCCAGAGTTACTGATAAATTTTTTTTGTGTGTATGAGTAGAAATTTGTTAAATATATTATAAAATAATTATAACACTGGTCTGCATCCTGTGAGGAGGACTGTGCTAGCTAAATGGTAGAATGACATTTAATATGTTTCCCTTTTTGCCAGTGAATATGGAAGGTTAGTATGGAATCAAAGATGTTAACGTTTTTATTCAAGTTGCGTATTATTCAAATGCATATCACTCATGTTTGAAAATAAGATTCAAGTCCAAATTGGGCAATGAAATTTATAGTCTGAATCAATTCATTCTCCCAAAAGTATAAGTGATAATTTATTTAATATGTGCCTAAGGTGTGAATCATGAGGAAGACTAATCATTTGTAATTCAAAGGAGACTAATAACTTACGGTAAATTTTGCATGGTATATGAATTTATTATAAGTGTTATAGGTTATAGTATTATATTTGGTATAATATATTAATTTATGATAAAAAAGATCAATAGGATGGTTAAAAGGTGAAGCTATTAATTTTTCAAAGAACATTGCCCTGTTTGGAAGTTACCTATTAGGTTCTCTGAGAAACAACTACCAAGACACAATGAAACATGGGACAGTTTTATTAAGGGGACACTTATGTAAGAGAAAATGGGGTGGTGGGATTGATTAAGGCTGGCTGAGCCATCCAGCTCTCTCTACATGTAACGGAGAGAGGGAGGGCTTGTGAGATCCGAGTGCTAGCCCACTGTTGCAGTCTAAGAAAGATTTAGCAAAGTTTTTGGGAGCCCTTGAGTCAAAGTCAGAGGAGTCCCATGTTTCCCAGGAACAAGCTGTTGGCATGCCTGCTGTGGTCAGCCACTGCTGGGGACAGCCCATGGAGCATTTGGCCATGGCCCAAACTCCAGGAAAGTTCTAGAGTCTGGCAGCTGAGGTCCTCTACTTGGAGGTCTGTGAGGCATGCTTCTGTGGCTTATCAAGTGTGGTTTTCACTTTGTTAAGCCCATTTGGCTCATAGATTCATCTGTTGATTCAACACATTATTTGTAATCACCTGCCATGTGTTCAGAGAATAAATAAGGCAAACATTACCCCTGCTCTTATGGAGCTTGTGGTAGTGGACATTCGTAACCATTGTATAGCATGTTCCTACATGTCTTTTGGAGTATAACGGACCCCTTATTGCATGGAGAATAACGGGCCCCGTATTGCTTCAGATAAACAATCCAAGATCACCTTCCAAATTATAATATATTAATAAACCTCTGTTTTGTTTTTTTTTGAGGGGGTGTACTGGGGATTGACCTCAGGGGTACTCAACCACTGAGCCACATCCCCAGCCTTATTTTGTATTTTATTTAGAGACAGGGTCTCACTGAGCTTAGTGCCTTGCCATTGCTGAGGCTGGCTTTGAACTCATGATCCTCTTGCCTCAAGCTCATAAGCTGCTAGGATTACAGATGTGTGCTACCATGCCTGACTGATGTACCTCTATTTAAATTTTTTTTTTTTTTAGATATTTCTTTTAAGGGAACAGAATATAATTGACCTTTTTGGGGGTGGGGAGTTGTACTTTGATACATTTTCTGTTTCTTTTTTTTTTTTTTAACTGGTTCTTTTTAGTTCTACTTGACAGTAGAATCCACTTTCACATAATTATACAAGCATGGAATATATCTTGTTCTAATTCAGTCCCCAATAACTCTTCTTCCCCTTTCTTCACCACACCTCCTGCTCCCTTCTCTCTATTAGTCTTTCTGCCATTTACCCATAGTTACTTTTTTAAATTAATTTCTTTTGGATATCCACGATGTTGAGATTTACTGGGGTGTATTTCAGATATGTATATAGGAAAATTATCTCAGATTCATTCTACTATCTTTCCTTTCCACATTCCCCTATTTCTTTCATTTCTTTTGTCTACTCCACTGAACTTCTATTCTCCACTCCCCCGCCCCACACACACACCTGTTATTGTGGGTTAGCTTCCACATATCAGAGAAAATGTTGGACCTTTGGTTTTGGGTATTGGCTTTTTCCATTCAGCATGATAGTCTCCAGGTCCATCTATTTACCAGCAAATAACATAAAGTCATTTCTTGTAATGACTGAATAATATTCCATCATGTACATATAGCACATTTTCTTTATCCATTCATCTGTCAAGGTCACCTAGGTTGGATGCATAGCTTGGCTGTTGTGAATTGAGCTGCTATAAACATTGATGTGTTTGCATCACTGTAGTATGCTGATTTAAAATCCTTTGGATTATATACTGAGGAGTGGGATAACTGGGTCAAATGGTGGTTCCATCCATAGTTTTTTTGAGGAATATCCATACTGCTTTCTAGAGGGTTGCACTAGTTTGCAGTCCCCCTAACTATAGTTGCGGGTACTCTTTCTCCCACATCCTTGCCAACATTTGTTGGTACTTGTATTGTTGATTATTGCCATTCTGACTGGAGTGGATGACATATATTTTCAACATATGTGTCCATTCACTGCTTTTAATAGCCGGAAACCCCAAAATAAAATACCTGTCTTCTCTTGACTTTCCCTAGTCCTCATTTCTTAAACTTAGGAAGAAGTGTGGGCCTAATTTGGGGCATAACTTGTAAACATTATTGGCAGATATCAAATGAGGTGGATGAATTTAATAAAACAATCTCTAATGGTGGTGTGATAATATGGTGTTTCATCAGCTTTTGCTACTGTGACCAAGAACAATTTTAGAGGAGGAACAGTTAATGTGGGGCTCATTTTTCTGAGGTCTCAGTTGGTAGATGGCTGACTCTATTGCTTTGGGTCTGAGGTGACGCAAAATATCATGCAGAGAGAGACTGCTCCCTTCACTGGGGACAAAATATAAACCCAAAGGCATGCCCGCTCCTCCAGGGGACCTTACCTGCCTGTAGTTACCACCCGTTAATCCCAATCAGGGGATTAAGTCACTGGCTGGGTTCAGGCTCTCATAACCCAATCATTTCACCTCTAAGCTTTCTTGCATTGTCTCACACATGAGCGTTTGAAGGACACCTGATGTCTAAACCATAATAGAAGGCAACTGTTTCTAACTCCCTATTGCACTTAAAATATAGAAGGACTCACCAGGTGCAGTGGCACATGCCTATGATCCCAGTAGCTCGGGAGCCTGAGGCAGGAAGATTGCAAGTTCAAAGCTAGCCTCAGGGACTGGGGTTATGGCTCAGTGGTAGATCACTTGCCTAATATGTTTGCAGTACTGGGTTTGATTCTCAGCACCACATGAAAAAATAAATAAAAAAGTAAAAAAAAAAAAAAAAGAAGAAGAAGAAAGCCAGCCTCGGCAACTTAGTGAGGGTATAAGCAACTCAGTGAGACCCTGTCCCTAAATGAAATACAAAAAATGGCTGGGGATGTGAATCAGTGGTTGAGTGCTCCTGCATTCAATCCCCAATCCCCCCAATCCCCTGCAAAAATAGGACTCAGTGACTTTGGTCATAGTAGTGTATTGATGGTTCCAAGCTGTGGTTGGAAGATCAAGGGTTTACCTGAGCAGCTCACTTCAGGTGATACCATTATCAGGTGACTACATTTACTTTTCACATTCAGAGATCCCTGTAAAATTAAGCCCTGAGTTATGTGCCTGGATAATTTTAAACTTTAGAATAGTTGTATGATTTATTTAAATAAAAGATGGTCGATGGTTTCACTCTTTCTGAGTGATGGCTTTTACATATTCGATGGGAGGCTGAAGAGCCAAGAGGTAACCCAGATTCCTGCAGTTGAGATTTGGGCCAGATGTCAACAGAGTGTACAGTTAGCAAGGAACGCCCGTCTACCAACGTCCTCTGAAAAGCTTTAAGAGCACCTTCCAATGAACGGGAATCCTTTATATAAGACTTACTTTAATACCTAGAGCGGAAGAAAAAAGGTGACCTAGATAACGGAAGGAGGCTGATTTTGTAAATATATTGTGAAATGACTCCCAGGATAATGGGCTAGTTATTTTAAAAGCAAATTTTAAAAGAGGAGAAAAACAAATTGATCTTAAAATCTTTTAAAAATTTATCAGATCCATTGCTTTTTAATTTTTAAAAAATAAAACTGTCATAGACTATCTCAAATGTATAGTGTAACTTCATCCTTGTGAAGACTTAGGTAGATTGCAAAGGGTCATTCATAGCATTAGACTGGCCATAGTTAGAAACTTTCAAGATACCCTTTTTTTTCCTATCATGATAGATGAATATAGATCAGAATGAACATTTCCCAAACCCAAAGAACATTCACGATGCCAAAAGAAACATATTACTTGATTTTAATTACAGAGCAAATGATAAGGTGAAAATCGTGATTTTTGTCACGAGGCACATGTAATCTGGAGCACATGGTCCTTCTGGGGTAAGGTGACAGATGTAGCCTCTGATGACGGTGTCCCCTTCCTTGTCCTCACTTGGTAGTCAAGCATACTAAAACATGAATTCTGCTTACATTTCAACAAATACCAATGATAAAAGCAAAAGTCATTAATCCCAAATAGTCTATTTTCAGGTGCCAAATCTTGAAACCTGCATGCAATGATAAAAGAAGAATTATTTCTCAAATAAAGAGGAGGAAAAGATAGGACTAAGTAAAAATAAAGCCACCGTGAGGCACTTATGCTAATGTGGAAATGAATTTATTAAGGACTAGATGTGGATAAAAGAGAGAGGCTGGGGTTAAGAAGTGGATAACAAAGCTTTGTTTGAGATGGGGAGTGGGGCTGTAGCAAGCAGGTACTTGATGATTCAGTGTGATAATAATCTCAGGATGGGTCAGAGTGAGAACTCTGAAATTTGAGTTCTGCCTGATGTCGTCTGTTCAGTGTAACAGAGTCATAGAGATGATTTTCGTGTTGTCCTAGCACAATTTGATATTGTTACCAAAAAAATTACCTTCTGCTTCATATCTGCTAGTCATGCTTATTAACAGTGATTGGAGTAAAAAAAAAGTTGTTCTAGTTCAAACTCATGGATAGATCTAGGTCCTGATAGACAGAGAAGAGGCAATTCCTTGCAATCTCATCTTCCTTGTGCAAAGGCAATGAGCCAGATGTCATTTCTTTATTAAGTACGTTCTTCATAATGTCATAAGTTCCAATGTCAAAGTGAGTGATTTGTCTGCGAGTTCCCTTAAGGTACATGTTTATAGGAAAATTGTATAAAAACATTTCTCTAAGATGGAGTTGACCAAAGGAAATAGGCAAGTATAAATTGTTTGGTTAATTCCTGAGGCTTTTATTGGGTCACAGTTCTACCACATGAAAAAAAAAAAAATCCCAATTAAGATAATTACATAATCTTAAAGTTGCATGAAACCTCTTATGGGAAAATGTGCCCATGTTTGAAATAATGATATCATTTAACCCATTGTAAAAATGACTATTCAAAGGCTGAGCAAAGTTCAAAGTTGCTGTTTGTTACTTTTTATGTCCAATTTACAGTCGTGCACAAACACAGTAGCTTGTTGGTGTTTGACAGTGGCAATGGGGAAAACCAGGTCTCATCAAACCAATGGGGTGGATTGTCCTCCATAATTAACGGGCTGTGTTACACTTGCCTTTTGTATCTGAAATGATTGTAAAATTAAGTTCTGAGTTTTGTTCAGGGGTTGATTTTTATGTGAGAAGAGTTTTCTAAAAGCCCGAGGACTGTTCTCGCTGGTTCTGAGCAGTAGCTGTGGTATACTCAGAAGCGATGACCCATCGGGATCATTTATCTCTTCAGAGCTTGCAGAGCCAGGAAATGCACTCTGATTTCTGCAGTGGCGATTTTGGCCAGATGTAAATAAAGTGTGTGGTCTGAGGGAAGAGAGCATCTCCTCCTTCTCCCCAGGAGAGCTTTAGGAACACTCTTCAATCTCAAGGATATTTTAAGAACAACCAGCTTCAAAGCCAAGGGGGGGTCTATAAAAAAGTTTAATTAGATTTCTTAAGGTCACTGTGATTGGGCACATATCTTGTCAAATGATACTTAAGATGAGACAGATTGTGCTGAGAGCAAAAGAGAAGTTCAGGTGAGAGTGAGATAGCTACCTGTAAATAACTTGTGTATTAATTAGGTTTTCAAGTTCATATCGCAGAGCAGTGCGTTTGGCAGGCGAATAAATATCTTTTTATGATGAACTTCTCCATTATCTACATAGCATTTGTTGCATGCTTTGCCATTTTTTTCCCACTAACTCTTTTCTTGTGGAGTCTTGGTGTAATTGTATACAAGGAAATAGAGCACAGCTTGGTTCTAGCCCTGGCTCTTCCTTTGATTTATTTCACCATTTTCTGGAAAGTCTTCCTTACTTTATCTTTATGGATTAAAGATATTGAGATTCTTTTTAAAGATGGTTCCTTTTCATAGGTTTGACATTTTCAATGACTTATATTTGTTTTCAAAGTTTTTATATTTAATTTTTTTTTTTTGGTTATGGGAGTCCCTAGAAATTTTATGAAGCACTGCTTGTAATTGTTCTTACATTTACTGTCATATCTTTCCAGAAACAGTTCTTGCTCTGTGATAGAAAGGCACTCCATCGAACTCTAATTTCTTGGTACTCCATTTTTCTTGTGGACCTTTTGCTAAAAGTTTTTCTTTTTACACAAATGGAAATCATTTCCTTTGTTGGCCTAGACAATTGAGGCTTATTTTTTAATAGGCAGGACCATCCAAGAATCTAAGTCAGAAACATCCAAAACACAGTGGTCTTATCAGGATTGCTGGAGAGAAACATTTATCTCTAATGCCTTCCTCTACCTTCTCTTTTCTAGCCCTATTTACAGTGTTGGCATTTCAGGAATCAGATAACAGGAAAGATGTATATTTTTGCTTATTGGCTTTGTTAGCATAATAATCAAAGCAGATAGATGATGCTCTATATTTCTTTTTTTTTAAATTATTTTTATTTATTCTTAAGTTTTAGGTGGACACAATATCTTAATTTTACATTTATGTGGTGCTGAGGATTGAACACAGTGCCTCGAACATGCTAGGCAAGCCGTCTACCACTGAGCCACAACCCCAGCCCCAATGCTCTATATTTCTAGGGTTAGCCTTGCTTTTGAGCAACTTAGGGGTATAGCTATTTATTTTGTTGGATTCAGTTCTGGGAAGATAGTGGCTAAGTCCCTTGCAGTTTTCCTCCACTGTCAGTACTATTTCCACCCACTGATGGCCTCAACCCCAGGAGTCATGGTCTCTAGCCCAACAGGGAGGATGAATCTAGAGAGTGCCAGTGAGACAGCTGTCCTGGGTCTCCCTACTTTCTGGGTTGGAGTGTCTGGGGACCAGCCTACAGAAATCTCAGGGAGAGAATTTGATTTGTGTGGGTCCTGGGGAATGCTTGCTTTACAGAGATCCCTGGGTCCCTTGGTAAAAGATCAGCATCAGAAAACACGGATTTGCCAGTTTTCTCAGTTTCCCACAGAGCTGAGGTTGAGCTGAGATTTGGGTCAGGTCCTTTCCATTCCAGTATTGGGTGAGGAGAAAAGACTCCAAGGTGTTCTGAAGCCACTGCATTGCAGTTCCAGGGCCACAGGCCACTACATTGTTCTCTGTGTGTAATGGTTAATTTGAATTGTCAACCAGATTGTATTAAGAGAAGCCCATGATTAAGAGGCTTATAGCTGTGTCAATGAGGGTATATTTAGGAATGATTGGCAGGTGGGATAGCCAATTGAAATGGAGACCCTCCCTAAGCATGGGCAGCACCATCCAATAGCATGAGGGCTTGGGTGGAATAAAAGTTGGAAGAGCAAGGAAGAAGCAGCAGATACTAGCTTAATTCTTCTTGAATGAGTTCTTGATTGCTGCTGGGATCATCTGAGGATATTGGACTCATGCTATTTCACTCTTCCAAAGTGGACTCTTTCAGTGATTCTCCAGAAAACTTCAGTCTTGGACTAGGGTAGCACCTTGATCCCTCTTGTTCTGGGGCTGTAGCCTCTTGGATGGTGCAGCTACTGGCTCTTTCAGCTCTCCAGCCTGCAGACAGCCATTGTGGACTATCCAGCTTCTGGTCGCATAAGCCAACCTAATAAATCCCCTTTGTATAATTGTACTTCGTGTTGATTCTGTTCCTCTAGAGAAGCCTGACTAATACACTGTATTTCAGCCAAATAATGCAGGAAGTTACTGAACACCAGCAAGTAAATTTAGAACAAAACTTTGTACTTAAACAAATTGAACATCAACAAAAGAGGAGGAAGAAGCAAAGCAACCAGAAAGAATCCATATCAGAGTGGAGCTGTTCAAGGAGACCACGCCAGCATGAGTAGAATGTAGTAAGAGCAAGTAAAGAAAATTGTAGCAAAGCAACAGAAAGAACCAGAGGAACTAAAAAAAATATGATTTCCCCCCCAAACTAAAACATTACCTGGAAAGAATGATCTTTATGATCAATAAGTAAAAAGCATTTGACCCACACAGAAAAAAGCCCTAAATGATAGAAATCAGGATGGGAAATAAAGTACAAATGTACAAAGGAGACTTCATGTAAACAAATGTCACTCTATAAAGATCAAAAGGGGAGAGAAAACAATTGTTGCTTGCACAGTCTATGAAATGTTCTAGGCTCAATAAAAACTGTGGGTACAGAGTGAAGGAGCTCACCATGTTCTCTGCAAAACAGTGAGAACAAACACTCACCTAGGAACCATCCAATAAACATGACAAAATCATGAGGAATCTTACAAGTTTTGAAAAAGAAAGAATAGAGACAGAAGGTATGATAGTAATATCCATAGAGAACCAGGTAAATAGGACTGTGAAAGAGTCATCCCTAAAATAAACACACTGAAAAATAACCTAATCCATCAAGATAATTTCCTGTTCCAGGTTCCCTCCATCACTTGGGCCAGTTTATTTTCTTCACAGTATTATCGCTCTTGGAAATTCTCATTGCGTTTCTGTTTCTATGCTTATTATCTGTCCTCTCTCCTAAAATGCAAGACACCTGAATTGCAGGGAATTTGTTTCCTGTCTTTAGCTCTGAAAATAGTAAACACTAGCTCACTGTCAAGTTTTAAATTTTAAGTTTCAAGTTTTAAAGGTTTAGGTTTTTGCATGATAATTTCTAAGTGGGGAAGGTGCATTTGGTTTGTAAATATGATGTTTCAAAATATGCCTCATGCCAGATTTTTTAAGGGATATGAATTTTGACTCTTCCATTTTTTTTTCAGCTCAAAAGGTAAGATTATTTTAAAAGCCTCTAGAAACGTTATTCAACATTTGAACCTTGTAGAAGAAATGGGAAAAATACTATACTGATTATGTTACTATTATATTTCTTTTTTTTTAATTTTTCATTAAGTTTAAAAAAATCTCCCCAAACAAGAATGCTGTCATTCTCTAGAATATATGTAAGTTTGATTGTGCAGTTGTTCTTTCACGTTGACGGGGTGTTGGTTTCAGGACCCTGTGGACATCAGGATCCACAGATACTCAATTACCTTTGTAGACAGCGGCACAGGTTTGCATATGACCTATGTACGTCGCCCATGTACTTGAAATCATCTCTATGTTACTTATGATACCTAACACAGTGTAAATGCTATGTAGACATTCATTATACTATATTGTTTGGGGAATAATGCACAATAATGGTCTGTGCATGTTTAATACAGACACTGTTTTTTAAACAAATATTTTTGATCTGAGGCTGGTCAAATCTGTGAATGTGTAACCCACACGTACAGAGGGTGAACTGAGTACCCAATCAAATGAGCAGCTTCTGTGATAGTGGACTATTATATCTTTGGTTCTATCTACATGGTGTCCCTATTAAACAGCACAGATGCTGCATATCGAGGGCCAATCACATGCTTCAAAAGCTCCCAGTCTTGTGTGTGTGTGTGTGTGTGTGTGTGTGTGTGTGTGTGTGGCAGAGTAACATTCCCTCAGGTTATCCTTATTTAGGGAGACAGGAAAGCTGAAGTGGTTGCGGGTAGGAGTGTCAGACATGGCCCCTAGAACTAGAACACCTGGGCCTGAACACCTGTGTTCTGAGTCTGTTCATGCAACAGCAATACATATATCACTACTTCTTCTGTCTTTGTTACAAGACCTAGATACCTGAAGCCTTTCCACAACTGGTGTTGAGATTTCCCAGGTTAATGAACACACATTTTTCAGTATGCCTAATTAAGAACGATAAGGCAAACTCTCTGGAAATGATTAAAGCCCCCACAGGAAAGAGATGCGATTGCTCTAATCTTTGGTTTCCTTTTTACAGAGAATGACTCTCATAATACCAAACATTCCATCAGTATTTTTGTCATCAGGTATAAGATGTGAATAAAAATGGTTTTTCTTCAAAAACCTTGATATAATAAGAAAAGATAGGTTCAATCTGAGTTGTTTCCCAGGGTCATTTAAAAACTATCATCAATCCCAGAGGCTTGGGAGGTTGAGGCAGGAGGATTGTGAGTTCGAAACTAGTCTCAGCAAATTAGTGAGGCCCTAAGCAACTCGATAAGACCCCATCTCTAAATAAAATATAAGAAAGGGCTGGGGATGTGGCTCAGTGTTTAAGTGCCCCTATGTTCAATCCCTAGTACCAGAAAAAAAAAAAAAAAAAAACAACAACAACAAAACAAAAACCTAGCATCAAGCCAAAAAGAAACCCCAAACAAAATGAAGATAGACACTGTGGAAGACACAAGCTCAGAGAAGGAATTAATATTGCAACCATAAAGTGTATTATAAACCAAAAAATCTGTGGTTTGGTGCCCAACAGTCCTGGAGTCCAGCACCTAGTGCCAGTGACTATAGAACCACAGGCAAATTGTTAACATTCTGGATCCAAGTGTCACATCTGTATGATCAGAATATAATACTCATGTGGCTACTATAAAATTGAAATAATAACATAATAGAAAATCCCCTAGAACAGTGCCCAGCACATAATATGTACCTAATAAATACTTAATATCTATTGTATTATTATTTTTTTTAAAGAAAGACAAAATGCGAATTTTGTCTGTGTCCACATATGTGCAGGGTAAGGGAGAGTAACCCTGCTGTTTTGTGATCTTTTTGGATGGATGAATGCATGGTAGTCTGATAATATTAGAATTTTGTAAAGTCTGCAATAAAATCCCTTTGTCTAGATTTTATGCTTGCAAAACAACTGGTTTTGACATATTCTTAGCTGTCAAATGATGAATTAATATTCTGGCATTTAAGCCAATCTCTGTTCTAGAGCAGTCCAATGCTTTCTTTAATGTGGGAGGAGGGGTTATCTGTGGAGGGCACAAATGTATTTCTGAGTAACAGGCTTTCATTAAAACATAAAACACAATGAGGTATGAATGTTTTCAGGGCTGCACCTAATTAAGGAGACATCCCCGTCACTTTGGAGGATGGCCCTACTACATAATTGTATCAGTCCCCTAGCATGTTTGGGTGGGATCAGCAAGTATCCAACTGGACTACATTGGCAGGCAGAGCAGCTGGTAAGGGTACTCCAAGGGCCAGTGTTCTTACTAGCTTCTGTTATTACCATGGGTTAAATCTCCAAAGCTGAAGAGAAGTCATTTCTAAATCCAGGACACCTCTTGGCACTGACTACAAGCCCTCTCATAAATACATTTTAATGATCTGTTTTTAAATTTGAAATATTATGACCTCTCATTAGTTCATAACCTGACCTCTTCTTCTTAGGGAGCCTTTAATCATTTCCAGAGAATTTGCTGGATCATTCTCAATTAGCCGGACTTATAAATGGTTTTTATTAACCTAGGAAATCTCCACAGTAGTTGTAGAAAGACTTAACAGACCTAATTCTTTTATTAAAGCTAGAGGACAAAGAAATTTTGGTAGCTGTATATTTAATGCTATTTCATTAAACACCCGGAATATTCATTTTCTGTGTCATTGCCCATTTTCACTTTTCATTATTGTTAATGTCCTGGTGTATCTTTGGCATTACAGAACACAGTGATGTGGACCAGGAGACGGCACTGGCTGGTGCCCAGGGCTTCATGGGCTGTCTGTCTGCAGTGCAGCTCAGCCATGTGGCCCCTCTGAAGGCTGCTCTGCACCCCAGCCACCCGGCCCCTGTCACCATTACAGGGCATGTGACCGAGTCCAGCTGTGTGGCCCCCGCTGGCACTGATGCCACATCAAGGGAAAGAACGCATTCATTTGCAGGTGACTTAAGACTTTCCCCCTACCCCGTCACAAGCCCAGCTTGTCCATGGGTTTCGAAAACTTCTGATTTTGTTGTTTTGCTATATTTTCAAGACGTGTTTCTAGAAAGGGCTTTTGTTTGCTTAATATTCAGTTCTCTGTCACATTTCTTTTGTATATTCTTATTTGTTGCAGTTGACATTGTTTAAATTAAAAATTCACATGGATGCCACAGTCCTCTCTAGCATTCTGACCTAGTTTAACACATTAACAGAAATTTTCAAACTTTGTTTCTTTGACTTAGCAATATGACCCCTGTCCCTTTTTTGTGCTTTAACTGCAGATCATTCTGGAACAAAGGATGACAGAGAACCCATCACTAATGCAATCAAAAGTGACTCTGCAGTAATTGGAGGTAATGGGACATGTGGATGAGCTCTTCCTTGGTTCTTTTTTTTAATATTTATTTTTTAGTTTTAGGTGGACACAATATCTTTATTCTACATTTATGTGGTGCTGAGGATCGAACCTAGTGCCTCGTGCATGCTAGGCAAGCACTCTACCACTGGGCCACAACCCCAGCCCCTTCCTTGGTCCTTACTGGCATTACTAATAATGGTAACCATGTAGACGCTCTCTATGAATAATCTACACCCATCACTTAGGATGTCAGGAAGGCAATGGGATGGGCACTGTTTGTGCTGGATTGTCTTTTAGAATCTTCCTAAACACTTGGCTTCCTTGGAAACTTTCAGTACAAATAATTGACAATTTCACTGAAGCATCACACTCAAAGAGCAGTTGCAAAATGGTAATAATGAATGTTATTGAGCTTGAAAAATGGCCAACTGCAAGCCCTCAGGGATTCTGAATGGATCTGAGAGTATCTTTTTTCTTTGGGTTTTTAGATATATCACTGTTTCCACCAAGGTTCATGTAAAAAGTAGGAAAACCAACATTAGAAGCACATATCTAGTGTTGCCTTCATGCTTGATAGAAGGGCTGTTTGCATGATGGAGATGCTCCTATTGATGAAGATTACACCCAGTTGTATTTTAATCACATACTAGCTTGATGGACTAGAAGTGATTAGTAATTTTAAATTAGAGAATTAGCAGAAAAACTCTTAAAGTATATCTCCCTGGTAAAGTGACAGCATATTCTCTGAGATATAATTTATTCAGAACCAACTCCAAAAATAAACCTTTTTTCTTCTTGACTAATGCTGTTAATAATATTATTAATCAGATTATTGAAATGTTAAGTAGTTTAGCTTTTCTCCGCAGTCTGAATGTGATATGGATATACAGAAGTAAATATGCTATTGCATAGCCACATGATGTGATTATTCTTATATTTTAGCAACTCACTGGGCTTTACTAATACTTAATCCACTTGGATCTATTTTTACATCCCTAGCTATCTAGACTTGAGTTTACTTATAGTAGTTAGGATTTTATTTAGAAGCAAAAATACTGGTCAAGTATTTCTGACCATTGCTACTTCTATTACTTTTTCTCTTTCTAAACTTAATGATGTATAAATTAAAGATACATAGAGTAGAACTCCCATTTGATCATATGAAAAGCCCCCCAAAATTTTGAGTAGTAGTTAGAATAATTTGTAGTTATTAGTTATAATAGTATGTCTGAGAGTAGTATATTTTACAATAAAAAACTCACTTAAAGCTATAGGATTTATCATGTGCTAACATTTAAAAATAGGATTCCTCACCAAGCAAATTATCTCAGTCTCATGATAGCACTCTTTCCATGCATTTATTTAGTATAGATATAGGTAACTATAGATACCATGACCGAAATAAGTCTAGGGCACGGTAGAGTCAAGCCAATGTTAGAACAAGTGCTCAACCTTTAGACTATTATTGTTGCTTTGGGCAAAGGTCATTTACAAGAATTACGGAGTTAAGGAGGAAATGTGCTATATTTCATTGTACTGTCATCCAACAGCAAAAATAAATTACATTTTACCTGTGAAATTCTCACTTAGCTCATATGCATATGGCAGAGAGAGATAATATAGAAGAGTTGTCCTTCGAGGGTTCTCTGGAGTCCATGAAACCAGCTCTCAACTTTGCAGGGACAGGGACTGAGCTACAGAAATAGAGCAGCTGGTAGTGGCCATCTAAGCTCAAAGGCCTCATCTGGACCATGTGTAATTTATCTGCTAAATCACAGTGTATCCTTCTCCAGGGTGTTATTCCATCTGTACCATTGCCGTACAATTTTTGCCCATTGTCTATTATCATAAATTGCAACCACTGTGTAAGTACAGTTATCCACTTAAGCATTTTCTAAACTGGCTAATTCCCCTGTGTTCTATATCCTACATGATCCTTCTCTTCAGTTAACAAAAAAACAAAAAAACAAAGGTGGGTAGTAGTAAAAGATGGGAGAATAAGACATCTAGGGTAGTAACCCAGATGCTGTGGGGGTGTTTGGCCAGGCTACCTACATGTGGATAGACAAGGTTTAGACAGAAAGCTACGATTCCTCATGAGAACAGTCTCATACAGATCTTTGGATGCAACATCATAGAACACAGCAGTTGGCTGAATTTTATACAGAATATTTTGTTTAATTGTTATTTTTTTATTTCATTTAGTATAACAGGTGAGATCAAGGTTTTTCTTGGGCACAGTAAGACCTGACATAAAACTTACTCCAGATTAAAGGAGATAAAACATTTCAAAAATCATCCCTGATTTGACTGGCTGGATGCCCCATCTGGGCCAATGTAATAGTGACATTTACTCTATAATTTTAGTGGGTTGCTTTCTGTAACACATTCCATTGAAATTATTCAAATCTCTCTCCTTAAGTCAGAGGCTTTTAAATCAGACACAGACAGATTTGTAACAACTCCACTGTTTTCCCGAGACATAAACTATGAATAACAAATGGATATTTTGATTAGAATTATTCTTTACTAATATAATTAGTAATAGTAAAAGTAGTCATACCCATTAGTAAGCTATTCAGACTTCATGTACCTAAGTCTGTTATCCCATTGGTATTATATTAATTGCAACCTTTCTCAGGTGAGGTTGACCTAGCCAAAAATTGGCTTGCCAATATTGTGATCTACCATAGAGAATCTGGTTAGTAAATAATATGCTTTGGAGTCTATTGTGACTGATAAGAACCTTTGCATCTCTGACTTGAATCTATTACAGTTGCATAGTATACATCTACTTTATATTAGAATGGAATCTTAATTTTGCAATTTGAGATTCTATAGGCATTGCTATTTTCATATACTTATTTTTATCTGAAAATCTGCATTAGTTGATACCTCCACTGATCTCATCAGAAAAGCTTTTAGATATGAAGGAACTATGAAACTCATGGTGATGGATGAGTTTTCTAAATTCTGTTTTATTTATTTTTTTAATTGCAAGTGTGAATTTTATCATTAGCAATGTATACTGTGAGTTGTCTTTCTGAAAGTGACAGATCAAATTCATTTTGGAGAAAATTTCCACCAGTTATCCATACCTGAACAACCAGAGTTTGCCTGTTGGTTATTCTTTAAATAAAAGTGGTGTTACATGCAGCACAGAGATGCTTGTTCAGATCACAACTCAGGCCTCCACATGGTGTGGTGTTTTCCTGGAGACAGCCCGTTATCCTCAGAGTACCCCTGGAGAGCATTGTATAGATTTCCCATTTCAACACACAAAATGTTAAAAAGACTTGTAGTCAAGGGATGAGATTCAGTACACTGAGCAGCATTTACTGCTTCACCTAAAGCATCCTTATACATATCTGGCTTTTGATTGGCAGCGTGAGATCTTCTACATAATAAATTCAATGACTATTATTATGCTTGAGCATCCATGCCTTCATTTGCACTAAGTACCAGGGATTCGATCTAGTTTCATTTTATACCATCAGTGGAAATTTTAGCACTGTGAAAAATGGCATCTCAGAATAATCCTAAGATTGCCCTTTTACCTTTTGGGTCCCTCCCCCCAAGTATATTAAGGACTCCCCCCTGCCACCCCAAGGTTCATAGGACTACAGAGGGTTACAAGACTTATCTCTGAGTACTACAGACAGGTTGATAACTAAAAGCATAGTGAAAAATCATAGTGCTTAAATTTTTTGCTTAGAACAAGAAGTTTCAAAACAAGATTCCTTAAATGGAAGTGATTGAAATGTATCCTTATATTCAAATCTGTGTTTATTAGGATTATTCATATACATAATCTACTCCTGTTATTCAACAGTATAACTTCATCCTTACACATTTAATTACAAAAACTTTAGACTCTTTTTCTACTTACTATTATTTTGTAATTTTAGAACAATTAAAACCTGTCCATAGGAAGTGGCCACACGGTATAAGAGTTATCTAGGTTACACTTTGTGTTAAATACAAATGCACTAAGTGAATCCAAGATGATGTGCATTTGGAAATGGAGGTGAACCCACAAGGTTGGCAGAACTCAGAAGTAAACTCAACATATTGTGATACTGCTGGATCAGAAATACCCAAAGTTTTCTTATTTCCAATTTATATAAGTAGAAGCTTGATTTAAGCAGCAAATAATTTTTCTGAGGACTTATTAAGCAATGAAGTCAACCCAGTTCCTTTCCTGACAAAAATTCTGACTTTATGTTTCTCTTCTCCTCTCTTTCTAGGTTTGATTGCTGTTGTGATCTTTATCTTGCTTTGCATCACTGCTATAGCCATTCGCATTTATCAGCAGAAAAGGTTATACAAAAGAAACGAGGCAAAAAGGTCAGAGAACATAGAGAGTGCAGAGGCTGTTTTGAAAAGCGAGCTTAACATACAAAATGCAGTCAATGAAAATCAGAAAGAGTACTTTTTCTGATTGATGGGCAGCTGCCATCTCTTGATAATTAGGACGGTCTGTTCCAATAGCCAGGGGCTCTCCATGGACAAGAACTGTTCTTACACTGAATGTACAGGCGATGGATCTGCAGCACTACCCTCTTGCCATGTCCAGGCTCTGGATGGCTCCAGGGGACCTCCTCCAGCGACAAGCTTCTCGTAGCCATCATCCTATGTAGTGAGGACCTAGATCTTGCTGTTAATTTTCAAACGTTCTGATATGATCTAAAACAAGCTTATCTTGCTTCATGACTACAGTTTTTCAATGTGAAACTGTAGCCCTGGTCTCCTTAACTATGTAATACATAAGTTTCATTAGAGGTTACAAAGAAAATCGGACTGTGATGACCTTGCTTTATTTGAGAACATGCTGCGTTTGCTTTGTCTCCCTGTGGTGTTGTTCCTAGACCTGGAAATGCTTCTAAGATCCTCTTTGGCTGGTGTTTGCATCCGCAGTGGCCAAAAGTATATAAAGCCCCTTTGCCTTTCTCTGTGTTACATCCAATACATCGATAGTCCTGAAAAATGTTTTATTGTTCTTTGCTTGTCCATATGGCTCTTTTTTCTATTTGACGCAATGATTTCGAATACATTCAGTTTTGAGTGTCAGACTTTAACGCTGAACATACAATTCATATGTAAAAAGACTCAAAGAACAGTGGTTGTCAGAATGTGGTGTGTTACCTTTAGAAGTTTTCGATTTAATTTGTTGTCATTGTTTAATGGTGACAGTAGTTAAGACCCCGATAAATTCCAATCTCCCAAAGAATGTAAACTGTTTTCAATGAAACTTGTTGATATAAAAAAATTATTAACACAGCAAAAAAAGTATTTTTTAATTACAACTGTAATACCTCGAAGGAAATATACTACTGAGAATATTTTCCCCAAACCTTATATTCATTTTTTTTGTACGTTTATCTTTGTGTTTTTCTAAAGTTTATCACCAGTGTTTCTTTGATCTCCCATGACTATATTCCATGAAATATTATTAGAGAAAAGAGAAATCGAAGCCTAGTGCTACATTCTCCTTTCTAACACATACAACCCTTCAGGCATAAATTTTGCTGTGTGCTGACCTCCTGTACACAGTTTCTGCCATTTGAGCTGTGACTGTGCCCCCTTTTCTGCGCTATCAGTAGACTAATAAAAGAATGTTCACTATAAGCAGGGAGAGTGTGTTGAATGATCAGCGCCTAACTGTCATTATAGTCACTTCTTATCCAGGGTGACAGTTAATTTCTCAACAAGAATCCATATAACCATTCTGATAAGAGCGTATACATGCACTAGGAGATCAAAGAATTACTTACAACCTTATAGAACTGTTACAAGAGTTAATTCTGAGGCTCTGTAACCAAGATGCTAACTGTCTTTGAATTCCATAAACCAACTAAATAATAAAGGCACTTTGCTTTTCCTGCTCCCACCTTCAAGTGCCTCCCAAGTGGAAATTAGATTCCTTAGTTTGTGTGCACCATGAATTTGGAAATCTGTAAACTCACCATGACCGTCACCTTATTTTCCATGTTTTCTTTGTTAATTCTTCTTGAAAACCCACCCGTGTTTCCCCATAGCATATATCCATATGGATGTTTCTGTAAATGCCTGACTGAATCTTAAGGACCTGAATTAACATAGTAGTTTGTGAAGGACCCGTATTGGTAAATGGCATACCTTTTTGTTTGTTTGTTTTCCTTTGAACTGAAGGTACTGTGGTGGTAAGGGAAGGGTCTCATATAGAAATGGTGGTATTTGTTTGATGCGAAGATGAATGCAGCCATCGTCAGAGCTCTGAATCTTTTCTGAGTGTTTGTTTTATTTAGTAGCAGTATTAACCTTGCCGGTCGCTGGAATGTGGACAGGTTTATAAATGGTGAAGCCACATAGTCCTCTGTGGTGTGCACTGCTAGAAACTGCAACAAATGGCACTGGTACATTGTATGCCAACAAAATGCATTGGAACGTTGTATGCCATGACTTGACTTGATTCCCTGATTTGTAATCGATTCCTTCTTTTTTTCTTAATAAAATGCATTTTTTGAAATAAAATGCAGAATATATTTTAAGAGATGTTGTATAAAAGTTTAAAAATAGGGAATCTTACTGGATTTTTTCCCACTTATAACAGGGAAAAGACGTGTGGATATTTGCTTTTTATTTTAGTGTGTGTGTGTGTGTGTGTGTTCAAATCCTTTTGATAGATTTTGTGATTGTTGTGAATCATTAACAAATGCAGTTATTATGTACTTTTCCTTTTAAATGGACTCCCAAAATGAAACAAATGTAGATAAGTGTTTCCTAATTAACAAGTGAGTCAAATTACAGTAGATTTAAAGTTTTGCCAGAGAATAATGATTTGGCTGTCAGCAATTGTTTGTGGAAAGGTTACCGCGTATTTAAATTGAATGATGTCCTTTTTATTCTCTTTTCTTCTTCTCCAGGGAGCTTGGCCAGTGAACACGGTATAAATATATACATGTTATATGGAGAAATACTGTGTACCCTTCTGTGATTTAAAACTAAAAAGAAGACTTTTTTGTGTGTGTGATTTCAAAAGAATGAAAACAATATATAATTATCATCACCACTTTAAGGAGACATAGACTTTCCAAATCTCATTAAATTCAAACGTGCAATATGCAAATAGAATGCAAAAGTAGCATCAAAGGCTTGCCTATATGAAATGGGGATATAAGTGGGAAACGACATGTTCATTTTATATAGGAACCATGCTGCTGAATGGACCTTGTCCATCCTGGGAAAGAGCTAGTTTTAATCCATTCCCAAGTGTTGCTCTTTAAATCACATTTAAAACATTCTTTAGATGTTGGTTTTTTTAAACAAAACAAAACAAAAAATATAGCAAGAAGCAGCCAGACAACCATCGGAGAGAAGTCAATCATTTAAAATTATCTTTCATTAGGTGGTATTGTCTTTTAAGATGACAGAATGACAACATGAGACAGGAGAATACTGATACCTATTTAATATGAACAGCTCAGTTTTACAGATGGAAAGTCTTAGAGGCAGAATGTGAATTGCCATTCCCAAGAGGACAGTAATAGTGTGTATGTTGTGAAGCTATGACTACAGTGTCCCTTTTACTCCACATATGTATTGATCTCAGTGTTTCTAAGAGCTGAAATTTTGACAATTATTTAATGCTATAGAAAAGCCTGAAGAATCTTGATAAGCCTTCTTGTCCAGAATGACCTATAGTTCTAGATCTTATCCACGGCCTGTTTCAAATGAACATCAGCCTTTATTTGACAGGCCATTGCCTTGATAGAGTTGACTTTCTTTTAAAACTATTTATTAAGTTAACGGTCCTTTGCTCCAGGATAGACAGTTAAAATCGGGTCACTTTTACATAGGTTTTGTGAAATGCACATGAGTTAAATGTGACAGATTGAATCATCAAATTCCCCCACCATGATAGAAGGATGACTTAGACATGGTGTAAGTCAGAGCATGTTCTGTTGATGTCTGGCTTTCAAATCTGTATATCAACTCTGTGGTGATTCTTCCTGCTGATTTCAATATGTTTCCATTGACCTTCACTTTTCACAAGTCTGTATGATAGAGGGTGGTAGGAGGGACTCAAAAGTCCTGAAGTTGAATGTCTGTGTGTTGGGGAAGATTGAAGGAATATTGCATTCTGCATCCTATACGGTAAGAGTAAGAAGTAGTATTGGATACATTGATAGCTTCCCTGGAGCTTGGTTTTGAAGATATGCAAATGAAATTAAATCTGGCTCATGATACTAATGCTTTTCCTAGTGAAAATCTTTTTCCCCTTTTATTATTATACTTAAATTTTTATAAAAACACATGACCATTCTTGAAAAAAAATCGGTTAAACAGATCTTATAATGAAAAATGGTCCTTCACTGACCATCTCTCTTCTCCTTTACTTTCAATTATCTTAGCTGTCTCTTTGTAGCTGTTTCTTTGTTTGTAACATGCTGTCCTGGATTGGATTCCCAAGAAAGTAAATTTTGATACAGAAATCACCATACAAGGAGTTCTTTAGAAAGTGCTGCCCAACCCCCATGGGAGAGAAAATGACTTGGTACAGGATGGAGCAGACAGAGAAGTCGGGTGGCAGTGCCTTTCAGATCAGGAGTCAAGGGCCCTGCTGAAGGGCTCTTTGGAGATGTCTGAATTGGAAAGAAGAGGCTAGAAGCTTATATTCCTGTTTAGACTGGGCAGTGTTGTGTGTGTGATGACATGGGTATGGACCTGGACAATTTTCTTTTCTTATGCACTTTCTAGAGTGGGGACCAACTTCCCCCGAAGCTGGGGAGAATTAATTGTTAAGTCCTGAAACAGGGATCTCAGTGGCTCAGTACAGCACCCCTGACAGCACCTATGCTGCTTAGATCCCTCTGCTTTGGGGGAGCAGCTCCTCAGATCCCAGTGAGCCTCTTTTCCTGGGGGAAACTTAGATTGGGGAGGAGGATGGACTGGACCACAGACCCTGCCCCTGCGGTGGCACTCTGTGCCTGCCACTTCTGCTCCTCCCTCCATATCATCCGTGTCCATTTCCACGTCTCCAGCTGGCAACACTACAGGGAGTTTGAACCCTTGTCTACTACAACCTTCTCAGGCTGTATCTGCTGCATGTATATATTTATCCTTTAAATTGATCAAACAAGGGTCTGAGTGCCAAACCTATTCCCCTGCCCCTCGGTGTAATAGCAGTTATCTCATTTATTGCTGAGTATATATAGTTACCCACAGTGTAGCCTTGCCTACAGCACAGCATCATCAAGGAGACACACTATAGTGAAGAATGAGTGACAGGCGCACATCACCATGATGTTTGATGTTCTGTCACATGCCACACCACAGAAGGTCTCTGTCGACCCTCTGCTGCTGGCGTTAGTGACTTGCAGGCACTAAAGACAACTTATACCCCAAAGAATAATGATTCTAACCAAGATGAATCTCTATCCTTTTCAGGGTAGAAAGGATCCAATATGGTCACCTTGCCACAGAATTTTTCATCTTGTACAGGAAAATGATTTTGGGAAATGAGCACTGGTCTTTGCAGCTGACCATCTGAACATTCAGGAGTGGTGGTAGCCAGGTCAGCCTGGCTGAGTGGGAGCTTGTGCTGCTGGGCTATGCGTAGCTCCCATCCAGGCCCCCGAGACCGCTGTGCTCCTAAGCTCCTTGTGCCAGCACTTTGGTGGTCCGTGATTGAGGCTGGTTGATAGCAACAAGCGTGGACTTCTTCCTGCTTGATTGTTGAGTGATTCTTTCATGGTCACGTGTGCTCTCTGGTGGGCAAAGTTCTTTACATTCCATGCCTGCTTCCAGATCCACCTGCATGCTTCTGCCTTAGACCTCCTTGTCTCCTACCTTCCAAATCTCCTACATTCTTGACAAACTGGCCAATTCACTGTCCCCAAATCCATAAAAATCACAACCATGGGCCTTTTCTCTCATACAAAGTGAGCAGGTATGTCATCTTGGAGTTCTGGTCACTGGGTGGGGTCCTTCTCAGTGCTGTCTTGTGATGTCACTCTGATGGGTACGGGAGTAGTGCCATGTTTTATTTGCAGCGTGCATCCCCAATCTACATCAACTCTTCCATGCCAAGTTTAGAATGTCCCTTCTCCAGAGGCTGGAAATAAGAGACCCCTCATGCAGCCCTAGGAGGTCCCTGGGTAAAGGTGTTGGTAGAAGAGTGGTAGATAATATGGGGTTCAACTTAGCTGGCTTGTCCTTGCTTATGTGTGATCCCAGCTACACCATCTCCAATTTATGATGACTTTCTGTTGGGTCCAGTTTACTACATGACTTGTTGACTCCCAAGAACCCAGCTCACTATAGGCCACTTGGCTCATATTCAGTGTCCCATTGTAAGGCACTAACCTGGTTGGCTTCAGAAGCACCTCAAGAGCCTTTATAGGAAGTTGTTTATTTCTCTGCTGCTGGTGACATGGCATATCTCCAGATCAATAAATATTTCAGTGGGATATCTTGGGAAAAGGATAGATGTTTTTCCAAATCAATAGCCACACAGCATATACCCAGGTTCCTATAATATGCCCCAACAAAAGCACCACATGTAGCAGAGCAGTTGCGATTGGAACTTCCACATGTTTGACTCTGTGGCAGTTCATTGTCATTCTCAGCATCCTCTGGATCATTCAGGGGCAAGATCAGTGAATTCATTGGAGATGCTCCGGGGTCTTTTGCATGCTTAGACCCATAAGGACAGCAGTAACCATTGTCCCCCTTTCCTTATGCAGAGGTGTTATTTTGAAGGGTGGGACAGGAGCGGGATTACTTTTGGAGAATTCTGCTTGGATTATCTTTCTGTGATAGATCACACTTCAATGACTAAATGTACTCATCTCCTTGGCTGCAGAACTAAAGTAGGGGAAGCACTAATACCAGGCATATCTGTTCCACTTATACATTTGGAGACTGGGGAAATGACTACTGCTGGGTCTGCTGGCTGGACCTGAGACAGGAATCTTTACTATGCCTTTACTCTGAATGGGCTGAGGGGCTATTATCAGTGTCAACTGAGATGCAACGTTCCGTGTCCTGGAACTGTTGACTCTTCCCCTTTCTCCACAGGGTTCAGTCATTATGGTACCTGGTTCTCGTTCCCTTTGGAAAGTACTGGGGAATCACTAACTGGACACTCCCCATGATGGGGCAGAGTCCTTTTTCCTGAAGACCTAGGCTGTCCTTTAGGTAGTGGATTCTAGGTTTGAAAATTGACTCATGTCCAGAAACAAAGGATGATGATTTAACAAAATAAAAATGTTGCAGCCAATTTGGAGGTGGGATACATTCTTACCATCTAATCTTAAAATCTCAGGATTCATTCATTGTCCCAATTATGTCATTGATAGCACAGGATCCAGTTCACTGTCCATCCAACAGTCGTATGTTTTTAGTTTCCTTTAGTCTGCAATAGCTCCTCAGATTTGTGAAGGTCACAGACCACTTATGTAAGCAGGACAGGACATTTGACGACTCCAGGGATTACTTCCCAGGAGCCAAGGGCAAAGGCCAGACTTCGTTCCTGGTGAAGTTAATCCTTTACTACATACCATTTTATTTCTTCTCTCATTCTAGAATTTTACTTTATTTTCTGAGTTTCTTTTCTGCCTTCATCTGTTTTTCATTTTTCTTCTATTTTGGAAGATTTTTTTTTCTTTCTTTCTTTTCTGTTTTTTTTTTTTTTTTTTTTACCAATAGTATCCCCCATACCTCTATTGATAGTTTTTAATCTCAGCTTTCACATTTTATATTTATGTTTCCTGATTTATTATTTATATACCAACTTATGTTATCTTTATTTAAAGCTTTTTTGAAAATTTCTTGTGCTCCTTATACTATATCTTTTTCTCCAATCTCCTTTTTTTGTTGGGGAGGGGCTTACTCTTGATCTGTCTATTCCTTTCATTGTAAAGACTACTCAAATATCAGATGATCTTTCTGTCTTATTCTGATGTGGAAGCTAGGAATTAATCTGATTGCAAGCTAAGTTTAGAGGGGACTCTCGGAAACTGATCCCTTTAGGAAGAGCTTCAAATTCTCAGTATCTGTGGGGTTGAGAAGATTCTCAGGATTTTGTTTATGAACTTTTACTTAATTCCCACTTTATCACTTTTTTGTTGCTGATATAATAAATCACAACAACATGGTGACTTAGTGCAGTAAAAATTTGTCATCTTACGGTTTTTTAGTTCAGAATTCCAAACCCTATGGATGGGGTTCCATTTCTTTCTGGAAACTCAGAGAGAGACTCTATTTCAGCTTCTGTTTATGGTCTCTACATTCCTTGATTCCTGGTTCTTTCCTTCATTTTCAAAGTCAACAATGGCAAGGAAGGTCCTCAAATTGTGTCAGTTGGACCTGCCTGCCTGCCTTTCCACTTCGAAAGACCCTTATGGTTACATTGGACTCAAAGTCCAAATAATCAAATAAGCCAGGATAATCCCCCTGTCTCAGTGCCAAACAAATGGTGTCCTTTATTCCACCTGCAGCCTGGATCCCCATTGCCACATAAAGCAACCTTATCCTAGGCTGTAGGATGAGGATGCAGACAGCTTTGGAGGGTACCATTCTGCATCTCACAGCCCCAGTTCTTGTGGTTTGCTCCATCCAGCCTGGCCTGGTATCCTTCACTTCAGACCCTTTTGTTTAGATCTTTTCTGGAGAGAACTCTCTCGTCAAGTGTCTTTTTATACTTATGTGTGTAAAGTCCTTCTGAAGTAAGTGCTTGTAACCACCCCACCCACCGGCCCCCGTTCCTGAGGCAGGTATATAATGTATAGTTTATTTCTATGAATTGGCCTCACTTTTCTTATAGGGAGTGAATGCAAATAACCAAAATGTAAACTTGGCTCTTCCCATGGCTCTGGCTTCCTGTGACCCCCTGCTCTTTCTCCTAAGATTGGAAACTTTCCCCATTTAACTTCCTGGGTGTTTCCTTCTGCCTCTTGAAACTCTGGATCTCTACGATTTTTTTAAAAGCCATGAAATCATTAATTTCGATTTCTTCAAGCCAGGGACTAGCAACACCTGTCCTTATCATAATTCCTTGTATCATGCCAGACTAGCTCATGTGTGCTCTCATAAAATGATTTCCTCGTTACATTTGCTGATACCGGACATGACTTATGCCCGTTGAACTAGCCTGTGCTTCCGAGTTGTCTTAGTGACAGACTTTCTGGTAAATTATGTTTCTGTTGAATGAGTTCATGTATTCATTCAAAATAAACTGTTATAAATGATTCATGTTTCTCTCTATTTTCAACAGTAGCAAATTAATTTTTTAATCAAGCAGTGAAATTACCTGTTCTTCCCCAAAATATATATTAAGATGGTTACAAATGACCATGAGAGAGACTTTGTAATCATGTCTTTTATTTACTGGAGATATTTGACTTTTCTCGGGAGAAATTAATAGCATTTAGTGAATTATTAGAAAATAGTGTCTTCCAGAATGAGATTGTCAATATATAAAAGAAAATAAGCTAAATATAATGAAAAAAAAACCCCACATTTTATCTTACAAAAATCTCAGAAAATAAAACACTGACCAAACTCACTGAAAATTAGGTGGAATTCTTATGTTAAGAAACTTGGTAAAAAGGTTGATTGTTTTACTTCTTTTGGTTGACATGGAATTGTGTGTATTTACCATATATGGCATAATGTTTTGAAGAATATGTACATTCTGCATATAGTAAAATGACTATTATCAGTTAACATGTGTATCACCTCACATCTTTATCATTTTGGGGGTGATAATGCTTTAAATCCACTGTCTTCATAGTTTTCAAGAATATAGTATATTATTAACAATAGTCACAGAGTACAATAGATTTTTTGAACTTATTCCTCCTATCTAACTATAATTTTCTATCCTTTGACCAATGCTTCTTTACCCCTTCCTCCCCCCAACAGCACCAGCCTCTGGGCAACAATTAACCTACTGTCTACTTCTGTGAAGTCAACTTTTAGATGGCACATATAAGTGAGGTCATGCAGTATCTATTTGTCTTTCTGTGCTTGGCTTATTTCGCTTAACATAATATCCTTCACATTTATCCATGAGTGCTTGCACACTGTTGGCTGAATGCAAAGTAGTTGAGCTATTACAGAAAGAAGAATAGAGGTTCCTCAAAAAAATTAAAAATAGAACTACCATGTGATCCAGCAATCCTACCACTGGGTGTATATCCAAAGGAAATGAAATCAGTGAGACAGATGTCTGCACTCTCAGGTTTATCACAGCATTATTCATGATAGCCAAGAAATGGAATCACCTAAGTGACCCCATCAGTAGATGAATGGATAGAGAAAATGTGATGATAGTTTTTGAGTGGTATCACATTTCCTGTCCACATGTTCTTTTTCTACCTATGATTTGTATAAGAGAATGAAAATCTTTCATCTTTCCTGATGTCTTTCTTAGTGGAAATTTTAGCACACTTTGGCTTTATCATAGTTGAAATTTCATGATGTATGAAATTGATATGGAACTGAAATGCTTCTAAATTTTCTTTGTAGCAATTTCTACTTTTCTATTGGTTTCTATCATAAAATTAAAGCTTAGGTATAGAAATTAAGCTATAAAACAATACAAAGGTAATCTTATTCTTGAAATCCATGTTTTGAAGGAAAATGTTTTCAGAAATACTATAAATACTGTACATACACAATTGTGACTAAATTGTCAAAATAAATCCTAGTTATTATACACTTACAAGTTTTTTTTTTTAAACATCTGAATGCTTTTCCATTAAAGGAGTAGTTTTGGGAAGAGGTACCTCTTCTTTCTGGGCCTCCTGAAGACCTTGGGAAAGGAAGGTCCTACCTAAAATATGTAACTGCCAGTTCAGTAAAACCAAGGTTGACCTCAACTTAGTTCATAAAACTTTCAGATAGCATCCATTCATTTAATAACCAAATAAAAACAGTTCAAACTCTTTTTCTCAAACAATAGGAAATTAGATATTTTAGGTATGTTCTCCCTTTTACAAGGTCTTCAGAAGCCCATAAAGAAGATTATCTTATTCTACCATCTCATCTTGGTCCTGCGCTCTATAAGTAAGTCATTTTAGCTAACTGGTCTGCATTAAGCTATTACTTAATCATCCAACTAGAGTCTGTTTTAAGCTAAGTAGGTTATCTCTGTTTTTTCATGACCAGCTTCTTCTGGCTGAAGCTCAGCTTTTCCCCTTAATTCACCACATACAGCAACAACTATAGCATTTAAGACAAAAAATTAAGGAAGTTTTGGAAATATCAGAAAATAACTACAATGCAGAAAAACCTGCATTGAATAGTCATTATCATAGTGCCCAGAGTCTACCAATCATGCTATGGGGTTCTCCACTTTACTCTTTGGAACTGCTGTCCCTTCCACCCAAGGTGGGACCATTGCTACCCCAATCTCCACCCCAAAGTATAAAGGACACAGTACAAGGGGAAGAGAAGCTCCTTGCCAACACAGGATTCCTTTGTCCTTGGGTGAATGACAATCACACTCTTCAGTGTGACGATCATATTGTTTCCTTAGACGTAGGAGAGGTCTAGCTCCCTTGTCATTGCCAGGACAATTACAATGTTTGTCAGTGCATTTCCTACACTTCAGACATCTGTTTCTGCAGAGCTGTACCAGGTGGAAGGTTTTGACTGTGCTCTATAATACACTCAATAGACCCACCTCTGGGTTGATGTAAAGGTTACCCTCATCTTTCATATTGATCTGAGCCTTATCCTGAAATACATTTTTCTGCAGCTCTCTGCTGCTGGCTTCATCCAGGGTTTCTTATTTCATGGAATAGCAGCACCGTCCACTTGGTTGTCAAAGTTGAAATCAAGCAGGAGTCCCCTTCTACCATATTCTCTGTCCAATTTATCTTCAAAATCCACCTGTTCATCCCTTCAATATATTATAAATCTATCCTCATTTATTTCTCAAAGAATTGCACCCAAGATTACCATCTCTTAGAGTGGACTTCTAAGTTGTCTATCACATCGGGACTGAACCCCTTCCAAACTCTTAGCTATTCTCTCCCTTACAAGCCTCTCTGTCATCTGCTCACCATTCCAATTCAGCAGGGAGAACCCTGCTCATAGGAGGCAGGCATAATTTTGTAACATGATCATACATTTCATATAGATTTATCCTTATTGTTCCAGAGACTTATAAAGATGTATTTCCCTACAGGAGTTTCCATTCTATTGACAAATTATGTGATTAATCTAAATACCATCATGATCTGGTCTTAGACTCATCAGACAGAGGTACCTGTGTTTAGCACATCAGTGTTCTTTTAACCCTGTCCCATTTGTTTCCTGCCCTGGTGTTGTTTGCAGAGACATTGTATTTGCTATTCCTGTAAATTCTTTCCCCCTCAGATTAATTAGTTGATTCATTTTAGTTGTTTCAAGCATCACTCTCTCAGCATAGCCTTTTGTGATCTCCACTTCTGGGTTCAATTCTCTTATTGAAAGGGCTTATCTCCTGGCGCCTGCAGACCTCCACGAGATGGAACCCATGAGGTCAGCAGAGGGATGGCTAATTTACACTCAGTCTCTTCACCAAGCACAGGGCCTGATGGTTAACCGTCAATAGAGCTAATTGAATAAGCATTGATGAAACTAGGACTAAAATGGGTTGTTTTCTGCACACACGTAATTGAAGGGTGGATTTCCTCACAGGAAGGGATGATTGTTGCTGAGATGAGCAATTGCCTTCACCTCTAGAATCTGAAGACCCTAGTGATGAGTAAACACAGCTTCTGTTAATAGTAGCAAAACAGATGAACCCCTC
This sequence comes from Callospermophilus lateralis, assembly GCF_048772815.1. NCBI lineage: Eukaryota > Metazoa > Chordata > Mammalia > Rodentia > Sciuridae > Callospermophilus > Callospermophilus lateralis. The sequence goes on from NC_135322.1 coordinate 56,699,074, forward strand.
CCTATACGTTATATCAGGAAATCCCTTCATATAGCTTTAATCACAGTGTCATCATAACTAAAACCAACCTGCCTTTACAACTCTCTTATAAGCAAGCAAACAAAGGAAAAGGCAAATGTATGCAGGGAAATCTTTGTTCCTCAGTTACCAATTCTCAAATTGTCCAGGGCTTATGTCTCTTATTTGCTCTCAGTGAAATACATTAGCATCTGCACCACTTCTCCATATTTTATAAAAGAGGGCTGTTCAGTATTATTTATGCCATTATGTAGTTGCTCAAATGTTACCTGATATAAACCTCTGTGTGGAGTTCAGTATACACAGTGTGATCACAATTAAAAACATTGTTTTAAGCACTGGAATTATTATTATTTTTTTAATGAGTAGAGTTTTGAGCATAATAGATTAGGCAGGGTATTCAAACTGGGAAAAAAATGTAAGTTTTTTTCACAATGCTCTTGGATAATTTGCTGAGCCTAATAAATTTTCTTGCATTACATTGGATGCTGCAAGTTGCTTCATTGCATTGGTTCTTAGTTCTTAGTGCCAGGATGCAAGCTCCCTGCTGTGGTTTATATAGGAGTCAGAGTGGCTCCATTTGAAAGTGAGTCTGGCATGCAGGATGATTAAGGATGATTGCTTTCACTTACTTGATTAAAACTGGTAGAAATATAGACAGTCCTCCAGTTAGTTTTTATGCAGCTTGCTGACTATTGCTTTTCTTTATAAATGGACATTTACTACCTATTTAGAACATAAAATACCTCAAAGCAAACATTAAGCAAAATGTAGCCTATCTATCACATGCCCTGCTCCTCTTGATAGTAATAACCATGAATAGAAAGCCCATTACATGGTAAATTCTAAATTTTTACAAGTTGTTTTATAGATTCACTTTGTGATCATTAATAAACCTATTTAGCAAATATCTAATTAAGCTTAATGAAAGTCAATTACTCAATGCCCTAAATTTACTAAATTTTATTTTTGGGGTACTGAAATATCTTTTAAGTGAGTCATATTATCCATATATTAGTGCTAAAAATGTTGCTTTTCTGCAACACCAATTTACCCACAATAACACTTATGGGCAATTAACATTCCATTTTGCATGCTACATTCATCAGTAATTTTCTTTTGCTGATTGTGATATCTAAAGAGTGTAAATACATGTATCGTAAATGCCTTTTATTAGTAATTGAGTGGGGCTGACCTCACAACTTATATGTGAGTGTGTGTCTGGATATTCACAGTTCAGTAGCAATTAAAAAAAAAAACAACAAAAAAAAAAAACCCTCAAACGTTTTAGTAGTGGTTTAGGCTTCATTTGCAAGTGGCTCAAGAGAGGGTGGGTCCACATGAAAACACTGTGTCTGTATGTTATGAAAAACTTTTTAACCTGAAAGCATTTTAGATTTATAGAAGAGTCATAAAACTGGTACAGAGAGTCCTCATTTGCCTTGCACTTGGGGGGGGGGTTCCCAAATATTAACAATGCACATAATCATACTTCCACGAAGAAAAACAAGAAATCAACATTGGTTACTAGCCTACAAATCATATGCAAATATCTCCACTTTCTCCCCAAATGCCTTACTTTTGTTGTAGGATAGGTTCAGTATCCCTGGGTGCATTTCCTGGCTGTGTCTTTTTATAGCCTTCAGTCTGGAACTTTCAATCTTCAATAGCAATTCCTTAGTCATTTATGACCTTGACACTTTGAATTTTTTAAAATGATCAGTTATTTTGTAGAATGTCACACAATTTAGGGTTTTCTATTAAGTGCAGTTTATGGAGTTTGGGGGTAAGAATCCACAGGAATGTATCTTTCTCATGAAAAACCCGTGTCAGTATTTCCTGTTGCTTGTGATGTGGGCTTTGAATTCTTGGTTGAGGAGGTGTTGGATTTCTCCTTTGCAAAGTGACTTCGAGTCCATGCAGATCGCCTGTTTCTTCTTAAATTTTCACTTTCTGATTTAGCATCCATCTGTCAGTGGATTTCATCAACAATTATTACCAGGGTCTATCCCTAACAGCCATTTTGTATTTTTCTCATTCCTTTCACACGTATCAATTTGATATTTTCTAAAAGGAAACAGCTGCTCCTCTCCACCATTTAATAATTTGTGGAAATGCTTATTTTTGGTTAGTATGGACACATGCATGTTTATTTTAGAATCTGGGGCCGTGACTGTGTTCCTCAGCTCATTCCTGGATCTGGCCTTCACAGTGACAACCCCCAGGTGCAGCTTTTAGATGGACATGAGGGTCATATAATCAAGTCAGCTTTTTAAAAAAATTATTATTAAATAAATTAAAGTATGTCTACTGTTATTTAGCTAATCATGAAAATGCTTAAACTCTGTACATTTCTAGAAGAAAAATTCCTAATGGAGCAAGAATAAATAACCATGTTTCTCCATGTGAAGCAGGTTTTTCTCTGCACTTCTACAGCTTTGAGCACAGCTCAGCTCAATTTAAGTCAGATTTCCCTGCCCTTCCTCCCTCCTTTAAGAGGGAGCCTGTGGCTTCTCGTTTGAGTTGGCTGTTTTTAGTCGTCTGTATTGCTGCATTTCTCTGACTCTTCATCTGTCATTGGTGCTAATTGCTTTACTCTACTTGACACAGAAATACGATTATGATTTTATTGTGTAGACACACTAGAGCTCTAAAGATTCTGAAGCTGTATAGAAGAACATTTTGTTTTCTTTTTTTTGACACACAGCTTTTAACTTCTGCCTCATGCACTGGCTATGTGAGCACCTGTACCCTTAGAGGGCTTCCTAGGCATGTCTCCTGTCTACTTTCTTGGGCCACAACTGTAGTTTCCCAATGGTTTAAATATAATATGATTTTTCCCTCTGAAACTTATGTTGGTTTACTACCATCGTGAGGTGATAAGGGGAAGGAACTGGATCTAACTGTGATGTTTGGAGGTAGAGTGTCTGGGAGGCGATTAGGATTGGATAAGATCCTCGGGGTGGACCCCCCACAATTGAACACAGGTGGCTATACAAGGGAGCACGGCAGACCAGAGGGCGTGTGCACGCAAGCTCCTGTCTCTTGTGTTGTGTCAGGGCTGTGCAGCTTCAGGACTCCGTCAGCAAGAAGGCCATCACCAGATGCAGCCCCTCGACCATGGACCTCCATAACTGTGAGCCAAGACAAATCTCTTTTCTTTAAAACTTGTGCAATCTGTGTTATTGTGCAATTAGCAACAGAAGACTGGCCAATGTACCCACAGACTACTTATAATTTTATAATATTTCAGAAGGTACAATATATTTTTAGGAATTTTAATTTTTTTAAATTTTAATTTTTTTAAATTTTTCCTCTGGATCTTTTAGAGCATCTTTATATAAGACACTATAAATATTTGATTACATATGTATATGTTCCTGTGTGTACTTTGTACTATATATATATGTTATATATATATGTTATATATAACATACATGTGTATGCTCTTTAGTTATTTGTCTGAATTATCAAGCACTATAAAATTCTGCTTTGCTGGATCTTTATAAAAACAGGTCTTTTTCTGAGTGAGAGGGTTAAAAACAAAACAAAACATTAATTATTTTGCTGATTCATTTGGCCCACTGAGTTTTTAAAGTGACAGTCTCTTCTGAATTAGCTTTATCTATTTAATAATACATACTCCAAAGCCTTCTCATCAAAGCCTCCTGGAAGGTTCATCTTATAAATTCTAACCTTGCAGGTAAATTTCAATGTTACATGTGTGAATGCACTCAGGCATATCCTGCCACCTTGGGAGAGTCAGGATATAGGGGAATTGAGCCGATACTAAATGCTATAGAAGTATTAATGTTAGTATCACACACACCTCTTCAGTCTAAACGGTGGGCTCACAAGTAATACATAGGTAATAATTTCCACACAGTGTTCCATGTTTTAGGAGAATATTAATTATTTTAGTAAAATCGAAGCCTAGGTTTTCAAGTGTCTTTTCCAAAACAATTTTCAAATCAATTCACAGAACCATGATAAAGACATAGGTCAATGCTAGGGGCATCTCTGCCTTTGATCAACATGTTGTGTGACATGCAATAGTTTTTCAGTATTAAAAAATCATCTCAGGTATGTATTCCCAGACCCCAAGTCAAGGGATTCTGATCGTGTGAGAGCCACGGGAATTTCCATTTTTAATTATCATCCCCAGCCGGTAGAAGATGGAACTCTAGTCAGTGGTTTAAAAGCTGTCTTTGGGACTTGCTTGTTTGGGACTGATAGGAAGTTGGAACTGCATGTGTTTATGAGAAGCAGTGGCCCTATGAGGTAAGCAGACTGGGAGCTGATGACTTCCAGAGGTATTGAGACAGAATTCCTGGGGGAAGCTGGCGGGAGTCTGGGACCTCACTCCCCGTAAGCCAGGAACCAGGCTACCCTACAATTTGACCTCATCTGATTCATTGTTACATTTATTGACAAGTAAGTCTTCCCAGTATTGATCTCAGGAAAAGGAATACATTTTAAGTGTGTGTTTTCAAAATGTGCATGCACTCCACAATAGTATCATACCACCAAAGAAAGAAAAAGCTCAAACTTTAACATATAATTTTTTTTTCCTAATCAGTGGCCATTTTCAAGGTAGTTTTTCTAAACATAAACAGACTGTTTCATTCCTGGCCTGTGATGTGGATGGAGAGCATTGGTTCATCTACTTTTTTTCTGTGATTGAAGTGTGTCTTTTACACACCTGTCTTTTTCACTCTCTTGTTTCTATTTGTTTTCAAAGTTGAATACAAGAGACAATGTAGCGTTCCGTTTTCCCTTCAAGCATGTTAACTTCTTTGAAGTTCAAGAGTGAATTGCCATGTGTGATGAGCAAGCTGATGTTCAGTCCCATTGAACATCTTCTCAGCTGTAAAATGTATCAGTTTTCCCCAGTCTCTGGGAATCAGACACAGGGAGCAGTTATGTGAATGTAAACAAAGTTCTCCACCTAGGGATATGACTAGAGTCTCTCCGAATTTCATAGTAGCAAAATATTTAATTTTTGTTGTAAAAGGCCCGGGTTTCCAATTATTTCTTCCAAAGTCATTTGGAAAGTTAAAATTCCCAGTTAATAGATGCTAGCATTTAGAGGATTTCTGACTTTTTAATTCAGCAGTGAATCTATTACATGTTATACTGCCAATACTGGAAAATCCCCACAATAAAAATGAACCCCAACTTGGAATTTAAAATGTAATTGCAAAAAAAAAAAATGATGAGTTGCAACATAATATTCATTGGGGTGAATGGTATCTTATTTCAAAAAGTCAGATGCCTCTTAAGAAGGAAGGAATATTTAGTATGCTCTTAGATCTGCATTTATCAAACTGGTCTGATCATCAAAATTACCTGGAAATCCTTTTTATCATTTGTAATAGTCAAACTGGGATATCTTGAAGGTAGAAGATAATTAGCTATAGTTGTTTTTAAATTTCTCTAAGTTGATGGAGATAGAAGTACCCCATAATCATGTCTTAAGTCTGAAACTGATGTGGAGAGGTGTCATATGTAAGAAAGGAAATGATTTGCACATGAATTTCAGAGATGAAGGAGAGTGTGAGAGAACCACATGACAGAGCAGCTAGGGAATCATTGATTCACTTGTTTATTTGCTTTGCTTACTGTGAACCTTTTCCAGATATCACCACTTATAAAATTAAGATACAAATGAATATGAAAACTTTAAATATATGACATGCACATGGTAAATAGCCAGAAGATTCTGAAGGGCAGGTTTTCCAGAGCTGTGATTGTCATTTTAAACCTCTATATGAATCACTGGAGATCTTGTTAAAGCTGCTTCTCACTCAGACCATCTGGGTTTGGCCCTGAGATTCTGCACTTCTAATAAACTTCCAGAGAAGCCGAGGCTTGCTTGTCCACAGACTACACTTTGAGTAGAGAGATATTAAACTGAGAGCATACATATCCATGAGCCCCTGCGTTTTGAATGATCAGATAGAGGAGAACACAAAGGAAAATTAGAATTATGTCAACACTCCTCACAAAGGCATTGTTTGGTTGATAGAAATCCTGTGTGGGACTCTACGCTCTTCTTTCCACTGGGATTTGGCATGAGGGAGAACAGAGAACTGATTAACTTCTTGCAATTGCACCATCCCGAAGTCCAGCTGACACTGCTCAGCAGAGAAGCAGATGTTAGGAAGTAGAGTTAATCAGGTAGAATCCCAGAGAAAAGAAGATTTAAATTAAACTCGTTAAAATGTTCGAAGGACTAAAACATCCTTGGGACTTTTAGATCTAAGAAAGTCCTGAGCAGGATGATTTTGGAGTGGGTAATCATTTTACATAATGGGAAGTCTCTTCTATAGGTCTGCTTGTTCCTGCAAGCATTTTCTCTGCTTCAGAGACAGATACTGTGACTTTAGTCTGCAAGTGCATATGACAATTCAAGCAGATGTTAGTCTTGTCAGTTAATGATACTTAAACATTTTTTGGAAGACATGCATTTAAATATTTTCTACCAAAACTAAACCCAGTACTCAACTATTAAACCCCAACCTCTCTCAGTTGTGGACTTAAGTTCATGTTGATTATTACTGGAAAATTATTACAATTTTTTTTCACTTAATCTCTTTGGTAGTACATGGAAAACTTCAGAGATCTAAATGCAGATTTTTTAAAAAAATTTCTCTAGAGTGAAAGAGGTAAAACAGTGTCTTAACATGAAGTGACCTTTGCTCCTATGGTCCAAAACTGTGATCAGCTCTTGCATTTTAGAATATTCCCCATCTGGGAATGACCAGTAGTATTGGCCTTGATTAGGCAGTTTTATGTTTCATGTGACCTTCAGAAGGTTAGCCACATATCTTTAGCTTAACATAGCTGAAAAATTACTTAGGACTTTACAAGCTGACAAGTAGATACAAAACACTAAATAGATGATAGATAATATTTGGCTATATTTTCTGGTATATCTGTGTAATTTGTTTAGATTATCAAGTATGATAAAGGACTGACCTTGTGCTTCTACCAACAAGAGACTGAATTTGAGGACCTAGTGCTTTGCCACCATGGCCTCTTCAAAACGGTCCTTTTGGACATTTCTGAGGATCATTTGGTCCTTGATCCTTGGCCACAGGGTCTTGGACATTTTCTGCATTTGCTTCATGTGCGACTATCACTCTGTTAAAAAGTCTCCCTATTAAAAAGTCCTCTATGACTGCAGTGGGGATACCTCTTCCCCAGTTGTACATTCATGTGTCTTGATTTTTCCACACAATCTGACACCCTGGAGTTTCTGATTAGTGCTGTATTCTGTGTCTGTTTTCAGGATCTTCTTGGCTACCTTCTCCCAGTGCTTCTTGAATTACTGTATCTTCTATAGCAGGCTGTACTTTAAACAAATAAAATCAGAATTCTTGGGGTGTGATCAATTTACTGATATTTTTTATGGAATCCCGTGTGTGTACCTGATTCTTCTTCACTCTGGGCACAGAGCACTGATGTTCCGACCTGCTGCATGCACAGTATTCTTGGGAGTCCTTTGAGCCCCAGGCAGAGCTGACAACATTGGCTACACTCTGAGCCCTAGGCCTGGAAGCCAGTTTGACTCCACAGTGCCCCTTGCAATTTCTCCTGATTGATCTTCTCCTTCTGGATTACTCTTCAAAGTTATTAGCATAACCCCAGAAAAAAAAGTCATGTTTTCAGTTGAAACAATTGTGAAGCTGTTCTCCTAAGATAATAAACTAGATCCAATGTCTCTGGCCTACCAGTTTCCTTCAATACTTTTCCTGTGACAAAAATGATCTGCCAAACTTATAGCTGTATTTTGCAATCAAAGATTTTTTCCAGGGGAAAAAACATGCTGTAATTCATTCTTGGCCATTAGAGTATAGTAGTTTCCTTTATCCAAGGGGTTATATTCCAAGACCCCCTGTGCACACCTAAAAAAACAAAACAGTACTGAACCCTATCTATGGTGTTTTTTCTTATACATATACATACATACTTACCTATATAAAGTCTAACTTATAAATTAGGTCCAGTAAGATATTAGTGATAACGAATAATAAAAGACAGTGTTTACAAAAATATATTGTAATAAATTTGTTGATTTCGTTACTCTTGCACTTTGGGACTGTTGTTAACTGAAATAAGTGTTTTCATGAACACAAGCATTATACTACCACAACAGCTGATCTGATAATCAAGACGACTTCTAAGTGACTGACAGACTGGGAGTATACATGGCAAGATACACTGGACAAATGGATGATTCTCATCCTGGACATGGATAATTGGGACACCAAAGATGGCATCATGATTTTTAGAATTGCACGCAATTTAAAACTTCCGAGTTGTTTATTTTTGGAATTTTCCATCTAATATTTTTGAACCACAGTTGAACACCTGTAACTAAAACCACAGATAAGAGGGGTTTTGAAATTAAAATGCTGTAAATTAAAATAGGACTAGGTTGCAAAGATCAAATTGACTTTTTGTGCTATTTGTGTTTGTCAGTGAGAACATTTGGTAGTTCAGTTATTACATGTATGCATTTTAGTTCAAATCACTTCTTTGGTAGCTTTACCCCTACCACTCATTATGAACCCCTAAGACACTGAAATGAGATTCCTTTGACTTGTGTTGACCTTAAATCTCCTGTATGTGACTTGTCTTTATATTTCCAAAGTTTGACCCCATTGGAAAACTCAGTAAATACTGCTTTTGAGCATTTTCTGCAAACTGAATTTGGTTAGAAATTTGCCTCTTTCTTTCATTTTTGTTTTGCAATTTTTTTTTTTTTTTTAATGTGTGACTGTCATTGTTAGACAGTTGCCAGAAGTGAGTTCCAGAGACTTTTTCGTTCCTTTATAGGAAGCTGGGCGGGATGCATAGGTATCTGGCAGGAACAGCATAATAGCTAATAGATGCTTAATAAATGTTTTAAGCCAATGACTTAAGAAGAACACAAAAAGTAGAAGCAATAGGCTGATTCTACCTGTGCTTGTGTTTTCATCTGGAACCGGAAGGTTGGTTGAGATTTTGACAGGAAGAAAGTGAAGGAAAGGAAGAGAAAGAATCATTATGAAGGAGTGTGGAGGTGCAGAGGGGGTTGAGCCTGTTACCCTCATTATGTGCAGATGTGGAGGAATGGGATAAATGAAAAGGGAGATTAAAATTGTACAATTTCAGTCATTTCCTCAGCAGTCATCTCTCTGAAGGTTGGTTCTGTAGCTGCTGGCAGGTGGCCAACTTGCTAAGTCCTCTTAAATTGACAGAGAAGCCAGATAAATATCCACTCTTGGCAGCGCTTTCCTGACAGATGGTCTGGCATTCATGGTGTAATCCAAGACAACAATGGTAAAGCTAAAAACTCTCTAGCCCAGCATCTCCTAGTTACTGCATGCAATATGTAACTAGGATTTCAATGTGCTACTGGTTACTGTGGTGGAAGACAAGGGAGATGGACCATGTGTAATAACCCAGAAATTGCATCTGCCATTGAAGAGGATGAGTGGGGGTGCCCTTTAGACGTGAAATGGAAATATATAAGAAAGTAAAAACATTCATTTCTTTTCTCCAAGATGAATGTCAGTAATACACTTAACACCCCAAATGAAATGGAAAATAATGGAGCTTCCAAGAAATTTCGTTCAGTGGTTTCTCCAGGCTTTTTAGTAGGCAAGTTGGAATGTAGTGCCAAGAAAAAAATTCAAACAGCTTGTTAGTGTCCATGATGGCTGTAATTATTACTACTACTTCCTGACACTTGTCATATTCAAGGATGAAGGACAATGTGGTGTGTAGTGTGGCAGGGTGGTTCAGAGGAGCCAGCACATGACCAAAACAGAGCTCAGCCATTAAAACTGGGTCCTTTGTCCTCCTACTATCTCCCAATTTTAGTTGCCTTTTTTCTTAAAAAAAAAAAAAGAAAAAAAAAAGCCTTCCTCTGCTAATCTAAATTTTATTTTATAGAAATTACCTTGATTTACTGAAAGGCATACATTTTCTAGAGAATGACATAGAAACTTAAGAACAAAGACATGAGCTTAAAGAGAGAATACCAACTAGAAAAAAATATGTACATAATATCCACACTTGGATAGAAAGGATGCCACTAAGTACCTCCCAGGAATGAATACATGAGGGCGGTTGGTAGAACACTTTCTTTGCATGTGCCAGGCCCTGGGTTCAATCCCCAGTTTGAACAAAACCAAAAAAAAAAAAAAAGAAAAGAATAATAATTAACATATGAAAGAAAATTTCTTCAGACTGTAGATTTGTTGCCCACATCAAGATCTAGAGGAAGAAAGTAAGAACTTCTTCAGAAAGGGAGCAGACTCAGGAAAAAAAGATTCTTGATGCTCCCCAGCCCTTGAGAATCATGAAGCCATCTATCACCACAATTGCCAATATTGGCAGTAGAAGCTGTTTGAAATGTGTCCTCTTAGAATAATTACAACCATGTAGTTCCTGTTTAAAAGGAGGCTGTGATCAATGGTGGGATCCCATAACTGTATTTCAGGTTTAGCTGAGAAGGTCATAGGATCTCTTCCACCCATTGGCTTAATTATTTGCTTCTAACAACAACAACAACAACAAAAATCCCTTTGCTTTAAATTGATATTTTTGATTCTACTGCCTGTTAAGAAACAGTTAAAAATGAGGTAGATTTCTATGCCTCCCCAAAATACATCTATATCTGATAGATCTGAGAAGAAAATCCCTGATAGGTTCTCAGTTTCTGATTTATATTATATGAAGTCACTTTAGACGTTGTTTGAAAGAGATGAGAAATTCTTTAGTGATGATTTACAAAACCCTATTTGTTCCTGATTATCACTCAGTGTTTGTTACCAGGCCACAGCTTTGCTATTGGGAGAAGAATGAAAGATGAACTTCTTTTCAGTGTCTCTGCAAAAATGGACTGATCCCAAGTCAGTCCCTGTTTTTGATGCCAGTGACTCAGTAGGTGAACACACACAGCAAAATTCCCTGCCTTCTCAGGTCTTATGATCAATCAATGAATAAATAAACAGTCACCTTAAATAATGTCAAAACCCTGTGACTACCACCAAAGCAGTTTTAGTTAAACAAGGCAGTTTTAGTTAAACAAAGCTGGGTTTATTGCTTCTTGTAACAGAGGACTACACACGCTACAGGGAACCGGGAATGTCTCAAAAACAATGTGTTAGGACTTTAACAATGTGTTATATATGGGGCTGGTGGGGGGGGAGGTCTTAAGAGAGCAGGGCTCTGCTTTGAACTGGATACTGTCAGGATGGGGGAGTCATTCTCTGATTATGATTTTTTCTCTTTTTCAGCGTTGGGGATTGAGCCCAGGGTCCCACGCATACCCGGCAAATGCTCTACCACTGAGCTTCAACCCCCAGCCCTACTGATTATGAATTTTAATGACTCTTATCTGAGAGTGCAGAATAGAGGGAGGCCAGCACTGGGGTTGGTGAAGAGGCAACAGTCATTTATTCCAGCTGGGAAACAGGAAATTTGGGATATTTTTGGTTTGTGCTGTGCTTTGTATCTGTGCTGAGGCACAATTATCAAAAATTCTTTGTTTTTTGTTTCATTTCATCATGGTCACAAGGCGGCCTTGTTTGAAGTTGGTGAGCTGTGAGTTTATTTATTTTTTTCCTTCTGGGCCAGAGAACATGGAGGCCCAGCTGAGTGTCAGAACTGCTCTTGGATATCAGGGGTTGCATGTCTTGTTCTCAGTAATGATGTGAACTATGGAATCAAAAGCAGCATAAAGATATTGGAGAGCTAGTGCTATTTTAGGGAGGGTAGATGGAGCAGGTTTCCCTGAAGAGGTGGTATTTGAAATGTGATTTGAGTAAAATGAGACAGAGGGCCAGGTAGACTCGTGGGAAGACAAATCTAAGGTAGGGACAGTCAAGTGCAAAGATCCTGTGACAGTTGTGTTTGGCGCATCCAACAATTCTGGTTGCAGCTGTGTGTGGTGGAGGCAGGGGTGGTTGTACTTATTGTCAACACCTTCGCACAACAAAGCAGGCAGGTGGAGCTTATGCCAGAGCTGAGTCTACTGAGAAAATAGCTCTATGTACTGAGAACCTATTCTGAACTCATTTAACTTATCCTACTTTTCTCTACTTAATCCTCAATAACTTAATCTATTTAATAAGTGAGAATTTAGACAATGCATAGACTACAGTCAAATTTATGTAAAAAAAAATTGTTCATGAATTGCTATTTAAAATCAAGCCAAACTTAGCTGCTTAAAACAGCAAAATCGTTACAGTTTTTATTGTCAGGGATATGGGCACACATTTCCTGCTTCTGGATCTCTTAGATGCTTTCAGGCAATGTGCCAGCCGGAGTTAAGGGTCTCAGCTGAAACTCAGCTGGGGAAGGGCTACTTCTAAGCTCAATCCCATGCTTGTTGGTGGGCTTCTCCTCCTCAGAGCTTTTTGGCTGAGGACTCGGGTGCTCTCTGCCCCTTGGCGACAGACAGACTGCCCTCAGTTCCTCATCACATGGCCTTTCTTTGGTTTTGTTCCCTCAAAGCCAGCAAAAGGAAGAGTCAGCTAGCAATACCCAAGATGCAATGTCTTGTCACCTAAACCCAATGTGTCATCCTCTTAAAGTTGATGTATCCTGTTAGAGACAAGATAGTCAAAGGGTAGGGAACACGAAAGTCTTCTCATACAGAAAATGGAATTGTGTGGGGACATTTGAACGGTGTCTACAGTGTGTATGTGTGTGCACATGCACACGTCCTTATTGAATGCATTACAATATCTCCAGAATGATAAAAAATTAAATAGTTGCTTGACAGCAAGAAGACTGAGCGGCAATGACTTTTTACTTGAGTTCCTTTTATGCCCTTTGGACATGTAAAGCCTGACTTTGAGGTACTAGGAGGAGATGTCAGAGAGTAAGTTTCAGGATATATGGATCTGAAGGCCTGACAGAGTTTGGAACTGAATACGATATTTGGAGTCATGAATCAAATGATGATATTTGAAGTCATGATCCTGGATAAGATTGCCCAGAAAGGAAAGACAATAGAAAGAGGCCCGAGGTTGAGCCTGAGGGTACTTTCTTTTGTTCTTGTTAAGGGTTTAGTAAGTCTCAAAATTGCCTCCTGAAAATAAAACATTTTTGTAAATAAAAATGTTTAAAGACCTAAAATACTCAAGAAAGTGGAAATGGGAAAAATATTCTGAAATTGCATGTAGAGCAATGTTGCTGTGATTAACTGGGATTTGATTTGCATCCAGAGTCCCTGGTCCATGCAGTAACCAGACTGACCAATGGTAAGTCAAGATGGTAAGTCAGAATTCATAAAATAAGGAAGTCAGTGGAGGAGGCCAAGGAATCAGACTAAATGAGCTAATTTGCTTGATTTAATTCTCTACCTTGGAAACCCCACAGGGCCCTATTTGTGTGCAACCCAAGGTCATGTCTCTGGTTCCATATGACCTCTCAGATCCAAGGTTCATTCAGCTTCCAATTTCCCCACTGTCCTGAGGTTTTCTTGTTGTTGTTGTTGTTTTTTGCTGTTTTCTCTCTGGGATAGCTGTTTTTCACTCTCATATTTGTCATGACCCCACAGTTGGAGCACAGCCTCAGCTTTGTTCTGGAAGGAAAAAGAAAGTTTAAGTAAAAAACTCCTGTGAAGTTGAACTTTATGCAGCTTCCAAAATGGGGGGCTAGAAGTAAATCACCTTAAGCGTTGCTTGAACCTTTGAGATTTCATGATTTTAAACAGAAGGAAGATTGTTAGTGTTGATGATAAAGTGTGACCGGTTTACTAGAGGTGGCATGTGATGGTAGGTGCCAGGCTCCAGAAAACTTGTTTTTTATTTTTTTAACTGCTACATAGTACTTTACATATTTATGAGGTACAATATGATGTTTTGATCCATGTATACATTGTATAATGATCAACTCAGGGTTATTAGCATATCTGTCACCTTCTCAGTTTGTCATTTCTCCAGGTGATGTTTTGAAGCTGTAGAAACTCTCTTGGGTACCCAATCTGTATCCCATCCACCTCTCACCAATTTTCTCAGCATTTATCCCAGAGACTGCTGTCCCCTGCCTATAATCCACTAGAATTAAAGTCTCACTGCTAAGGCCCCAGCAAGCTTGGGGTGTACAAGGCCCAGCCATATACATATCCAAACAGAACAGATGTTAGGCTAAAACAGCATGGATCATACATCCCATGAATTCATTGAAACCAAGCTTCTACTGTCTGCATTTAAATTACCTTTCAGTTTCACATAAAAACAAGAGCTGCAAAACTATCTTTTGAGTGTTGATTTTATAGAATCTCCTGTTCACGTGAAAGTTAATGTTCCTGGAGTTGACATATGGAGCTAATTTGATGGATGTGTGTTCAAATGAAGTATGTCTTTGTGATTCAGAGTCTGGGTCACACTGATTTACTAGCTGGTTGGATGGTGACTTTTTTTAAAATACGAATTTAATTGTTTTTGTGATGTAATCAAATTACCTAGGGACCAACACTGGGAAACCTAGGAAATTGAGACTGTAAAGATGATATTCATTTTAAAAGACAAATACCACTGCCAGTTAGAATTGCAGTTTTTAAAATTTACATGATAATATTAAATAGACCTATAATTTTGTGATTATATCTATGTTAATAAGGAAAGATATGTTTATTTTTGGTAGAAGCATGATATCTTCATTAGTATTTAATGATTTTTCCAGTTCTCTAATGCCATGTTTACTAAAATCAGCATGAATTAGAAGTTATGTATCAACTGTATGCTTTCTGAAGACTTTACTGTTTTAAAAATTGGAGTTTTAGAAAGGTAGAGATTCTTCCCCAGACCATAGACATACAAAAATATTAATAAATATAATCAAATGCCTTTTGTTCTTTGGACATTCCTGCATAATAATTAGAAATAGAAGCTATGCTAAAATATTTTATTAAATACTTATTTAATAAAACATTATGCTGCAATATTTTAGTAAACTCTCATAGTATATGGAGTTAATAAAAAGCAAATTAGAGTATAGCAGAGTTAATTTAAATCATATTTGTAACTCTAAGCAAAGTGTGTTAATTAACCATTTCATTTCACTTTAGATACCTTAGCTTTATATTGAAGACCTGAATTAATAACTGAAATGGAGGTTTTCTCAGGATTGTTGACAACAGCCCCACAAATAATAATAGTACCTGTGATTTCCACTAACAGAAATCAGATATTTTCATATCACCTCAAAGTTTTTGCAGATATCTCAAAGTTCAGTTTAGATTAATTAGAAATCACAGTAGTCATTAGCCTGACAGTAGACACTGCTATTTAAGAAAATATTCACACATTTTTGGAAATTTTAAATATTTCATTTCCATAAATACTTTTCAATATTACTATTAGAGGCAATAAACTTCACCAGATTGTGAAAGAGTTTATGAGTGCACTTGATAAATTTGCTGCAAGTCTTTTTATTTTTTTTACTTATTTTCCCCACAAAACTTGGTAAAAATTGCATTTATCAACTGATAGGGGAGAGTTACTCATCACAACCCCAAAATTTCACCGCAGGAAATAGAAGAAATATATGGAGTTGTTAAAAATATAATAATATATATTCAAGGATTAAACCTTAAAGGGTCATTCTTTGAGAAGAAGACCTAGATATTTCCATTAATGACCTGGTCCCAGAGTTACTCCAGTCCTTATTACAGGAGATGGCAAAAGCTGGGGGAAAATCAGGGCAGTCTTAAATGTTACCAGGTGCTGTAGGCAGTAACTGTCAGGTCATCATGTAGGAACTATGAAGAAAGCAAATTGACTCTTTGGAGGCATATCATTTAATTAACATAATGTTAATTATTGGCATTTTTCCTACTGATCTTAAGTGGCTTTATTAAAATAAAGGCAACTAATTGACCCAAAGTAGTACATCTTATGATCATATTATCATCATTAAACCCAGCTAAGATTCCTGGTTTATAACATATTTAGAGAGGTTATGTGTGTGTGTGTGTGTGTGTGTGTGTGTGTGTATAAAGCAGTCATATATAAAACTGAAGCAATATATGTCCTATTTAAGATGATTCATATTATTACACTTCTACCCATAATAAACAAATATATTCCCTTAGTGTTTAATACCTATCAGTATGGATTGTTGTTGATTTCAAGTATTGTACATTCTAAATATTAATAAAGCCCATTTTGTTGAGAAAACTTAAAAAGAAACAATGAATTATCTCTTATGCTTTTGGAAGGTACTTATCTTTATGTACATAATACATTTGGGAAGGAATTTGTCTATGGGTATTATAATAATTTAATATAAATTCAATTTATATAAGCTGGGTTCAATGTCAGTTGCTGCTGGATTAAAAGTATGATTTGGATAGTAATTAAAGATTCATAGTTACATGAATTGTAAAGATAATGGTCTCCCTGACTTGATCCTTTCTCCCTATCACTCATATTTACATACAGTTTTTTACTCTTATTAAAATTTTCTGTTGGGGCTGGGGATGTGGCTCAAGCGGTAGCGGGCTCTCCTGGCATGCGTGTGGCCCGGGTTCGATCCTCAGCACCACATACAAACAAAGATGTTGTGTCCGCCAAAAACTAAAAAATAAATATTAAAAAAAACTCTCTCTCTCTCTCTCTCTCTCTCTCTCTCTCTCCCCCTCCCTCCCTCCCTCCCTCCCTCCCTCCCTCCCTCTCTCCTCTTTCTTAAAAAAAAAAAATCTGTTTAGGTACCAGGATTCATTGATACCTGTGTCCGGAAACTGTTAAAATAGCTAGCATTGGCTATATTATTTAAAATATATATATATATAAATAAAATTAGATGTATCTAGCTTTAATTCAAGCTGCACGAAGATGTGTAACCATGTTGGAGTGCTTGGATTCAGTTTAGATTTTGCTGGATTAATTGGACTGTGACTGGTCATGTTGACACAGTGAGAGAATTGGGCCATACACAGTGTGATGAAAATGGACCAAGACATTCCAGAGACAGTGGCTGTGCTTGCAGGTTTTTATAAGAATAGAACAAAACATGTCAAATCTTATTTAGCAACTTTCCCCTAATTAACCAGTTCTTCGCTGCTTAGTACCCCTTTACGATATATCCATACCTTATTTTCTGTATCAACCCAAGCTCTAATTCTTTTATTCTGACACGTATAGCTGTTAATCAAAGGACTTTAGTCCCATGGACATGAATTATAGCTTTATTTTGTGCATCTGTTTTTCTCACGAATGGAATAGAGGGTCCCAATTTCATGAGATCTGCTGATGAGGAGAGGGCATGACTGGGCTGGTCAATGAGTAAACACTGGAGGTTGTTTGGGACAAAATTTCCATCTCCCTTCTCAGATGCTCTTCTTTCTCTATTTCTTGTTTTTTTTTTTTTTTTTTTTTTTTTTTAATCTCAATCCATGCTGCACTTCTGAAGTCAGTGAATCATCACTTTGGGGTATAGGATTTGACTTTCTAGGTGTCTTGGAAAACATCTGGAGGATGTGTATTAAGAATTGTAATGCAAAAAAAAAGAGTACATGTATAATGGCATAAATTGACGTGAACATACTTTATATACAGAGATATGAAAAATTGTGCTCATTATATGTGTAGTAAGGATTGTAATGCATTCCACTGTTATCGTGTATTTAAAAAAAAAAGGGAAATTTAACCAATACAGAAGGAGGCAGAGGGGAGCCAGGCAGATAAATCCCCCCCCCACCTTTTCTTCCCAAGTTGAGATTTCCTCTTGGCAAAGCTTCTGGAGAATCCAAGTCCCTAGTCCACATGCCTGTGCCCTGCTGTGGCCCTCAGGGATCAGAGTAAAGCAATGTCCATCATGGGGCACAGCGTCTTTTTGTGCTTCATGTTATTTCCTCTCTTTCTGCTCTTGGCTTGCATCACCAAATAAAATGTTGCCACCTGAAGGCTTTCCTTGGACTCTGTTTTCTAAAGTTCCCGGACTAAGACAATTTGTCAGACATGTGTTCATAAAGTACAGATTCCCCAAGACAGGTTTTTGGATTTGGATTGCTCACCCAGATGGAAGGAATAGTGACCATTACTGCAGGTGAATGGAGTGCAGGTGATCCCGGGTATGCAGGGACTGGGTTTACTTGGAAGCAGGTACTAGTGTGTGGTCATGTCCTGGGAGACTAAGAAAATCTTGCTGTATATCAGGATAAGGGAGTAGGATGGCTTCTGACAAAACTTGAGGAAGAGATGACAATTACAGGGCAGTCCATTACCAATTTAAGATATGATCTGAAAGTCAGAGCATCCTTGATGGATACTCTCCATAACCTGAAAGAACAGTGTGCTGCAAATCAGGATTAGGCTCTGACTTAAGAAGAACTGAAAAATCTAACAAAATTCAATGTACAACTCTAATAGATTCCCCATGTCAAAGTGAGGAGATTATATATATATATAATATATATATAATATATATATATTATATATATATATAAAATATATATAATGTGTGTGTGTGTGTGTGTGTGTGTGTGTGTGTGTGTGTGTATCTCCCTCACACTTGCCTAAGGAAATACAGGTTATGGATAAACATGAGACCCTTTGATAGTCAAAGATCCCCGAGTCTGTCCTTGCTAGAGGAGAATAACTTCTCCTTGCCTGGGGTCCAGGTGAAGACCTTACTGAATTGCAGGTGCCACCCAGGATAAAACTTGTTCTGCCCCTGCTGTGCCTCATTGCCTCCCGGTCAATAACCAGGGTCAGTCCTCAATATATCTTGAATGAGGAAATACGAGCCCTGCTCCAGGGAAAACACAAACATGGAAAAATGGATTCAGGACGTGGCTAATAAGTGAGCAAAATCCAGGGGATGCCTGGGAGAGAGTGAATATTGAGGTTGTTAGACAGGTGTGTTTGTGTGCACACATACGATACAAAATGAATATGGGCAGGATTCCTTGACATGAGCACACTTGGCCATAACTCAGAAGTTAACGTTTTAGCAAAAAACACCTGGAGCTGATGGTAATGGCTTTCTTTGATGACCCCATGAAGCCTAGATCAAACATTAGTCTACCAAATAAATGAAGTGAAAATACCTTTGTGTAGAGAAGAAGAAATTGGAAGACTCGAGGAGGCAGGCATGTTAAAATGATTTATGATGTACAGCCCAGGACTCCGCAATCTGATGTAATTGACCTGCCTCTTTCTTTGACGAGTTCACTTTCTTTGAAAGTTTTGAAAAAGAAAAACAGCAAAAGATGGTCAATGAATTTCATCCCAAAGTCAAACAGTAATGGTATAGTAGATACATTAAATACTCTCTTTATAATTTTTCTCTCATGTATATTGACCTTGCAAGGTGCTTAGAAGTCAATTCTGAATTCTCTGGTGGCATAATTTGGAGGTGGGCTATGAATAACAAACGATGGACATCAACAAGACTAACCTTAATTAACAATCATTGACAGATGTATTGAAAATTGAAAATGTTAGAAAAATGGAATATAGAAATATTTGGTTTTCTTGAAATGAGTTCATGAGTTCATAAGTCTCTATATTCAAATTCTAATGTTGGTTTGTCATTAAAAATTTAAGCCATTTGAGGCAACTTGCTTCACTCAACTTATTTGTAAGATGAGTTCTGGGGAAAATATTGAATATACTGATTTAATAAGATTTTACAGCATTACATTTCTGAACTGTGTTCATGTTGAACTTACCCGTGTGGGTTGAAAAAGTCATCAACAATGGTAAATGAGAACTTGAGGAACACACCAGACAATCAAATGGTTTCTAAGATCTCTGAAGGGGGCTAAGATCATGTAGTTCTCTAAGTAAATTTACACAATCAAGTAAATACACTTTGAAATATTAGACCTATAGATTGAGTCATTGAGTGCTTTTATCAACAAATCTGGGTTGTTCCTCAAGGACAACTTGCTACCTTTCATGCTATTATTAATCTGTTCGGATAAATGCTATCAAAACCTACTATTTCCACTAAGCAGAAGAAACCACATATGGTGTTAAATGAACTTCAATAATATTACTGACTTTGAATTTAAACAACTTCTCTATAAATTATTCACTACACGACAACATGGTATACTCTAGTAGTTTAAGAAGCCTAGTACTTACTGACCAAGTATGCCTAGTTTATGCAGCTGTAGATCAGAATATTTAAGAATATCACTATCATCAGCTAAAATGAAGTAGGAATTATTAGTAGGAATAGAGTTGAAATGCCCCTCTGCGTGAAGTGATCAATTAGTCTCTAAATCTTGCATCTATCATTGTAAATGCAATTATGATAATTAAACATACGCCAAATTCTGTTGACAGCATTTGCCAAAAAAATATTTTGTAGGGCTATTAAGACTAATGGAATTTACTTTGATAATTGGCATTTTATACATAATGTGAAATCATATCAATATTTTCTTTTTGGATGATATTTTACTGAAAGTCCCTTCACTGAAACTTATTCTTTTCTGTGTAATTATATAACAAATTTGATTCATAGTGGGTACTTTTTATTTATATCCATTTTATTGATTACTGTTCTGGCCTTGTGGGTTTCATTGTGATGGCTTTAATCCAACTCAATTTAGGTAGGGCAAAATTTTTCAGTTATTTCCAACTGAGTGTATGTGGACCACCAAACCCTAAACTCTTATATACCGTGTATCTAACTATCTGCCCCCTCCCATATTTCTTTTAAATCTGCTGATTGAAGACAAGTAGAATTTTGCAGGAAGACCCAGCTGTATTAACAGGACTTTTTTTTTTAACATACCAGTGATTACTTTTATAAGCAAATAATTGTGTTACCTCCTGTGAAAATAACACCGTAGCATTCATATAAATCTACGAGGCTGCCTTAAGTGTCTCTTGTCAGAGGCCAGGCAAGCCTGATGAGGTCAGTTTTGGAGTCAGAAATAATAGAATGGAAATAGGTAAACTTATTATTCTAAAATTGCAATTTTTTTCCTAACATTTAATCTGTTTTTAATCTGGCTGAAATTGCACTAAGGAACTGGCAATAATTTATACAATTATTTCTAGGAAATTATGATACAATTATAAATGACCAGGATAAAATGACTTATTTTTTGAAACAATTTATTATTATTTAATCTTTCCTCCAACAAAATTTTGTGATGAGTAGGTGTCTTATTTTATTTGGGATAACAAAATAGCTTAGACTAGGTCATTTGTGAACAATAGAATTTCCTGGTCCTTTTTTTTTTATAGGGACACTAATTCCATTCAGAAGGGCAGAGCTCTCCTGACCTAAGACCTTCCTAAAGGTATCACCCTTAATAATATTACACTGGGGACTAAGTTTCAACATATGAATTTGGGGGGAACACAAGCATTCAGACCCTAACAGTAAGTGGTATTTTTATGGTATTGTAGTTAGAGTTATAAAGAGGTTTAGCAGAGCAACCAAATTGGGTTTTGGACAGAATGGCAGGGCTTTGTTGCCACCAGGATCCTCATTCATTCATTCAACCATTTCCTTGAACACTTGTTCATTGAAATGCTGTGCTAAGTGGCAGGGATGTGGTCATCTACCAGGCTGGTATCTATCTTGCCTTCATGGGTCTTGTGATTTAAGAGAAATGGGAAATAGTGAAATGAGTTCTAGGGCTCAACATCCTTGCACTCCAGCTCAAGCTAAGGAGGATCTGATTCAAGACAGAGAGAGGAGCCCAGGCTGGTCTAGACCTGTCTTAGAGCCTTCCTGTCCCTGACAACATTCTCATGGGTCCAGCTGCCAATCACTGAAACAGAGATACTTGGTACATAAACCATTTACTTGGAATTTTATTTTATCAGAGAGATCCACATTTTTATAAGCAGACTCTGGTGTTCACCCACAAGGGTGTTCTTTTCCTGCCAGCAAGCTCAATGCTAAACACAATTTTTAATCAGACTAGCAATTGACTCATATTTGTTGGAAATTATAACAAAATCATGCTGAAGTCTGAAAAATTCCCCAGATGTTTTTATATTCATTATTTTGCCCCACTTTGATTTATTTTCCTTTCCTTTGTGATGGAATATTCAGGGATATTTTGTCAAATTTGAAAGTAGTCCACCACCCTTGATCAGTTTCAATGTTCTTCTTTCTCATGTTACAATGCACTAAGATGGTCTTAGACCACTCTCAACTTGGGCATGAGCACATCTCCTGAATCACTAGATCATGAGCCCTAGAGACAGCATAAATAAAAACTGGACTCATGTCTCTGTTCTACCAACACGTTTACCATGGGATGTCATCAGAAGTGTTAAGCCCATTTTAAATTATGGCAAGCACATAAGGTGCTTAACAGGATTGGCTTTTAAAAAACAAGGACGTTTCAAAATTAGCATCTGACACAGGGTGACAAGGAAGCAGATGGTTGAAACTGACAATCACTGAGCTGCTTCCGCCAGTCTTATTTCTACCACCACTACCAAGATCTCGGAGCAGGCTAATTCTCTCCACATTAAGTTCTCATTGACAAACCTGGTTTCCAGTTTCTAGAGGAACCTTACATACAGTGTGCATCTAGATGATTTTTGGTTATTAATAAAAGCAAGAAGTAGGTGAACATTTTTTAAAAAGAATGATAAACCTGGGTGTGATGGTGCACTCCTGTAATCCCAGCAACTTGGGAGGCGGAAGCAGGAAGATGGCAAGTCTGATAGCAAAGCCCTGAGCACCCCTGGGTTCAACCTCTGTTACCAAAAATTAAATAAACAAATAAATAAAACTGTAAAATAGGAGACACAATAGACAACAGAAGAGTTAAAGTGGGACTGAGAGAAAATGTAACTTTCAGAGAGTAAAGCTTATAGGTGGACAGATAATTGAACAAGTTGGGACAGAAATAAAGACATGAGAGCTGTCTTCTGTTTAGACCATCTTAACCCAAAATATCTTTCTAGGAGTAACTCTGATTTCAGCACATTTAAAATTGGCTCTCTTAAGTAGGCCCACATTGGTAACAAGCAGAGAAGGAACAGGAAGGGGGGAGGGGGAGGGAACAGGCAAAACCAGATCTCATTTGTTGCTTTTGCTGGTTTCTAAGATCAAAACACTCCCACCATGGATGAACTCAGGCTACCAACTGGATGCATGGACTTTCTCGTGAGCTGGTACAGGCTGGCTCCAGCACACGTCTGCTGTGAGCCTTATCAAAAAGAGAAAGCGAATGCCCACGACTTTGCATTTTTAATGGTGACCACAAAACGAGTCTTGATCCACATGCTAGGAGCCTAAGTGGACTCGGTGCACACTGTGTTACTGTCTCTTTATGGGCTTTAAGGTTCCATTTTAGGGATTGTTCATTTCCTCCTGAGTTCCACGGTTTCAATTACGGTTAATTGTGACCATAAAAACGATTAATCATTTGGCAAAGGCTACTTCGGTGTGTGGGGAAATCAAGAGAGTAGATTAACACATTAGGCAGGTAATAATGGCTTTTCCATCATAAAAATTTTATTAGAAATTGCAAAACATAGCATAGCTATCAACTGTTATTATTTATATTAACATTAAGCAAATTTTTAAAAATACAGGCATTGAGGTCCACCGGCAGCTCCAGCTCAACCTCCATCCGATGAACATATAAGTGTGACTGTTCTCTCTCTCCTACATCTAACTAGCTCCCCCATGATGTGTTTTAAAGAGATTTATTTTCCTCTTTAGTGTCCATTCTAGATGCATCTGACCTAAGGGTGTATGGGAAGTGGGGAGGCAGCCAAGGAGAAGGGGTGCTTCTGGAAGACACTGCTGACATGTCAAGCATATAGCTCTGACCAGACCACTACAAACTGCCCTGTCATCTACCATAGGCCAGAGGTGAAGAGCTGGGCCTGCCTCTTTTTAAAAAAAAAAATTTTTTTTAATTTTTATTCTACTTAGTTGTACATGACAGCAGTCTGCATTTCAATTCATTGTACACAAATGGAATGCAACATTTCAATTCTCTGGTTGTTCACGGTATGGACACTCACCCAGACCCATGGGTCCCAGGAGTGACTGGGTGCTTCACTCCCTCCATGCATCAAGCGGGTTCCCGGGAGGACCTCTCTTAGTGAACATGGGCCAGGTTCACTAAAAAGTCTTTTTGTGAAAAAATTCCAACATAGACATGTGCCTCTTATTTTTGTGAAGCCCTGTGAGCTGCTCTCGGGACCTGATATTGGCAGGTTAATAGAGAATTACTGATTCTCTTAGAAGCCAAACACTTTTTCGGGGGTAAACATGGGGCACTGGGTTCCCCAGAGGATTTGTTACCATCAGAGACTCTGACAGTTGAAGGAGTTGCAGGGTAGGTGAGTGGAGCATGGCTGTCACCAGAAACTGCCTTTGGTGACACACAGGCAATCCTTGGGGAGGAAGTTCACTGTGGCCCAGAAATCTCAAGGCTCAGGGGTGGTGTTCCACCCTTCCTCTAGGTAAGGGCCATCACCCTCATTTAAAATTTAAAATCCCTGTAATGTTACCTAATCAGGCTATCTGCACATCTACCACCTCAGAGTTACCTTTTTTTTTTTTTTTTTTTGGTAGATTAACTTTTTTTTTATTGGTTCTTTTTAGTTATACATGACAGTGGAATCCATTTTTATGTCATTATATAAGCAATAAGCCAACCAAAGTTCAATGCCAAAGGTCGAATGTTTTCACTAATATGTGGAATAGAACCTTTTTCATTTTCTTGAGAATATTTGAGATCTCTCTTAGGAAATTTCTAGCATATCATACATATTATAATCATTATGCCCTGACTTAGACCTCCAGAGTTTACCTGTAACTAAGTTTGTAACTTTTGATTAACATCTTCTCTTCCTCAGCCTCAGTTCCTGGTCCCTGTCCTTCTTCTCTCTGAGTCTGGGATTTTTAGATTCCACATAAAAGAATCATCATGCTCTTTCTTAAGCTGAGGTCAAAACTATTTAAAGTTGGGAATCCTGAGAGGTCTGATTTCTAAAACGTACTGTAGGGATTCTGCTCAATCAGTGGGATCAAAGTAGATGAGTCAGGTGTGTGGACCCTGAGTTGTAGGAACCAGTGCTTCAGTACCCTAAAGAGCTATCAGCCTCTTTTAGGATTTGGGTTCAGACATCAGAAAGCCCAGTATCAGGAATGCCCGCATGTAACGCATTTGGAAAGAAGAATTATGACATCATACTTTTATTTCCAGGTATTTTACTTAGAAATCAGAAATCACTATCCTATTCAGGCCTCATCATCACAAGGACACAGAACCATTCTGCTCCAAGTGAAGGTGGGAAAACGCAGTCTGAACAAATGGGCGCTGTGGCCGAGGACTTATCATTAGGAGGCAACTTGAACTCAATTATGTGAGGCACCTTAGAGGTGAATGTTTTACTGCCCCTCGTATTGAACACATTTATATGTATTCGACATTTAAGGAAATTACTTAGAGCCTGTAAAATTTATTAGGGTTTTTCTCTTTTACTTTGGTTTTTAATGTAGCCCAGTTGTGGTTATCAGATGATTCTGGAATTTACGCATGCATGGTAAAATTTTAAAAAGGAAGAAATCATCATCTGAATAGAGTAGACCTGTGGAATTATTTTCCTCTAAGTAGTTCCATATTGGAAATTAATTTTAAAATTTTGCTCTTTCAGTTTGCCGTAGCTTTGCTTGTGTCCTTTTGTCTGGTGGGTTATTTATTAGATGTGCAGGGGAAACTCAGTTTTTAAATCCTGTGATATGTGGGCTGAGCAGATGCTGTGACATCTCCTGGTCCTCAAGGGAAGAAGTGGAGACAGGACAGGCGAGCGCTAGTGAAAGGGTTTGAATGGAAGCTGATCTGCAAGCAAGTGGATATTTATGGTTTAATATCCTCGAAAACCAGTTTGAAGAGCTGATTTAGCATTCCTCCATCATAGAGAGAATTGATCCTCTTGTCCTTGCCTGAAGTCAGATGTAGTTAGATGAGATGAAGCTGATATTATTTGTCTGCAAACTCACACGAGCCAAATGTTAACCAGCTATTAAAAACTGAAATAATGTTATCTCTTTCCTGTTTTTTTAAACGACAGCGAGAGCAGAGACACTCAACCCCACTCAGGCCTTCTCTGCCTGTGGAGTGGTTACTTAATGTATTTCATTTTAAAAATGTATTTTCTACTGTAAGAACCCATAAAAAGAATTTTCATAATTGTTTTTGCCTATGGAAAAATATCAAGAATGCCCAGGCAAGTGTGGTCCAGTTACTCTTCAGACTTGCAGACACAGCAGTCCCTTTCACATCTGACGATGCAGCTATTTCCATAAAGTCCTTACAATTATATATTATATAAATTCTTTCGCTACATAATGAATATTTTTATTTCTTGATTCAATTTTATGGTAGGAAGATCATTATGGCACTAAAAAAAAAAGCAGAAAATTCCTCTTCTTTTTAATGCCATCTGGGTGTCTATAATGTATGCCAAATAGATAGATGGATTCTAAAAATTATATAAAATTGCTCACTTAATTTCCATCTTATGATCTTTGGAAGGATTTGATGTGTAATTAGCAGATCTATTCTATTTCACTTTATTGTTAACTTTTCAATATTTGTTTTTGAAAAACCTAAAAATATTCAAAGTTCCCATTAAAGAATGTCTCCTATTATTTTTAATGATAAATGCATAAAATTCAAGTGACAAGAAAAGTGCAATTACAAAAAAGCATTTCCCCAAACCTCACCATCCAAAAGTGATCATTGTTTACAGTTGGTGAAACTTACTGTAGTCAGCTTTAAATGCATCTAAGCAAAACCCAAGATAGATAGGTGATAAGTAGAGAGAAAAACATATTTGAGAATTAGTTATTTCCTATATTTTAAAATACTTTTGTTGAAAGCAAATGCACACAAGTGACAGAAAGTTTATACAGTACACTATAGTTTAATCATCTTGTCACCAAAATAAGGCAACTAGCAAATGTCTGAGCTGGTAATCAGAAAACAAGGAAGAATATTCAAGATGAACAATGGTGTCTGTGTGTATTTGTGCACGGATGCAAGATAAAAGATTTTAATCAATGGAGGAAACACTTGTGTTGTAGAACAATGACTGACATTTGTTTTTAGATTAGAAGAGATGAATGGTAGCAGTAAAAAATATAGTGATCAGGCTATCTTAATTCTTTTAGTGAGGCATGATGGGATCCTTTGTTTTATCAACATTCTTGGTTTTTCCTTAGAAAACATATAATATAAACATTTCAGGGGGACATAGTTAACTGTAACATGAAAACTAATACTTCCTAAAATGAAGAGCAGTGTGGCACTATGTGAAGAAGTTTGTATAGAAAGAATCTCTAATTTCAACATGAAAAGTAACAAAAATAATGTGAGCATTTATAAGCAATCACAATTTAAGAAATAAAAGTGTGTGGTCTTGTCCAGAACAGAGGTCATTGGCTGTAGTGTTTCTACATCAGGAAATTTTGGATCTTGATAACATGATCAAAACTCTTAAAGACATTTTTTGTTCAATGAAATAGGTGTAGAATATTCTTCAGATTTTTTTTTTCATCTGAAGTACTGAAAGAGAATTAATGCACAACAGAATTTATTTGAGGACTCTAGTCATCAGAGTAACTTTGCAGCCATGTAAAATCAATGGTAGCCGTGATACACAGTGATGTTCTTAGCAAGCTGTTTGACCAGGATAGGTGACTGGGGCATATTTAACCTGGCGTGGAAATCAATATCTTCTTTGTTGTCTTCATCCTCATTATCAACATCACTGTTAATTGAGTTCCAAGCACTTAAACACATTTGACCCTGTGACACCTCCAAGAGGTGTAGGGGTAATCAGAGAACAGGAGGGATGTTCAAGATGAACAATGGTACAGTGGTACGCACGCCCATGCGTGTCTGTGTCTGTGTGTGTTAGAAGATTCTCATCAGTGATGGAAACGGTTTTGTTGTAGAATGATAGCATGATGATTGACAGCTGTCATCACTATTAAAACATTACTTCCCCTTCTGTTTTTCTCCTCGAACCCATGAGAAAACATGGCAAATGATTTAGGTTACTCGCCCCAGTCAATTCCCAAGTTCCAACCCAGTGTATCTGGTTCAAAAATGTGGAGTTAACTCAAGCAAAATCATGATAAAGCATCTTTGCTGCCTGATTCCAAGGGATGGAATTGGACAGGGAAAACGAAACCTAAGGAGTTGGATTTGGGCTCATTAGAAGAAAGACATCAACAATCAGTGCTGAAGAAATAGACTAGACTCCCTTGAGGTGACTCAGCTAAGACTAGCTATTCATGACAGGAAGGGAGGGAGGACCAGTGGGAACCAGAGAGGGTTCTAAATGTTTTACATGCAGTAACTTATCTAATCTTAAGATGCTTTGGGGGAGGTCCTGTTACTCTCATTTCCATTTCCACATGAGGAAGGTGAAGCACTGATATAGGTTATTAACTGACCTGGGGGCAAAAGCAAAGAGCCGGGGTGACAACCCATGTAGCAAGCTCCAGAGAGTCACCCTCTCTCTCTGGAGATGTCTCAAGCATGAGAACATCTGGTGAAACTAGATGAGTTTTAAGTTCCCTGCTGACCTTGAGACTTGATGATCCTAAGCACTCGGCTGACTGGCACTCCTGTGGAACCTACACACGGCAGCTCCTTGGTAGGGCACCGCCTGTTACATTTGGAGATTCTTGAAAAGAACTATCTCTGAAAGTCACGCTTGGGCAAGTGCTATAATGTGAAAGGAATTGAAATCCTAATTTGAAGAAATGCTCCATTTGCATCTACATACAGCTTGATGATTTATGACAGGAAGAGCTTTCAGCAAAGACAGAAAGTTTTACAATGCAAGCGATTTTTCATTTTACAACCTCAACAGGAACTTGGAAATCAAGAGGAAAAAAATTAATCAAAACTTACTGTTATTGGAAAGAGTAATTCAAGATAATGTTTCCAAAGTTTCCTTATTACACATACTAGTTTCCTAATCTTGAGTTGTAATCCCATTGTAATAGGTAAGTGACCGCTCTAAAAATGACAATCCAAAAAAAAAAAAAAAAATACGGCATATTGTGTGTGACGTAGTTTGCCTGTTCTGAGAATTCTTGTAAAAAATAATACCCGTAGGCTACTTAGCCACTTGGAGAAACGTCACACACTTTTCTGGCATTTGATTCTCATTAGATAACTTTCAAAATCCTTTTTTCTGCCTTGTTCCCCAATTATCATGTGGGGAAATACCACAAATGAAATTGAACAGTCGATAAAGTGTGCCATCCACATGTCTATTTTTGCAACAAAATACAAGATCATTCAGGAATAGAACCATCATTATACATAAATATTTAAATTACTCTTCTTTGAGCAGATTCTTAATTTAATAAACGTGAGATAGTCTGCCACTTTCATGGAATAACATTTTTTTTTATCTTCTTCTCCCCTCAGTAAGCAGAGAGTAACAGCAGAAGTCTGAAATGAAAGCATCCACGATATGGGTGTGAGGGATAATGCCCTACGCGGTTCGTCTAAATAGGTTAGGAAATTTCATTTCCACTATATAATCACTCCTAGAGAGTCGGCTTTCTGTCTGAGCCGAGAGCTCTCTCCCTGTCATAAATCATCAAACTGCATGTAGATGTAAATGGAGCATTTCTTCAAATTAGGGTTTCAATTCCTTTGGAAGGAATCAAATGGAAGTTTTCTGATTTTATTTCCATAGGTCAGCACAACTTGTCAGATTTAGTTATAATCAGTGTTAATAACACACCCACTTACATTAAGCTCATCCAAACTACACAGCTTTCCTGTGGGAAAGTTTTGCTTGAGTAAAAGAGAAGTTTAGTGAGCCAATGACTGATTCATGAATTCAACCAAGTCCTTGCAATATAAAGGTGATTAAGCAACAATCAGCCGTAGAGCATCAGTAGGCAACTTCTGAATTTGACATGATGCCTAAATACATAGGTATTTGTAAATTTTCATGAGGAATTTCAAGAATATGATCACTTTTTTCCTTATAAACTAAAGATATTCCCAAATCATTCTGCTTTTCTTCTCCCACAGTTTATCAACAGGATTATCATAAAGCAGAATTTTTGGAGCTGGATCTCTTTATGGCTCAAGTAATTATTTTAAGAGTTAAAGGGATATAGGGAAATAGTCAATTGATCACTTTAAGAGGCAGGGTTTCCGTGGAATGTATTTTGCTGTACCATATTCTAGTGGAGTTGCTGATATATTTGAAAATTATTAAAGCTGTCCCACCAGACTTTATCCACTTTAAAGGAGCAACCAGTGTGGAATTTTCAAGGTTTGTTTTCCTTTTCACACTTCAGGTTGAACCATGTGAAGAATAGGAAGGGATAAGAAATTCCAAATTGGCACATCTTAAAGAGAAATATCTGTGCTAAATACTTGAAATGACAGTAGGTCAACTAAGGGTAGCCAGAAAACATACACACACACACACACACACACACACACACACACTCACTCTCTCTCTCTCTCTCTCTCTCTCTCACCAGTTTAATTTTTTTAAATATGAGAAAAATAAAATATGAGTTTTTCTAAAGATTATTCTTCTTCTTATATCAGTCAAATCTTAAATTCCATTTTATTTTTTTTTCTTTTAAATATTTCTTTAATAATTATATGTTAGCATTTTCCATTTTTTCACTAATTATAAACTACACAAGTAAATATTTTGCACATTATGTTTGCATTTTTCTCATTATTTCCTTAGGACAGATTTCTAGGGGACGGTAGGTGCATCTTTATTTCAACATGGATGCCTAGATTCCCTGTTAGAAGATTCACCAGGTTATGTTCCCATCAACTGTATGAGAGAACATTGAATGCTGTCCGTATCAATCTTTAATTAGTCCCTATGTTCTTATAATTAGCATGTATTTCTTTGATGAATATTCACTCTCAGCATATTTTCATGTTTTTGGACATTTGTATTTTCTCAGTTATAAATTGTTCCTTAATGTAAGTTCCCCGTTTGAAATATTACCAACACTAATAAACAACATAATAAAAATGACCTGGAACTTTAATTTTATTAGTTGCCTAAGGGTGATGATATATTGTGGATTTTGATTGGCTTTACAATATATATTTTAGATGCCTAGAATATTTTGTAAAAATAGTTTTATACAAATGTTTTATACTATATGCATACATATAACACAGCTACTTAAGGATCTCCCCATTTAATGAACCATGTTCCTGAATAGAAGCAAATTACTTGCACTGATACTGAATATTATCTACTGAAATGGTTTCAACAAGGGAAAGTTAACAGTCATGTTTCAATAGTTGCATGAGATCCAAAATCCCTATGGCCAGCAGTTTTATATTTGTCTCTCTGAGTTTCCAGTTGGATGCTGGGTTCAATAACATTGTATTTTAGAGTGGCAATTAGTTTATTCTTAGGATAATTTTTCAACAGTAAGAAGTATGTACACTAAGCAAGAAATTCATTTCATTTTGCTATGTGACCGAGTAATGGCCGTTCTTTGGTAGTTGGCCATTTAGTCCAAAGTGCCAGCTGGTAAACAAATCAAGACAAGTCTTGTTTCTTTTCTTGGCAAGTTGCCTACACGTTGAATGCAAGTGATGGTTTTTAAATTATAGGACTAAATGGAATCTTGGGCCCTAGCCTAGAAATTTATTAATGGTTATTGAGATATCAGATCACAACAGGGTGTATGGTGAAATTCCAGCAACAGGTGTCTAATTTCTCTTTCTTCTGGTGGTCACCATTTGAAAATATAACTCTGAGGTATATCTTAGATGGAGAAAAGCCACCTCTGAATGTAAGAGTCTATTGTATAACTCTATGATTATATTATACAGGTTTGGGTGAGGAGTATCAAGGAAATATTCATGCCTTATTAAAAATGTGCCCTTGTGCTTGGGAAGATGGAGATAGTAAGAATGAGGTTAATTTTGAAGACAGGACTGTTGAGGCGAACACATTTGCAGTCCTTAAATAAGAGCTTTTTGTGTGGCTTAAATTGAAGTTAATTTCCTGTCTGTCTGTGTGGTGATGTGATGGGTAAGACCAGGACCAATCATGGCGGGTAGATGTGGGGCAGGCCAGTGCATTCCCCTGTGTGTTTGTGCCCTCATCTGTAACCAAGGATCAGCTGTACCAGTCATAGGGAAGTGTCAGCTTGCTAAGGGAACAATCAGCCTGTTGCCTGGTCTATGGTATGAGCTGTTTTACTTACATGCATGTGTGGGAAACTTCTTTTAAAAATGAATTAAATTCTCTGAACTGCCACGCATCAGGCATGGTCAATGGTAAGCGATTATAAATGCTCGCTTGTCTAATCCACATGCCAGTTTCATAGATAGACAACATAACATCTACCACCACCAATGTCCACTCTCCAGAATGTTAAATAACATGTCCAAGTTTACACAGCTACATAGCTGTCAGGTGGCAGATCTAGGATTCAAATGTTTATTGCTTTTCAAACTTCATGGTCTCAGTCAGTGCTCTCCTAGCTAATCATAAATATTCTAGGCATCTAAAATATATATTGCAAAACCAATTCCACAGGGTCAGATATAAATATATATATATATAATATAAATAAAAATATACATATACACATATATACATATATATAGCAATTGGATTTGTGGATAAATTCATTTATTTCCCTTTATACTTTTATTACAGCAGCTGAGCTTAATGATGTACATCTATAATCTCAGTTGCTTGGGAGGCAGAGGCAGGAGGATCACTAAGTTAAAGTAGGATGCTCCTGGATTTGATCCCTAGTGCTGCAAATTTTTTTTTTCTTATAGCATATGTAGCTACAAATATAAATAGGTATAGATACATAACAGAAATTACGTGTATGTGTGTGTGTGGATTGCCATATTTTTTTTCTTATTTTCTGTAGCAGAATTTGTAATGTCAGTGTTCCCCAGGCTTTAGTATTCACTTCTTGGAGACTGCACTGGTGTTTTAGAAAGGTCAGTGGTCACTGGACTGAGAGTTGGAGGGACAGAGTTGTAGCTTTATTATCTTCATACATGAAAGACTTACATTTAAAGATCATGCAAGTTCTAAGGTGGCCTGCTCCTATGAAGGTACCAATGCTTCTCTAGGACTGTACCAAGGTGGAGAAGAAAGGAGATGAGTATCGACAGACATTTCAAGAAACTTTACCATGACTTTTACAACAATTCAAAAGAACAATAACAACCGCAAAATTCCTGATCAAAGCCGTGGCTGAATTTATGAATTTGATTTTCATGCAAATTCAGCTCTGAACACGAAGTGAGTCGTGAAATGGAATTTGAAGGGGTCATGCTCCAGGCTCACGACTGACTGAAAGACCCATCTGCCCAACTGCACCCAGGCCCCCATCCTCACCCACAACCATCATTTCGGCTGATGTTTATCAGCTGCTGTAAAATGGAGGTAATCATTTGAGAATAGAAAAATGCAGTTGGTTTTACACTGGTAATGAAACTCCTATTTGTTTTAGAGACTTTTCCTCCATGGGGAACATTAAAATATTACAAAATCTTACCTATTAAAAGCTGTATGCAAATATATCTTGGCAATACACTTGAATGCCTGGTTCTGTGGAGAAAATTAGTAAAGATTCTAATTTTTCTGCTAAAGTTGTCATAAAAGTTTATGAAAAATAATGAAGATGAGAAACAAAAGGGAAGCAATGTTAGTGTAGAAATTCAGCATCTTTTTATTTTAATAATGAAGATGGCAGAACAGAAAACATGTATAATACATATATTTGTGATTTTTATTCCTCACTTTAATGCATGGAACTTTTAATGATTTATTTAGTAAAGCTGGGTTTTCAAGGGTAGGGAGTGATTTAAGTTTCAAATGAACTGCTTGATCATATTAATAATTTTCCTATCATACATCCAGGACAGTCTTTAGGGTTTCAATTCAGTTTAGACTTCAGTTAAGGCAAAGCACAACTCTCAAATTGGAAGAAGATAATTAGTGCTATAGTCTACCAGACTTGGTTTTTTTTCTGTTTTATATTTCATGTAATATTTATGATTGATGGAGACATTTCAAGGAATAGTATTTATTCTTGAAGTTAATATTGTTTTGTCTTGCAAATTCAAAACCAATTTATTATTGTCTACTGTTGCAAGCAAAATATGTCCTATTTACTGGCTTTGATAGTTTTCATTCATAAACGTATGTTACTGTATTTCCCAAGAAAAGATCATGAATTGAAAAATATGAAATATGTGCATTAGTAACTCCAAGGTTCTAAAACTGAAATTGGTGTCAGAGTTCTTTTACATCCAGATACCTGAGATAAAATTCCAACCCTGAGTACTAAGTAATCTCACAGTTACAAGGACAGCACTCATATTTTAAATGGGATTTGTAAAACACGGATTCTTATGGCTCCTCTGTGCTCCTTTTCCCATTCAAACAGAGTAGTGTTTCTGTTGCTGTCAACCTAACAAGCAGAAATGTGCTGGCAATATTGTATTTCTAGACTTTGTTTATGTTTTTAATTTTTTTCTTTACCATAGTTGTATTAACATTATTTAATCATAGGCCTGGATGTTTGCTTTTCTGACAACAGGGTATTATTTATTCAGAACACATACTTTTTGTATTAGCCGAGGCTTTCGGAAATCATTGTAGTGTG
Source organism: Callospermophilus lateralis (assembly GCF_048772815.1). Lineage (NCBI taxonomy): Eukaryota > Metazoa > Chordata > Mammalia > Rodentia > Sciuridae > Callospermophilus > Callospermophilus lateralis. The sequence goes on from NC_135322.1 coordinate 56,733,730, forward strand.
TCAGTTGAATGTATAATTAGGCGTTTTTCTAAATACAAGATAATTACCTAGCAGAAAGTGCTACCATTTCTATTTCTTAGATTTAACATACTCAGTGGTTAGTAACAACAACAAAAAATATGTAAGACTCAAACCCTCTTTATTTGATTTTTAAAGTAAACTTGATATTGAGGCATAACCTGCATGAATGATGCACAAATCATAGCTGAATAGTTGAGTGAATTTTCACAAAATCAAGCATTCGGGTGGCTGCCCCAGTACATCACCAGTATAACTCTTTGCAGCAACCATCCAGCCATGTGCAACCATCATGATGAATCTCCATCACCATTGGTTTTCTTCTTTTATTGGCATTGAACGGAATTATAAGGTAAGGGCTATTTTGGTTTGGGCTTGTTTCACTAGACAAGGAAACATTATGTTTCTGAGATATATATCCACATTTCTGAGGATGACACCAATTCACCTTTCTTGCTCTACAGTAGTGTGCTGTATGAATACCCGTGGAAGATAAAGCCATCCTACCAGTGATGGAATAGAATGTTCACAATGACCTTGAAGCAACTAAATGATGTACCTCATGCATGTTAAATCTTGATCTGTGTGATGTGTTGGGGACAAACAGGCATGAGTCATACGAAGTATACCTGCAAGAAGTGGTTGTGAGATGAGGACCAATTAAAATTGGTTTTAGGGTGAAGACAATTGAGTGATTTAAAATAATTTTGATGTTGACTATGAGGTTTTTCTGATTAGGCATGGGAAAGTGTGAGTAAGGGAACTGAAGTCTGACTATTCCCCCCTTGACCAACTAACTAGGTGAATGGATTTTTTTTTCTTTTTATTGAGATGAGTAGCAGAATATTAAAAATAAAAGTGTCAGCCGTAGGCAGGTGAAGTCTGAGCTCTCCGTGAGATACCTAAATCTCATTGGTGACGAGGCATTTAGCTAAATAAAGTTGCAGCTCATCAAAGTTAGGAATCTAAAATTGGGAGCTGTTTCCATAGTATTTAAAGCCAGGGGACTGGTCACTACCATCCAGGAAGGGAATAGAAAGTGAAAAGAAGAGATTAAGTCTTAAATTTAGTAGTAAGGCAACATGTGCAAAAGAGAAACTTGAAAGAGCAAACTGAAATGTATTTCAGAGTTCCAGGAAGAACAATAGGGAGGTGACCAAAGTCAGGAGAGGAGAAAATTTCAAGAGGAGAATGGATGAAAGTAAACCGGGTGTTGTTGAGGTGACTGGTAAAATAAGGACTGGAACATGCCCACTTGGATTTGGCAAAATGGGTCCATGAGTTTGGCAGCCAGATTGGATGATACATGATTCAGGAGGAAATGGAGACACCATGTGTCTTAAGAGATCACCCGTAAAGGGAAGCAGAGGATAGCGTACCAATTGGAGAGTCATGGGGTTAAAGGATTTATTTTTAGTTAGAAATGGGGAAGGGCATTGGTATGCTAGGTGCCCTTTAGCTCACAGTGATACTAAACAGCCCAGTGCTCTAAAGCCTGAGAGACCTTCCTGCCCACTTGAAGCTCTAGAACCAACTTCCAAGTTTCTGAATACAGCTGAGGGATGATGTTCCCTAGTTTGTGGCTTACAGGTTCCTTGAATAGCCTTTTGACCACCTGTGTGCCCTGAGGTTACTTGAGGTAGCAGGTGAAGGAGACCAGGATGCCACCAAGGAAGACATGGGTAATCAGGGTGCCGGGACAGCAATTAATGAACACCTGAACCCTGTGCTTCATCTTTTGGCCCAGGAAAGAGTCCAATCCTCCATTATAGATCAAACCAGTGATAAACTTTGTTCCAAAGCTTATTCTTCAGGTCTCAAATGAGAGACAATTTATTTTGAAAACTTTTCTGTAGACTAGAAAATCCTAGAGATGAAGTACTGGAAGAACCAATATTGATTCAGTAAATATTTATAAACATATCTTTAAGATTTTAGAGGACTTCACAATACCTAACACACAGTAAGTGTATACAAGAAAATTCATAAAAAATTACTGAATGAATGAAGTCTAATAGAAGAAGTAATTAGAGTTGTGTTTTACTATAATTATCTTTCTGGCGTACTTTATAAAATTCCCCTGAACAGCTATTGCTGTTAATATGCTGAGAATACTGTTTGTCATAGGTTTGCTTACTTTACAAAAAATTACACTCTTTTTAAAACATTAAGTTGGTTGTGAGATTATTTAAGTATTTAAAACACCATACTTATTTATTAAGAAATATTTCAAACATTACATTTTTTAATGCAACAAGCTAATTTTCCCTTAACCCCATGTGATATGCCAACACAGAAGTATATAAGAGTAATTGGAAAATGTTAAATCATGTAGTATACATTCAAACAAAACCTAAAATGACCAACTAGCATTTAAATATGTGTTACAATGAAAAAAACCCCATCTTATTGCCTTACCAATGTTTAAACAAGTAAGTAAAGTAAAACTTTATAAGTAAGTAAAGCTTACTTATAGTTTATGTATGGGCACATATTAAGACTGTCACAAAATTATCAAATTAGCCACCCATACATATTTTTCTATTATCTTGCATTTATATATAATGTTATATGACATCTGAAGTCTTACATTTTCTTCATGAGCAACATATGTAAATATATTGAAAGTATATTTACCTTTATATTTAAGGAAAAGTATCACAAAATGCTCCCTCCCTATTGTGCAATCTCAGAAGAGAATCCAGTGGGTGCCCAGTGTTGGTTACACTATAAAACATTTTCCCCGTACTTCAATTTGTGTGTGGTTTGAGAACAGAAAACATGCTCAATTCTTATTTTCTGTTCAGAATTTAGAACAGCATTTGGCCTTTAAGGAAAGCATAATGTTTTTTGTCAAATGAATGTATGAATTAGGGGATATGGGAAGTACTCCCAGCATCAATACATCAGCAGTAGGTTGAATGATGAAGTAATGACCCAAGGTCTATAACTTGGGCCTCCTGCTACTTATTCTTTGAGAAATGGTGAATTTGGCTGAAAGAGGTTGTGTGTAATGTGCAAGCATTTCCCTTCCAAGGACACATAAGGGCCATCTAACCTCAGGCAAGCTGCTGGATCACTGTCCAACCTGCCATTGGTCTCCTCTGCCTGATTGTGGTTTGATCTCCACGTTACAGCAGGTGCAGAACCATCAACTCATGGTGGTTGAATGAGTTCTAGTGCTCCTGCCCCTCATCCACACTGTCCTTAGACTGGGAAGACCTTCACGTGTCAGGCTCACACTTACAGAAGATCTTGGATCTAAACCATATTTTCAAATACAGAGAAAAGATGGGCTTGAGATTGTATATAAGAGGAATACACAGCAAGCACGCCATCTCTACTCAAACTCTTCTACTCAAACTCTTTTCCTTAAATTAATAGTGACCTGCATAGTGCCAGATATGATGGTTGCATTTCTGACTTCATTTTAACTCATACATGTAGCCCAAACAACTCTACCTTTTTTCTTAGTACCAAGTTCTCATCTGTTACTCATTTACTCATTGTTACACCGAGTATTTTTGAAGGCTGACTTCATGCCAGCCTGTATTCAAATGCATATGGTATGGAAATTGAAAAAAATAAAATAAAATCTCTGCCCTTGTGTTGGCTTCTATTCTGAGATGGGAAACGAGGAGAAGAGAAAAAACACTCATGAGCGCAGGCACACACACACACACACACACACACACACAAGTACATGAAAGAACAGGGAGTAATATGAATTTCAGAGAAAAATGAAAAGGGTAAGAAGGCTAAAGGACCAGAGATAGGAGTTAGAATTGCTCTTTTATTCATAGGTATCAGAAAATAAAAGTAGGTTTGGTATATCCTGGAAGTGGGGAGATCTGGATCAAGCAGAGTGGACAAGTGTGGTTGGGAGTAATGCCACACGACAGCAGGTGGCCAGATTACCTGGTACCTGTGGGCCATAATATGGGTTTTGATTTTCTTTCCCTGAAATGACTTATAATACAAAAACGTCACCCTGGATGCTGTATGGAAAACAGACCTAAGTGGATGAAGAATGGAAGAAGGGTGAGCAGTTAGCACACTTGCCAAAATTCAGTGAATTGGATCAAGAAAGTAATTGTGGAAGTAGCTATAAGTGGTTGAATTCTGAACATATTTTAAGAGGACAGCCCCAAAGTGCTATTGATGCATTGATGGAAGTTAGTGACAGAAAAATCAAAACAAAAATAAATAGAATTATAGATGGTAATTGAAAAACTTTGGCCCAAACTTCAAGAAGGATGACATGTCATTACTACAATGGGAAAGGCTGAGAAATCAGGTTTTGTGTTGGTGGGCAAAATGCCTGCGAGTATCCTCACTTGTATATCTAATCTAAAACATTTGGGTCATATTCATGTGTGTGTTTCTCAAAATATCACTGCAAAAATTAATTATAACACTATCTTTAGCAATAATATATGCAAATATGTGTAAGTAAAATATACACAACACACAACAACAAGAAGCAGTTAGAGAAGTTCTACTTTTCACATAGATTTTAAAAAATTAGATGACTATTCCCTTGTTCTAATTTTTGAGACCCTCATTGTGGTGCTTAGAATGCAATGTCATTCAGATTCTTCTGATGTGTGGCATGAAAATCCTGAATATATGATGAACAAGAACCAAAAATATATTCTGCTTCCTTAAGCTTTTTCTCTTGGCTTGAGTTTTCTAAGGGAAAACAACCAGGCTGCAAATAGCAGCTGCACTCTCCCTGCTGAACTGTCAACAGGCTAAGAGAAAGTGTAGCAAATTAGAGGAGAGAATATTCTTGCTCCAGTGGTTACAAAAGGATGGTCCCACAGGGCTGAGGTCACATGTGAGCTCAATGCCTGCTCATCATAGACCTGGGAGGAAGGATGTGATGCTTTCCATTCTCAAATATAGATTCAATGAATATCCAGACTTCTTGACAATTTACCCCAGATTGTTCTCTTGCTTTGAGGGTCAGAGTAAGACCAAATCGAATGAGGATTTCATCCCTGGAACAACTCTAATTTCCTCCATTTTATTTTTCCATTATGACTCCTCTAATTACTTTTAACCTGTCTCTACCGATTACAGTGGCTTATGATGATATATAATCAATAGCTTGTGAAAAACAAAATAGGAGTGTTGTCATTCAATATATTGAGTATAGAAAATGCATTTTAAAAATTGCAATCTATTTAATGTCATGTGAATGACATCTAGAATAATTGAAATGAATTAAAATAGGTATAACTCATAGTGAGAAAATATGTTAGAAGAATTTTGCTTTACATGATAAGCTCTTTGGAACTATTTAATTTTTTATATATGTATAGATTAGTTTGGGAATGTATATTTTAAGCAATTGAAATTTTTTTTAAATTTTATAATTTCAATTAAGTACTCTAAGCTATGAATAGTCAATTATATGTATAGCTCTACAAAAAGTCAGAAATTCAACAAGTTACTCTCACAGTGTCAACAGACCATGAACAACTGCAAAAAGACCTACATGGTACACTTTAATGGAAATGTCTATATGCAATTATCTGCTGTTCCTTGATTTTCTTCTTAGAGGCGGAACTAAGACTAATAGGTCAATAAATGTCTGTAGATTAAAAAAAATCGAAAGGGTTGCAACTAAGATTCAATCTTCATTAGAGACTCATTGAGAGGGGCAATTTAATCTTGGAAAGTACAGGAAATTTTTGTTAAATTACAAAATTTATTTTCATAATCTGATATACTTAAGGCCATGCTATGTTTAGTATTCTAACATAATTCCTTTCTTTTTTAAAACATGCATTTCCAGCGTCCATGTAAACCGTGCTGCCAATCTTCCTATCTATTGTTATATACCACAGAAGCCATATTTCTGGAGGAATATTTAGGGAGATTTGTCAATAAAAATCTCAACATTCTTCTTATTTGGGGCCTAGAGATGATGAAGGGCCTTTGTCCAAATCTTATTCTCCAAACTTCTAGGCACTTCTGTAGGCTGTCAGATGCTGTTGATGCTCTCCATTACATTTTTAATTTTATTCATTGCTTTGAAATTTTGTTTGTTTTTTTTTAATGATACCGATTACTATACTGAATCCCTTAATTTTTCATGTGTTATTTTGAGTTTTTGAGTTGTTTTTTGTTATGACTTGCTAGTGTCCTTAAAACAATTATGTTGAATTATTTTATCTAACAATTTGGAGATCTTCATTTCTTTGGGGCTGGTGGGTAAAATATTTTTGTGTTCCTTGGGTGACATGCATCTTGATTTTTTTCATATTCCATGATGTGTTGTTCTCTTCCCAGTTAAGAAACAGTAGTCTCTTTCAGTCTTAACTGATTGGTTTCAGGAGAGAAAGACCTTCACTAGTGTAGCTAGAGATTTTGATGCTCTCTCAAACCTTTTGTTTAGATATGTCTGCTCCATATATCTTGTTCTCTCTGAAAGAAATCCTCAAGATTATATGCCTTCTCTTGATTCTGCAATGACAGACTAGCACTGAATCCCATTGATTATTTTTAGGATGGTTCCCTAAAACATTCAAGTTGGTGTGTTTTCTTCCAATACTTTAGAATTGAACTAAGTAACTGTGCTAAATGCTTACTATCCATTGAGGCATGCTTAGGAAGCTGGCTTGGGATGCGTGTTGAAGTGCAAGGAACATTTGAGATTCCCATGGACCAGTTTGGAGGGCCTACAGGCAAGGAATGCCAAGTGGCTTGTGAGCAGATCTCCTGATGGTGTCCACAGAATAGTTAGTAGAATCTGCAGACTCTCTTCTCTGCAGCTATCCCTTTTTAATTGCAGTCACGTAGATAACCTCAACATTCTTAGATTAGGTAAGAAAGAAGAGGGAAAGCTAGTGCTCGGGAGCTAATGTCCAGTGTTATATGTTTACATGTTACTTTGGGTTTTGGTATTTATGCATATAAATGTATGTAATTATGTCCATTGATATTTTGCTGTATTTGCTAGTATATTTAATGAATTTTTTTGGTCTTGGACAATGGTGGGCCATCTGTGGCTTGTTATTTGGATGTGTGTATTTACTTGTATAGATTTATGTATTGGCCCACATACTTACTTATTTAGAGAGGTATATTCATGTCAGTGAAAGAACAATTTGATATATGTACGTCCACTCCCTCCTTATATTTAAAATTTATTTACATTGATAAATTTATTTTATGAAGTTGTTTTTTTTTTTAGGATTTGTTTAAAAATAAAACTGTTTGCTTTTATTAAATATTGCCTGTTAACTATTTAAGAATGCACTTCTGGGGCTGGGGTTGTGGCTCTGTGGTAGAGTGCCCATCTAGCACAAGGAACTAGGTTCGATCATCAATGCCACATAAAAATAAATAAATAAAATAAATGTGTTGTGTCCAACTATAACTAAAAAGATATTTAAAAAAGAATGCAGTGCTTATGCAGAAAACTTACTAATGTTGATTTTGCTTTCGGATTACGGTCTTGATGGCTCTGTATACATTGTCCGGCAGCCGCATCTAGAGGTTGGAGCTGGGCTGCCTGCCGAGTCCTGTTCTCCGAAGGCTGGGCCGTGGCGTGTGCCTCGGTCGCCTGTTCCCCGCTGCACCTTCGGGCAGAGCCTGCACTGGGGTCGTTCTGCACCCCCCTGCGAGGGGCCCAGTGCTCCGGAGGAGGAGGTCGCAGAGCCGTGGCGGCAGCCGCTTGGGTCCTGGGGGCGGCACCGGGCTGAGAGCTACGGAGGCCGCCGCAGCGGGGGCTCTGATAGGGTCGCAGACAAGCGCGGCTCCCGTGAGCGCAACCCAGAGGCGGAGGCGACGGTGGCAGGGTTTTCTTTCTAGAAATCTGGACTGGAAACAGAAGCAGCAGTTTGTATAATCCCAAGAACTTGCTTAGGCCAGGAAGCTGTAAGGGTAACATGAATATCATTGAGGAGATCTAACATGGTGGCGGGTGCGGAGAGATCAAGTCTCTGACATCTTCAACTGCGGGAGCCGTAAATTGTCTAAATGCTGTTTGCTCAGGATCACCAGGCAATGCTGAGCTGACGTGGATCTGGGGTGTACAGTCAGGGCCCCGCAGAACACACACACTGAGCCCAGATCGGCTGCATTCGAGCTCCGGTTCGCCCGCTTCTAGTGACTCAGCACTAACTATTCCGCTGAAATAACTGATCGGCCCTTATGAACTTACAGAGGTAAAAGTCAGCCGAGCCTTCATAGGCAGTGGCCACAGGTTTGAAACGGGGATTGGGAGAGACAGTCAGGACCCACCCGTTGCATTGGTCACCCGACATAGGGAACGAATGGTCACCATTTGCATGGGATACCACATTGGCAGAGAACTGAGGTCACCAGCGGAGGAGATAACTGCATTGAAACCAGCGCCACAGGGCTCCCAGGAGCAGCAGGCCTGGCGGGTAGCCAGTATTGTGGTGAGCATCACAGGTGAGCGCGGCCTGGCTTGAGGAAACACAAGAGAAGGCCCTAGACACTCAGGATTGGAGACCCGCCCAGTCTGGGAGAAAGAGCTGCTGCACTGTGAATGATTCCCACCTATTGAGAGGAGAAGCTTGGCCCAGTGGGCACAGCTCCACCTACTGGAAGAGAAGTCAATCGAACTCTAAGACTGCATTTATTATTATTATTCATTTTTTTTCTTTTTCTTTTTTTTTCTTTTTCTTTCATTTTCAATTTTTATATGTTGTTGTTCTTTAACTTTTTTCCAATGTTTTCAATTTCTTTTTAATTTTTTTATTTAATTATTATTATTTTTTATTAAATTTTAATTTTCATTTTTTATTTTTTTTTATTTTTTTTTTAAATTAATTTTTATTGTAGGTTGTTCAAAACATTACATAGTTCTTGATATATCATATTTCACACTTTGATTCAAATGGGATATGCACTCCCATTTTTACTCCATATACAGATTGCAGAATCACTTCAGTTGCACAACCATTGATTTACATATTGCCATTTTGGTGTCTGTTGTATTCTGCTGCCTTTCCTATCCTCTACTATCCCCCCTTCATTTTTTATTATTAACATTATTATTTGTGTAAAAAAATTTCTTTTTCTCTTCTTTTCTTTCTTTCTTTATTTTCTATTTTTTTTGTTTTTGTTTCTTTTGTCTTTTCATTTTTTTTCAATTTTCTTATTCCCCCTTCCTTGAATTCTACCTGCCTACTCTCACTCTCTTTAGTGACTTCTTCCCTTCCCTTCTAATATCTTTCCTCCCAAGCACCAAATAAATCTATAAGAGTAAACAGTAACTCAGCAATTAAACAGATCAAGAAGTAATATGAGCAGCATAAAAAAGCAAGGAAGAAAAGGAGTACAAACAATGAAGGACAGCCTAAATATTCAGGAGGACCTAGAGTCAGCAGAAAAATGGTCATATAAAGAACTCAAGGAATACCTTAGACAGATGGAATGGAACCTTAAAGAGGATACGAGACAGCAAATCCAAACAGTGAAAGAACACTTTGAAAATGAATTACATAAACAGATAAAAGAAGAAGTTAAGCATCTTTATCAGGAGATAGAGATTATAAAAAAAATCAAACAATAATTCTAGAAATGAAGGAAACAATAAACCAAATTAAAAACTCAATTGAGAGTATCACTAACAGAGTGGAGCAAGTAGAAGCCAGAACGTCAGATAATGAAGACAAAATATATCATCTTGTAAAGAGCCTAGCCAATTCAGAAAGGCTGGTTAAAAATCACGAGAAAAACATCCAAGAGATATGGGATAACATAAAAAAACCAAACCTAAGAGTCATCGGGATAGAAGAAGGTACAGAGATTCACACCAAGGGAATGAGTAACCTACTGAATGAAATAATTACAGAAAACTTTCCAGAAATAAAAAAGGAAACGGATATACAAATTGTAGATGCATACAGGACACCGAGCACACAAAATCACAGTAGACCAACGCCAAGACACATTGTTATGAAGATATCCAATATACAGAACAAGGAGAAAATATTAAAAGCTTCAAGAGAAAGGAGGCAGAATACATTCAGGGGTAAACCAATAAGGTTAACAACGGATTTTTCATCACAGATACTGAAAGCAAGAAGACCCTGGAAAAACGTATTTCAAACACTGAAAGACAATGGATGCCAACCAAGAATTCTGTATCCAGCAAAATTAAGCTTCAGGTATGACAACAAAATAAAAATCTTTCATGATAAACAAAAGCTAAAAGAATTTGCAGCCAGAAAACCAGCATTGCAAAGCATCTTGAGCAAAACACTACACGAGGAAGAAATGAAAAACAATAAGCAAAACCATCAGTGGAAGTGCCTCTATAAAGACAGAGGGCGGGAGGAAAGCTAACCATGGAGAAACAAACTAAATTAAAAAAAAAGATGATAAATAAACAAACATGGCTGGTAGTACAAACCATATATCAATAGTAACTCTAAACGTTAATGGCTTAAACTCTCCAATAAAGCGACATAGGCTGGTAAATGGATTAAAAAAACAAATCCAACAATATGCTGCCTCCAGGAGACACATCTGATTGGAAAAGACATACACAGGCTGAAGGTGAAAGGTTGGGAAAAAATATACCACGCACACGGTCCTCGTAAGCAAGCAGGGGTGGCCATCCTCGTATCGAATAAAATTGACTTCAAGACTAAGTTAGTCAAAAGGGATAAGGAAGGACATTATATACTGTTAAAAGGAACCATTCACCAACAAGACATAACAATTATCAATATCTATGCACCAAATAATGGTGCTACGACATTCATAAAACAAATTCTCCTCAAATTCAAGAATCAAATAGACCACAACACAATAATTATGGGTGACTTCAACACACCTCTCTCACCATTGGACAGATCCTCCAAACAAAAGTTGAATAAAGAAACTATAGAATTCAATATCACAATCAACAACCTAGACCTAACTGACATATATAGAATATATCAACCATCATCAAGTGGATATACTTTTTTCTCAGCAGCACATGTATCCTTCTCAAAAATAGACCATATATTATGCCATAGGGAAACCCTCAATAAATATACAGGGGTGGAGACAATACCATGCATTTTATATGATCATAATGGAATAAAACTGGAAATCAATGATAAAAGAAGGAAGGAAAAATCTTACATCACATGGAAAATGAACAATATGTTACTGAATGATCAATGGGTTACAGAAGACATAAAGGAGGAAATCAAAAAATTCTTAGAGATAAATGAAAATACAGACACAACATATCAGAATTTATGGGACACAATGAAAGCAGTTTTAAGAGGGAAATTCATCGCTTGGAGGTCATTCCTCCAAAAAAGGAAAAACCAACAAATAAATGAGCTCACACTTCATCTCAAATCCCTAGAAAAGGAAGAACAAAACAACAGCAAAAGTAGCAGAAGGTAAGAAATAATTAAAATCAGAGCGGAAATCAATGAAATTGAAACAAAAGAGACTATTGAAAAAAAATTAACAAAACTAAAAGTTGGTTCTTTGAAAAAATAAATAAGATCGACAGACCCTTAGCCATGCTAATGAAGAGAAGAAGAGAGAGAACTCAAATTACTAACTTACGGGATGAAAAATGCAATATCACAACAGACGCTACAGAAATACAGAAGACAATTAGAAATTATTTTGAAAACCTATATTCCAATAAAATAGAAGATAGTGAAGACATCGATAAATTCCTTAAGTCATATGATTTGCCCAGATTGAGTCAGGAGGATACTCACAACTTAAACAGACCAATATCAATAGATGAAATAGAAGAAGCAATCAAAAGACTTCCAACCAAGAAAAGCCCAGGACCAGATGGGTATACAGCGGAGTTTTACAAAACCTTTAAGGAAGAATTAATACCAATACTTTTCAAGTTATTTCAGGAAATAGAAAAAGAGGGAGCTCTGCCAAATTCATTCTATGAGGCCAACATCACCCTGATTCCAAATCCAGACAAAGACACCTCAAAGAAAGAAAACTACAGACCAATATCTCTGATGAACCTAGATGCAAAAATCCTCAATAAAATTCTGGCGAATCGGATACAAAGGCACATCAAAAAAATTGTGCACCATGATCAAGTAGGATTCATCTCTGGGATGCAAGGATGGTTCAATATACGGAAATCAATAAATGTTATTACCACATCAATAGACTTAAAGATAAGAACCATATGATCATTTCAATAGACGCAGAAAAAGCATTCGACAAAGTACAGCATCCCTTTATGTTGAAAACATTAGAAAAACTAGGGATAACAGGAACTTACCTCGACATTGTAAAAGCTATCTATGCTAAGTCTCAGGCTAGCATCATTCTCAATGGAGAAAAATTGAAGGCATTCCCCCTAAAATCTGGAACAAGACAGGGATGCCCTCTATCACCACTTCTATTCAATGTAGTTCTCGAAACACTGGCCAGAGCAATTAGACAGATGAAAGAAATTAAAGGCATAAAAATAGGAAAGGAAGAACTTAAATTATCACTATTTGCAGATGACATGATTCTATACCTAGAAGACCCAAAAGGGTCTACAAAAAAACTACTAGAACTAATAAATGAATTCAGCAAAGTGGCAGGATATAAAATCAACATGCATAAATCAAAGGCATTTCTGTACATCAGCGACAAAACTTCTGAAACGGAAATGAGGAAAAACACTCCATTCACAATATCCTCAAAAAAATAAAATACTTGGGAATCAACCTAACAAAAGAGGTGAAAGATTTATACAATGAAAACTACAAAACCCTAAAAAGAGAAGTAGAAGAAGATCTTAGAAGATGGAAAAATATACCCTGTTCATGGATAGGCAGAACTAACATCATCAAAATGGCGATATTACCAAAAGTTCTCTATAGGTTTAATGCAATGCCAATCAAAATCCCAATGGCATTTCTTGTAGAAATAGATAAAGCAATCATGAAATTCATATGGAAAAATAAAAGACCCAGAATAGCAAAAGCAATTCTAAGCAGGAAGTGTGAATCAGGCGGTATAGCGATCCCAGATTTAAAACTATATTACAGAGCAATAGTAACGAAAACAGCATGGTACTGGTACCAAAACAGGCAGGTGGACCAATGGTACAGAATAGAGGACACAGAGACTAATCCACAAAGCTACAACTATCTTATATTTGATAAAGTAGCTAAAAGCATGCAATGGAGGGAGGATAGCATCTTCAATAAATGGTGTTGGGAAAACTGGAGATCCATATGCAACAAAATGAAACTGAATCCCCTCCTCTCGCCATGCACAAAAGTTAACTCAAAGTGGATCAAGGAGCTAGATATCAAATCAGAGACTTTGCGTCTGATAGAAGAAAAAGTTGGCTCCGATCTACATATTGTGGGGTCGGGCTCCAAATTCCTTAATAGGACACCCATAGCACAAAAGTTAATAACAAGAATCAACAAATGGGACTTACTTAAACTGGAAAGTTTTCTCTCAGCAAGAGAAACAATAAAAGAGGTAAATAGGGAGCCTACATCATGGGAACAAATTTTTACTCCTCACACTTCAGATAGAGCCCTAATATCCAGAGTATACAAAGAACTCAAAAAATTAAACAATAAGAAAACAAATAACCCAATCAACAAATGGGCCAAAGACCTGAACAGACACTTCTCAGAGGAGGACATACAATCAATTAACAAGTACATGAAAAAATGCTCGCCATCTCTAGCAGTCAGAGAAATGCAAATCAAAACCACCCTAAGATACCATCTCACTCCAGTAAGATTGGCAGCCATTATGAAGTCAAACAACAACAAGTGCTGGAGAGGATGTGGGGAAAAGGGTACTCTTGTACATTGCTGGTGGGACTGCAAACTGGTATGGCCAATCTGGAAAGCAGTATGGAGATTCCTGGGAAATCTGAGAATGGAACCACCATTTGACCCAGCTATTGCCCTTCTCAGACTATTCCCTGAAGACCTTAAAAGAGCGTACTACAGGGATACTGCTACATCGATGGTCATAGCAGCACAATTCACAATTGCTAGACTTTGGAACCAACATAGTTGCCCTTCAATAGATGAATGGATAAAAAAATGTGGCATTTATACACCATGGAGTATTACGCAGCACTAAAAAATGACAAAATCATTTTTTCATCTATTTGTTGAATTTGCAGGGAAATGGATGGCACTAGAGCAGATTATGCTTAGTGAAGCTAGCCAATCCCTAAAAAACAAATAACAAATGTCTTCTTTGATATAATGAGAACAACTAAGAACAGAGCAGGGAGGAAGAGCAGGAAGAAAAGATTAACACTAAACAGATACATGAGGTGGGAGGGAAAGGGAGAAGAAAAGGAAACTGCATGGTAATGGAGGGAGACCCTCATTGTTATACAAAATTACACATAAGAGGTTGTGAGGGGAATGGGAAAATTAACAAGGAGAGAAATGAATTACAGTAGATGGGGTAGGGAGAGAAGATGGGAGGGGAGGGGAGGGGGGATAGTAGAGGATAGGAAAGGTAGCAGAATACAACAATCACTAATAGGGCATTATGTAAAAATGTGGATGTGTAACCTATGTGATTCTGCAATCTGTATTTGGGGTAAAATTGGGAGTTCATAACCATCTTGAATCTAATGTATGAAATATGATATGTCAAGAGATTTATAATGTTTTGAACAACTAATAAAAAAAAGAAAATTTACTAATGTTATTGGTTGTAAGAGATTATATTAATTAAAATAATTTTAAAGATTAAAAAAAAGAAAGAAAAAAGTGGGCCTCTTGGGCGTTTCTCAATGGAGGAGCTGATCATTCATACACTATCCTCTCACTTCCCACATGTAAAAAAAAGCAGGTCAACAGGGTCTCTCCTGGCACTGAGTCCTGCCGTCTTACAGGAGGGATGATGCATGTAGAGTGAAGTTGTTCTTGCCCTTTTCATGCATGGATTGGTGGATTTTCTTACTGCAGCAGTAATGCTATATTTTCTCATTGGACTTCCACAAAGGTATTCTCATTTATGGGTAGCCATCAAAATTGATGCTTCTGCAGAAGGTTGATGGTAGAAATCTCTTTTTCCATTGCTGACATCTGTAACTCCACAGATACCTCTTAGCCATTGCAAAAAAACATTAAATGATGCATAGGTATCAATCTCAGGAAATAAATGCACAAAATGTATATTATATGAGGCTTATTTCTGAAGAAGTATATTTTTAAGACCTTTGGGTGTAGACTGAGGAGAGGGACAGCTGGGTCAAATGGTGGTTCCATTTCCAATTTTCCAAGAAATCTCCATGCTGCTTTCCATATTGGCTGTACCATTTTGCAGTCCCACCAGCAGTCTATGAGTGGGCCTTTTCCCCCACATCCTTGCCAACACTTATTGTTGTTTGTCTTCATAATAGCTGTCATTCTGACTGGAGTGAGATGAACTCTTACAGTGGTTTTGATTTGAATTTCTCTAATTCTAGCGATGATGAACATTTTTTCATCTATTTGTTGATTAATTGTATATAGTCTTCTGAGAAGTGTCTGTTCAGGTCCTTGGCCCATTTATTGTTTGGGTTATTGGTTTTTTTTTTTTGGAGTTTAACTTTTTGAGATTTTTATATACCCTAGAGATTACTGCTCTATCTGATGTGTGAGGGGTAAAGATTTGCTCCCAAGATTAGGTTCTCTATTCACCTCACAGATTGCCTCTTTTGCTGAGAAGAAACTTTTTAGGACTTAAAAACATCATACTACAGGGACACAGCCACATCAATGTTTATAGCAGCACAATTCACAATAGCTAAACTGTGGAACCAACCTAGATGTCCTTCAATAGATGAATGGATAAAAAATGTGGCATATATACACAATGGAATATTACTACACAATAAAAGAGAATAAAATCATGGCATTTGCAGGTAAATGGGTGGAGTTACAGAAGATAATGCTAAATGAAGTTAACCAATCCTAAAAAACCAAATGCTGAATGTTTTCTCTGATATAAGGAGGCTGATTCATAGTGAGGTAGGGAGGGGGCCATGGGACTAATAGACAAACTCTAGATGGGCAGAGGGGTTGGAGGGGAAGGGAGGGGACATGGTACTATTAATGATGATGGAATGAGATGGTCATTATTATCCAAAGTACATGTATATACAGGAATTGGTGTGAATATGCTTTGTATATAACCAGAGATATGAAAAATTGTGCTCTGTATGTGTAATAAGAATTGTAATATATTCCACTGTCATATAAAAATAAAACAAAATAAACAAAAAAAGAAGTCTATTTTTAAAGTATATCATTGATTGTTTTCTATATTTCTTCAGCCAATATTAACTGCTATATTTGTTTTACTCTTGAATCCAACATTCAGAATTCTGAGACTTCTGAATAATCCCTAATTTTAATAAAGCAAAATGTGCTTCTTTTATCTAGTCATATGAAATACATAAATCTGGGGCATAATATGAATTATACTGCAGAGGTTTTAGCCTTCGTCCAAAGATTTTGGAAAGGATTGAAAGAATATGGGTGGTATGATCACATGTTGGTGTAGGAAATGTCACTCTGCTAGCAGATAAAAATGAATGTTGAGAAGCAATATGCATTTGAGGATAGAGTGAGTGACAGAGGGAAGTTGGTGTCGTCAAAGGTGGGATTGCAGTACCTGAACAAGGACTTAATATGAACTAAGAGAACCAGAGGATTGTAGAAATATGTGTAATGAGAAGTTGCTTAGTTTAGTGATTAGATATAGTGGAGGTAAGAAATAAGAAAGGGATGAGAACTCTTTACAGCAAATTCAATATCTTGGGCACCCAAGTTGAGCACATAGCTAACTTTTCATATATATGAAGCAACAGCTTAAATTAAGAAACAGCCTTCACAGATAAAAGGTTGACTGTGAAATCTAGTATATTATTTAGCCTTTGCTTAGCACAATACACATTTATTCTATTCATTTCCTGTGTCATGAGTCCAGGCACGTTTTTGTGGAGTCCTCTTTCAAGGGTTGAACAAAGATAAACTCAATCTGTTATCCAGGACGTCAGTCTCATCTGAGACTCAACCTGGGCAGGATCCCCTTTAAGCTGTATGATTGTTGGCAGAATGCAGTCCTCTTGCATCCTATTGGACAGAGGGGGGCAGTATTTTGCTGGCTGTTGGACAGAGGCTTCCTACCATTGCTTATGGGGTGGCCCTCTCCATACGCAACTCATGACATGGCCACTGGTTCCTTCAAAAGCTGGTAAGGAAAATGGGGACCCCTAGCAAGCCTTGTGTTCTAATCTTGTGTAACACAATCACACAGAATAAGTGATGTTTGGATGAAGTCACAAGTCTGACCTGCACTAAAGGGGAGGACATTTTGCAAGAGTGAGAACATAAGATGGGGATCACGGGGCCATCTTGGAGTCTGCCAAAGAAAAATGAACTCAGTTTCCCATGAGCCCTAAGATTATGTTTTTCCTATCTAGTCTCTAGCCCTTAACAATAAAGTAAATGCCTAGGCTGAAATGGTAGAATCTTATAAACATATTTTTATTTTGTCTTCACCTATCTCATATGTTTGATTTCCAATAGATCAAAAGTTTTGTCTGTAAACTTCAACTGAGTCATTATCTAAACCTCGTTGACTCACAAAAATACAACATCATTTTCCAAAGCAGTGAAAATTGTGCTGCTTCAGCTCAGGGGATGTCATTGCTAGCAAAGAAAATAGAAGCTTAGAGGAAAAAAAAAATGTCTTAGTAACAGGGTATCTAGTAATTCAATTCAAGTTCTCGAAGCCTCTTTCTATTCTAATATCCTTTGCTATAATCCCTGATGAGTAGTCTGTGTATGTGGTAACACAAACAGGCTTCAATTTGGAACAATTTGAATACTGACTGGTAAGAAATTTATAGAGGAGATCACAGAGCTGTTCTTACTGTTGCTTGTTTATCTTTTCTACAAAGCCTTATTGAGCAGAGTGAGAGGAAAATAATAACTCCTAATATTTCTAATACCACAATCCCATTAGCAATGAATGTACAAAATGTGTTTTGCTTATACTCATTTTGTCATTCATAAAATTTATCTCCAACAACAACTGTGTCACAACCCAGCTAGAAAATGTCATAGTACATTTAGTCTTGTGTAAGGATTCCCATTGCTCAATTCATGGTTGGCCATGCCCTTTCCTAGCTTAGACCCAATCACAACAATAGCTTCCTTTCAATTTTGTTCATGCTTTTCCCTCAGACATACTTTAGGTAGGTAGAGTTAGCTGCTGCCAGGACTTCTGGTAATTATTTAACTCAGAACACAGAGTATATGGAAATACAAAGTTCTGCACTTTTGTTCAGTTGTTTATTTCATCATACACACAAAGAATCACAGGATTTACTAATAGTACTAGCATGAATTCTCCAAGATAAATCACATATTACTATTGCCACTAAAGGGCATCCAGTCTGTTTTTAAGAATGTATTTAGGGGGTTGAGGTTGCAGCTCATTGGTAGAGTGTATGCTCAGCACGTGCAAAGGACATGTATTCAGTTCCCATCATCAAAAACAAGATGGCGACAAAAGCCCTATAAAACCCTGCATTGTGTTTTCAGTTCCATGATGATTATCATTAACAAAAAAACAATGGTAAGAAGCGAATAAGAGTTAAGTGCCAGGCTCTCTATAGAGTTTTTACATGGATTATCTAACTTAAAATAGATCATATTCCATGCAGACAGGTCAGTTATACTCATTTTGTATTGCTGCCATAACAAAGCAGCACACACTTAGTGGCCTTAAACACCAGAGATTCACTGTTTTATAGCTATGTAGATCAAGGTCCAGCATAGACTTCACAAAGCCGAAATTAAGCCACGGACAGACCTGTGCTCATCTCTGGAGACTCTGGGGCACAGTGTGGTTCTTTGCTCGCTCAGATTGATACAGCCTTTGGTTCTATGTGGCTATAGGACTGAGGTCCCATTTCCTTGCTGGCTGTTGGCCAGCAGTCAATCTTGGCTTCCAGAGGCTGCCCACAATCTGCGACTCAAAGGCTTCCTTCATTTCAAAAACTAAGTCAGGTCCTTCTTGTCCTTCTGGCTCACATTCCCATCTGCCTTGTTCTAGCGTTGGGAATCCATATCATTAGACTGGGCACAGGATCATCATCCAGGACAGCCTCCCATCTCAGAGTCCTTTCCCTTACTCGTATATGCAGTCCTTTTTGCTGTATAAAGCAATAAATTCTTAGGAGATTGGGGTGTGGATATCTTTGGTGGCCATTTTTTCTGCTAATGCATCTAGTATTTTACATATTTAAAAGATGAGGAAAGCTATTTCCAAAGCTGGAACATAAAATGGATGGTCTTTCAATCCAAGCTGTTGAACCTGTCTCCAGACAGAGCTTAGAAAACCATGGATGTTGAATGAAATGGAGACCCAGAGGTAGGTCTCCATGTTACAGAGGTTGCAGACATTCATTCTGTTTTAGTGATCTCTATTTCTTTCCAGTAAGAGTGATAAAAACTAGACTATAGGATACCTCAAATGAGTGTGCAGGTTTATGCATGGGTAGATAAAGCCGTCTTCAAATTCCTCTGTTGCAATCCCAAACTGTGTTCTCTTTGTTATAGACATGCACAATGACCTGATTTCATAACCAGACCCACCCATTGGGAATGGAACCACCATTTGACCCAGCTCTCTCTCTCCTTGGTCTATACCCAAATGACCAGGGTCAGGCTTAGGTACAGCAGGAGTTATTTTAGCTAGCTTAAACATACATGTGTCCCAGAATCAATCAGCCTCTTTTTTTTTTCTACCACCTGTTAACTTTGTGCTTCTTCTTTTCCTTCCATGTCCTTCCATTTATATCAACTGAATTATGTATGTGCTTTTCAAGAACCAATAAGGTATCTTTCAAAAATCCTTATGCTACATGTCGTTGTCACTCTCATTACGTTTTAATTAAATACCAAAGACTATGATTAAATATGCGTTTAAAGTAGAGAAAGTTGGTGGTTCAATTTAAACTAAATTAAAAGCTTGAGAGAGACTCAAGAAGAGTAGCTCTAAAATAGCTGTCAAATTAGATGTTGATGAGGTACTACAAAAGACCAGGAAAATATTTAGACAGATTCTGCCCTCAGAATGATCTAAAAAATATCTTTAATTTCTCACTCAATTTGAAATAATGTAAAACGAGGATTCTAAAAGGATGCATTAAGGGTGTGGATTACCAGGAAATTACACAGGAAGACAATCATTGGATCACACTCATAGAAAGGCCTTGTTCCCTTTTTGAAATATTAGAGAATAAAGGCAATAAATAAATAGCTATGCTAACTAATTATGTTAACTTGGAACTCATAAACAAATTATTTTATTTTATTTATTTATGAGTTCCAAGTTAACATAATTAGTTGGTATCATTATTATGATTCAAATTTTAGTTCCATATTTTGTTTTGAGACAGTGTGGGGCTTTGTTGGCTCAGTCTGGTCTGGAACTTCTGGGCTCAAGTGATCCTCCCATTTCAACATCCCAGGCCAGGGCTACAGGCACACACCATCATGCCTGGCCTAGGCACTTTTACATTTTATTGACATTTATCATTCAAATGTCATAAAGGTCACCTTTTAATTTAGTTCTTTTTAATATATTTATATAGTTGTGGGCCATTACTAGAAAATTTTCATTATTTCCCAGGACCCCACACCCACTAATAGTCACTGGGATGAGTGATGAATAGTAGTGGTGGAAGGTGATATACTCATTTGTTCCTGGTATTGAGGGAAAGCTGTCAGTCACTCATCATTAAGAATAAGGATGTTCTTGGAACCTTTGTCTAAAATAAGATAATTTTACTTTTGTGGGTTAGTCTCTGTGTCCTCTATTCTGGACCATTAGTCTACCAGTCTGTTTTGGTGCCAATACCATGCTATTTTTGTTACTAGTGCTCTGTAGTATAGTTTGAGGTCTGGTATAGTGATGCTTTACCCCTCAAACATCAGAGAGAGCATTAATCTCAAGGGTATATAAAGAACTCAAAAAGCTAAACACACACACACAAAAACAAATAACCCAATCAATAAATGGGCCAAGGACCTGAAGAGACACTTCTCAGAAGATGATGTACAATCAATCAACAAATACATGAGAAAATGTTCATCATCACTAGCAATTAGAGAAATTCAAATCAAAACTACTCTAAGAGTTCATCTCATTACAGTCAGAATGGCAGGTATTATGCATACAAACAACAATAAGTGTTGGCGAGGATGGGAGGAAAAAGTACACCATACACTGCTGGTGGAACTACAAATTAGTACAGCCAATATGGAAAGCAGTATGGAGATATCTTGGAAAATTGGGAATGGAACCACCATTTGGCCCAGCTACACCTCTCCTCAGTCTATACCCAAAGGACTTAACAACAGCATACTACAGGGACACAGCCACATCAATGTTTATAGCAGCACAATTCACAATAGCTAAACTGTGGAACCAACCTAGAGGCTCTTCAATAGATGAATGGATAAAAAATGTGACATATATATACACAATGGAATATTACTCAGCAATAAAAGAGAATAAAATCATGGCATTTGCAGGTAAATGGATGGTGTTAGAGAAAACAATGCTAAGTAAAGTTACCCATTCTCAAAAAACCAAATACCAAATGTTTTCTCTGATATAAGGAGGCTGATTCATAGTGGGATAGGAAGCAGGGGCATGGGAGGAATAGATGAACTCTAGATGGGGCAGAGGGGTTGGAGGGAAAGGGATGGGACATGGGGTTATTAATGATGGTTGAATGTGATGATCATTATTATCCAAAGTATAGGTACGAAGACCTGAATTGGTGTGAATATACTATGTATAAAACCAGAGATATGAAAAATTGTGCTCTATATGTTTAATAAGAATTATAATGCATTCCACTGTCATATATAAATTTTTTAAAAAAAGAATAAGGATGGAAATGGACTTTTCCTTAGATACCCCTTATTAGGTCTCTTTCTATTGCTAATGGTTTTTTTTTTCCTTTTTTTAACTCATAAAAAGGTTTGGATTTTGTCAAATGACTTTCTTGGGGTGTTTATTGATATGATTATGTATGTTTTTGTCCTTTATATATATTGATGATGATTGATTTTAATATAATGTATCAACCTTACATCCCTCAGGTAAATTCTCCTGATCATTCTGTATAATCCTTGACTTATTCCTGTACTTGTTGTGCTAGTAATTTAATGAGGATTTTTGCATCAGTATTCTTCAGGGAACATGGTATGTAGTGGGTGGAGTTGTAATGTCTTTGTGTGATTTTGTTATCAGGAAAAGACTGACCTCATTAGATGAAGTATGAAAAATTTTTCTTCTCCTAAAATTGTGAAAGAGTTTGTGAAGGGTTGGTGTTGGTTCTCTTAAAAACATTCTGTAGATTTCACCAGCAACAACTTCTTTCTGTTCCTGTTTTACTATGGAGAAAGTGTTTTACTACTAATCTCTTTTCTTATTATAGACCCAATCAGATTTTCTATTTTTTCTTGAGTTACTTTTTCTTTGATTCTGTCTGTGTCATTCTAAATATTTGTTCATTTCATTGAGGTTACAAATTTGTTGGCATATGGTTATTAATAGTTGTATACAAAGGGTTGTATTTCTGTGAAGTCTGTAGAAATAATCATTCTTTCATTCCTGCTTTAAGTAATTTGAGTCTTTGGTCTTTGTTTCTTGGTCATTCTATAAGTTATAAAGTTAGTTGATCTTTCCAAGAAGCAACTTTGTTTTTTTCTTTCCTATTCCTATTTTATTCTTTGTTTCATTAATTTTAACTCAAATCTTTATCATTTCCTTCATTGTGTTGATTTGGTTTCCTCTTCCTAGTCGAGTTTTTTTTCTCTTTAAGGAGCAAAACTAGGTTATTAATTTGAGATATTTTTACACTTTTAATAAAGGTGTTCAGAGCTGTGAATTTCCTTCTAAATACTGCTTCAGCTGCATGCCAAATATTTTTTTAAATTCATCTTCCTCCATTAATCTTTACATATCATAATCTCCCTATACTTTTTATTCTCGAACCATTGGTTCTTTAGTAATGTGTTGTTGACTTCCACATTTTCATGAATGTTCCACATTTACTTCTGATAATGATGTCCAATTTAACTGTATTGTGGCCAGAGAACCTCCTTTGGATTATTTAGATGTTTTTAAATTTATTGGGATTGGTTTAAGGACTTCTATATGAGCTGGTCTAGAGAATGCAGTTGTTGAATTGAATATTTTGTGTATGTTGTTATGGTTGATTACCTAGTATTAGTTCATATGAATAAGGAAGGATGAATCCTTGATTCTTTCCCTTTATTTGACATTTATCATGTTAAAGACTCATTTTCAACCTATCATCCTTCAAAAATTACCAATTTTTCAAATAAAATTTGCTTCATAGTTTACAGCTACAGCTTTCCCCCCTACACACATACTTTAGGAACCAAAAATGTAGAATTGAACAAAATTGAAGTCCCTGACTTTGAAAATTTCTTATTTTCAGATTAAACCATAAAGTCATTTAGAAAAAAACCATATCTAAAACATGAACTTCTCTTTGGCTGTATGGAAATTTTGCTCCTACTTTGCACATATCTGGGATCCAAAATTTCAACATAATTCCAATAATCAGTAGCAGCATTTGTACACACTAAAAAATAAGAGGTCATAGAATAGGGGAAACTCAAATAATAAGCAAACATTCCCATTTATAAATGCAAAAGACCCAAATATGTTAAATGTTCTCAAGGCGCAAAGTGTGGTGCAATGGATAAGCCTAATAATGAACATCTCATTGAAACCCATTGCTTATCCTGAAGAAGGAATTTTCATGTCAGGTCTGGAAGAATGAGTGGGGGCCAACCAAGCAGAGGAGAAGGAACAGAATTTCTGGCCCAGAGAGCAGTGTTAGTTGAAAGAAGTGAGGTGTGAAATAACTTGTGAAGACCAAAGGCTTCACCTGGAAATGCCAATAACTTGACCTGAGAAACACCAGGTACAGTTTCCAATGCATTAATAGCATTGCTTCTTCCCAGTTTACATATTTTTCCATGCATAAATTTACAATTAATAAATGAGAGACAAAATTTAAAAAGCTATGTCAACAAATTCTTTATAATAAGTTTTGACCAAGTTGTTCCACTTGATATTGAATTTACAGCAAGTTTCCAGATCTCTAAGTGCAAAAGTACTTGCTTGATTATCAGAGAGTCAGTCTGTTCTTTGATTCTCCTTCTTGAATGTCACACTCACTGGTAGGTGTGGACTAGTTCATGACTTCAAGGTAGGGACTTTTTCTTTTGGCATCTCTGGGATGGAAGGAGTTGTTAGCTCTATCCAATCCCTTGATTTAGTGTCTACTCCCATTTCTATCCCTATTATCTTAAACCAAGATGATTGATATATTATTTATATAAAATAAAATCAACTGATTTTGAATATATTTAGGTAAGTTTTGACAAATACATCCACTAACGTATTTTGACCATTACTGTGGTCAAAATATAATAAATTTCTATTATCCCCAAATGCTAATTGATACTATTTAAAAGTCACCTTCCTCACCCCTAAGCAAGCATTGATATCACTGATGCTATACATCAGTTTATCTTATTCTAGATTTTTATATAAATAGAACCATAAGGCAGGGACTTTTTTGTCTGCCTTCATTTTTCCCAATATAATATTTTTTTTATATTGGTCCAGGTTATTATGTGTATTAGTAACCCATTTATTTTCATTGGTAAGTAGTGTTCTTTCTATTGCATCAATGTGCAGAAGTTTATCCATTTACCAAGTGATAGATATTTGAAGTATTTCTAATTTTGATCTACAACAAACAAAACTCCTTTGAATAATTATGTAGAAATTTAAGGTAAGTAAAAGTTTCCATTTTGCTTGGATAAATTCCTAGAGGAAAAACCGAGAGGCATATGTTTAGACATCTAGCAAACCTGTATATGAGGAACTGCCAAGCTGTTTTCCACTTCATATCCTCATAAGAAATGTATGAGATTTCAGTTTCTCCACATGGTTGTGAGCACTTAATCCTGCAAGACTTCTAAATTTCAACTTTCTTAGAGAAATTTTATTGCATTAATATGTATTTTCTTGATGATTAAAGATATTCATCATTTTGTCCAATTATTAGCATTTATAAATCTTCTTTTGTGACTTGCTCATTAAAACATTTTGCACATTATCATAGATCGTAAGAAAATTTCGCTTAGCCATTCACTACTGAGTATCATTTTTCTGCCAATTCTCCATAGATGTGTATTTTGGTCAACGTTTAATTGCTGTGACCAAAACACACAACAAGAACAACTTACAGGAGGGAAAGTCATTTGGGACTCAGTTTCAGAGGTCTCTGTCGGTAAACGGCTGAGTCCATTGCTCTGTGCCTGAGATAAGGCTGCATATCCTGGGGAAGGACCCAGCAGAAGAAAGCGGCTCAGCTCATGGAAGCCATCGGGAAGTTGTCAGAGTAGGTGCAGAGAGAGAGGCGAACAGGGAAGATGCAGCCTGCAGCTTGCAGGGATTGTCCCTGTGGTCCTAAGTCCCCTATCCATGCCCCACATACCTACTGTTACCTCCTCATCATTGCAGAGAAACTAAGATGAACTTATTAGGTTACAGCTTTCACAATCCAATCACCTCACCCCTGAGTATTCCTGCAGAAACACAGGAGCGTTGGGGGCAACTCACATCCAAACCATAAAATTGCCCTTTAATTGCTTGAGGAGATTCCCCTTTACTCCTGGTTGGTGGAGCAGTTTATCATGACTATTAACAAAGCTTACATTCCTGAGATCAAACCCAGTTCTTATGATGTGTTTTATAATTTATAGTTCTAGATTCTCTCTTCTAAATTTCTGTCGAGAGCTCTTGTTTCTGCACATCTGAGGGATATTGGTCTGTAGTCTGTTAGTATACTTTTTTGTCTGTTGTTGGTACGATGTTGGTATGATAAAATGTGTTTATACATGGAAGAGAAAAATAAATAAAAGTGATTGTAAGTAGAACAATTAGTGTTTAGTGTGCAGGACAAATTCAACATGGAAAGTCATTGGATGTGGGGAAGAAAAAGCATGCAGTTATTGTAATAATACAAACACTTTCTCCACTTAGAGGGACTAAAGATTTAATTGTAGAAATAATACAGTCTGAGATATGTAAGTGTAGATTAAAGAGGTATTTAGGAATATATGTATTTAATTGAACCAAATATTATAAATAATGCTGAAAATATGGATGTGATTAGTTTAGAGTGAATTAATCTGAAAGAGCTTCTAAACAGGATAATTTGGAGTATGTGCCTTGCAATACTTAAGCTTTGTGATAATTCTCTTAGTTGTGGTATAGTCCCAAGGCCCTTACTTGAACTTGAAAGATGCAAAGGACTTAACTGTACTCAGGTTTGTCTCCAGTGAGTGATTTATTGAGTAGGCAATCCCATTTATTATTGTGTATCTTACTTTTTAACGATGAGGCCCATAACCTCTTTTGCTGTGAGAATCTTATTATAAATTAAAAATTCCTTCAAACCAGGCAATACAAAAAAAAAAGTCCATGTTCATATCTGTTTTATAATTCCTTGAGTTTTGTTGCTGCTATTTGGAAAAATGTTGAATAATGCCTTAGATACTACATATTATCTAATGGTCAAATAAAGTACTGTCATGGATATTTTTTTGTTAATTCAAAATAAGACTCAAAAAAAGTTTTCCCTGCACATCAATAACCTGAAAACTTGAATTCCTATTTTCACCAGCCAATTTTTCAAGAGTCACTCTGTGTGTGTACAGGTCTATGTGAAGGCCCAAGTGTGTTCTCTATGCATCAGACAGAATTCTAATCTCATTTGAAAAGCCTGACATAACGACTCTTTTTAAAATTGATGATATTTGACAAATATTTCTTTAAAAATACCACTTCACTTCATAGCAATGTATCTTGGGTTTTTCCTTTCCTTTACTGAATCTTTTCCTTTGACAAGGAAACTGTTATTGATTTTTTTTCCCACCACAAATGGATTCATTGATTTGATTCTGAAGCCCTAAGTTTCCACCATGTATATAACTTAAATGCATCCCCTCTTCAAGACAAATGGGTGTGTGTTTTGCTGATTCTTTGAGCCTGTCAAAATAAATTTGTGTTTATTGCATTATTATATAAAAAAGAGCAAAGTATAGACATTGAGTCTTCTCTTCCATGCCCCTAATTCTACTGGCCACGGATAATGATTAGTAACAGCTTTATTAGAGTACTTGTAGGTAGAATGTGCTAGAAAGATAGAGGTAAAGAGATATTGTCCTTCTTCATGGAATTATAATACTACAGATATTTACATGTCTGCATATATATATATCTATGCTTCATATATATGAACAATAGGGTTATTTTCTCTTAAAAAATTCAATTCAATGAAAGTGATACTGCTCCCAATGAGAACATATGATTTACAATATCATGTTTTTAAAAAATTTTGTTCTTTTTAGTTACACATGACAGTAGAATGTATTTTGAAATATTATCCATACATGGAGTATGACTTCCCATTCTTGTGGTTGTACATGATGTGGCGGAGTTACACTGGTTGCATATTCATATTCATATAGGAAAGTAACTTCTGATTCAAACTACTCTTTCCCATTCCCTTCCCTCTCCCTTCCCTTCATTTACCTTTGTCTGATCCAAAGTACTTCTATTCTTCCCCTCCCCAATTGTGTGTTAGTATCTGCATATCCTGCTTTTGATTTTTAGGATTGGCTTATTTCCAACAGCATGAGAGTCTCCAGTTCCATCCATGTACTGGCAAATGTCATAATTTCATTTTTCTTTGTCTGAGTATATCTATTGTGTATATGTAGCAAATTTTCTTTATCCATTCATCTGTTGAAAGGCACCTAGGTTGGTTCCATAGCTTAGCTATTGTGAATTGAGCTACTATAAACATTGCTGTAGCCATGTTGATTTTTAAGGTCTTTGGGCATAGATTGAGGAGTGGGATACCTGGTGGTTCCATTCCAAGTTTTCTGAGGAATCATCATACTGTTTTCCAGAGTGGTTGCACCAATTTGTATTCCCCAGCAATGTATGAGTGAACCTTTTTATTTATAAAAGAAAATATGTCAGCTAGAGTCTCACAGTTCTGAACATGACTTGATGTGAAACCAATTTATGAAAAGGGACCCCAAATATAAAGTTTTTAATAGCAATAATAGTTAATACTTATTAATCCTAGTAATGAATACATAAATAAAACAAATAATAGGATAATAAAGACCACCATTGTTGATTAATCTTTGATACAGTGTCTCTATCTAAATTAGTTCTTTTTTAACATGTTCTATTTCATGGACCAGTTTATGATGTGAGCATTAGTATGACTTAGCCAAATGACCTAAGTGGCTTTTCAGAGGGGAAAAACGTTCTTTACAATAACTTTGGACTTTTCTTCTTTCATTGGTTTGCAGAAAATCTGAAAGAGCGGGCCTGATGTTACTCTCCTTAGAGGAGCCTGCATATAGGGCTGGGCCTTGGCAGGCATCTGGGTTTAGCTGATACACCTTGCCCCTAAATGATAAGCATGGCTCGTTGTGTCTTGTCTGCCAACAATCTGGTTTAGGTTGTACCTGCTTTTCTTCTTGGAGTCTGGGATTTTGGCACATGATAGGCAGAGGATGTCTGTATGATCGGCCCCAAGTAAGGGTTCTGTGCACCGAGACTCTACTGAGCCCTCCTGGTGGACTCTCAACTCAGGGTGAAGGAATCTGGCACAGCTGTGCAGCTCCATGGAAGGGGGCTCTGGGGGGCCTGCATCCCGTTTCCTACAGATTCTCCCCATGAGCCTTTGTGATTGTGGATGGTGCTGTGTAACCTTTCAGTGTGATGGACCTGACCATCTGTCCTCTGAGTTCTCCTCATGATCACTAAATTAGGGACTGGTCTTGAAGACGCTCAATATAGACAGTTGGTTTAGGATTACTATCCGTGTTGTTACAGAATGAATTGTGTTCCCCCAAAAGATAATCCTGGTCCTCGGTATCTGTAAATTCGACCACATCCAGAAATAGGGTCTTTACAGACGTGATCGGTGAAAATGAGGCATAATGACCCAGGGTGAGATGTCAAGTGGTGTTTTTATGAGAAGAGAAGAGAGACAGGTGCAAACTTGGAGGGAAGATAGGAATTGGAAGAGGCAGGGGAGGATCCCCTGACTCCTGGAGGCTGCAGAAGGATCACAGCTCTCTGATTATCTTTATTTGGGACTTCTAGCCTCCAAAATTATGAGAGAATAAATTTCTACTGTTTAAAGTTACCTAGTTTGTGATGTTTTATAACAGCAGCCTGAGGAAATTAACTTAACTCTTAACTTAGGTTTTTCTTATTTTGGAAGAAAAGCCACATTTTTTTTTATTTTTTAGATTTTCAAATAACTGTGTTTGAAAATCACAAAATAATTATGATTTAAAAATCATAATAATAAAATCATAAAATAAGATTTATGTTCAGTTTTGCCTGTATAATAGAAATTCTTAAAAACAGATTTCATTTTATTTGTTCACTGGTGTTTCTCAAGTGAAAAGAACCATATTAGTAATAGTAGGCTATTGATAAAATCTGTTAAATAAATATATTCAAATAAATGAATTAACACAAAGGAGAGGAGACTTGTTTCTGATATGAAAGTCAAAATCATAGTGATATGTCAATAATCTGTTTTAATTTTCTGTTATGGTTTGACATTGAAAATACAACTTTATAACTTTACTATGTCTTCTGCTCTGATGTTTACATCAATATAATTCCTTAGGATTCTGTTTTAGTGAAGAAAATTAAGTTATTTTGACTTGCATTCAATTAACTTTAATCTAGTTTTCATGATTGGATATTAAATTTCTTTCTTCATTTTTTTTCTGTTCCCTTTATAGCTTGAACATTTTTCAAATCTTATTTCATCTTCTTATTTTTTTAAACTAGTTTTGCAAACATTCCTAATGATCAATCAATGTGTGTGTGTCTTAATTTTAAAACACGAGCGTACCATAACTTCAAGGTGTCTGTCTTCCACTGGAAGGGATGCCTGTTCTCGGCTGATTGCCCAGACACAATCATTCATCTTTTTTCCTGTTGAAGGGTGTGTGGCCTGTTTTGCTTGATCAGTGCTCACATTTGATCTAAAATCAAAACGAGGTTCCTTCCAAATGGTTGCTAAATATTTTGAATATCACCCTGCTCAGAGTGTTTTCTTTCCTTTTTCCTTTTTAAAGAATGTTCTGGATTCACATGAAGCACATCTTACCTAGTGCAAAGCTTTACTCATGATGGAAAAAGGAACAGGCAGGCACAGTCCTTATTCCATGTCCATTTCTAGAATTGCCAACAGACATCCCTGCCCAAGTCTCTTTCCTCATTGGAAAGCATTTAGTTTTACAGCAACAAGAGTAAGCCAGTAGGAAAATTAGCAAGGGAGGCAGCCAATTTGGGGGTCTATCAGCTTTTTATTTAACCTGGTTTTGATGCGTGTTTTTCCTTCACATTCGGGCTACTTGAAACCCATAAAGCATGGGGTTGTTTGTAAGCATTCTAGAGGAATACGGTGGAGAAATATATTGTGCAGTACATATGTGATTTAAAACTTTCTGGATGCACACTAAAAAAGTGTAAGAAACAGATGCATTCATGAGTTAATAGTATATTTTATTTACTGAGGTATATCGAAAATAGTACTGTTTCAGCCTTTAACTGATATGAAACTATTAATGCAATACTTTATATGGTTTTTGTGCTGTCTTTGAAATCCTGTATGTATTGTACTTTTATGATACATGTTATTTGGACTGGGCACATTTCACATGTTCAAGGGTCACATGTAGCATGCAGCCACCTTGTCGGACTGCTTGGTTCTAGTGACATCTTGCCACTGGCACCAATGTCTGCTAAGTACTTCTGATTTCATTATTATCAAAATGTCCCCTGAGTGAGGGCAGATGCTCTTTTTCAGAGTTGCTGGCAAGCTGGGTGTTTGATGAGTCTAGGAATGCAGACTTTCCCTTCTCAGGTTGCTTCATCCTCTCTCCCATCCATTGCTGGCCAGGGCCAGTCTCCTGAAACTTAGCTCCCTCTAGTGTCTGTACTGGACTTAGTGAGTCTTTTTCAGGATGATGTAAAACTCTTGGATATGCCACTCCAGCTTGCTTTCTTCTCCATCCAAGGATTTATCATATGTAAAAAGGTAACCTCTGAATTCTAACCAGCTTCATGAAATCTGCTGGGTAAGCCTGCTTTGGGAAGGCCAATCAGCAAATGCATAGTCACTTTGCACGGCCAGGAGAGGATTTAAGGGCCAGACAATTAGGCAGCTGCAGCAGGGAGATCCCTGGAGTTGGGTGAGGGTCTCCCATTGTCTCCAAATGCAGTAGGGAAATCTGTAACCTCCAGCTCTGTTTTCAGAATTGATTGACACTTAGTGACTGCACAGAGTTATAAGATATAAAGTTTGTCTTGGCTACATCATTTCCTTTTACCACTAAGTTGAGTTCCGTTGAGGTGTTTTCTCAGTTGGAATGCTTTCCTCGCATCACCCAAGTCATGGCAATTGTTTCTGATCTGGGATCATCTGGTTTTTTCAGAGGTAGAAGCCATGTCTGCCAGGGCCCAACAAGAACCTCTTGGTTATGTTTCCAAAGGGCTGTGTTGAGCAGCAGCAGATCGCTTTCAAGCCCCAAATCTCTGCCTCCTCCACGGAGCAGCAGTATCGATTTCTGCCCAGGGCTCTAGTCTGTGTGTGTTCCAGCTGCCGACACCTCTGCAATCGTTTTTTGGGATTCAGGTCCTCAGGCTTGGTGGGGGGGGGGGGTGGGCAGGTGATGCCTGATTGACAGCCCTTTATAAATCTTTTATTTGCTTGTTTCTGGCAGGGCACAATTCAATCTCAGCATTCTTTCTGGTGACTTTGTGAACAGGACTAACAGTATCCCCAAACGGGAGGTGGCGATTTTGCCATAACTCAATAGTTCCTCCAGTCTCTGGGCTTAGCTTCAGAGCCAAGATCAGATTATAAGTTATTTCTTCCTGTATGACGAAGTCCTCTCATGGTCCTGGATCCTGTTCTTTTCCACGTTTTCATGGTCTGGGGTGGGTCTTGAGTTTCAGCAGGGTTTCTCTGTAATGCTGTATCAGCAGGTAGATAGCCAGTCCCTGAACTTATCAGCTTACTCCTATTGGTTTTCAAGGTCAAGTGCAGCTTATTAGATTGTGACACCATAATGGTTAATTTAAATACTCTTTTTTTTTTTTTTTAGGTACTCTTAATATCTTCTGGAGACAGGTTCACATGAACACAAACTGATCTTAACTGACTTCTGAAATAGATAAAGAAAATAAAGACTTGTCTAAGTCTATACTGAACACTGGTCTCCTTTGGCCTGTTGCCCTTGTTCTCAAAACTCCATCATCTGTATCTGTAAACCATATGCTTTTCACTTTGGCTTAAAAGCACTTGCCTAGCATGTTCCAGGCCCGGGTTCAATTCCCAGTACTGTAAACCAAAAAAAAAAAAAAAAAAAAAAGTAATAGAGGATGCATGGATTTTGTTTCTCTTTAAGTCTTAATTGTATTCCATTGTTTCAAATTCACTAATCGATTGATGGACACGTAGATTAATTCAATTTCTTGGCAATTGTGAATAATACTGCTACGAACATGAGAATGCTGATGTGTCTTTGCCATACTGATTTTCTTTCCTTTGGATATACCTAAAAGTGAAATTGATAAATCACATGATAATTCTATTTTCAATTTTTTGAGGAAGCTCCACACTCTTTCCCATTATGGCTATGCTAATACATAATCCAGTCTATACCAAAACATTACATTGTACACCATAAATATGTGTCCTTTTTATTTGCTAATTTGAAAAAGAGAAAATAAATGCAGATCAATACTTCTGCTTCAACCATTCATGCTAACTAATATTAATGTTCTCTTATACTCCTAACCTTCCATATTATTTAATATTTTCTACAGGGGAGCTCATGGGGAATTGCAGAGATTTTCATTTAGCATTTCAACTGAAACCAGGTAGAAGGTGGCTATGGAACATGAAATATACACAATTTAAGAATGTAGCCAGGCATGGTGGTGCATACCTGTAATCCCAGTAGCTCAGGAGGCTGAGGCAGGAGGGTCATGGGTTCAAAGCCAGACTCACAAAAGTGAGGTGCTAAGCAACTCAGTGAGACCCTGTCTCTAAATAAAATACAAAATAGGGCTCAGTGGTTGAGTGCCCCTGAGTTCAATCTCCAAAACCAAAAAAAAAAAAAAAAAAAAAAAAAGAATGTAGAGGTAGGTGGGAATGTAGCTCAGTGGTAATGACCTTGCCTAGCATGCATGAGGCCCTAGGTACTGAACAAAAGGAAAAACATGTAGGAGCTGCAGCTGCATAATTGTCTGACCGTTAATTGTCTGATCCTGCATTCATACAGCTCATCCATCCCAATGATGCTTTTAGGAAGAAGAGACAAAGCCAGAGAATTACTTCCTCTGGTCCTAATTTCCACATCATAGTGCAACACTTACATCTTTATTGTCCACCACAGGGTCTCTATGTCCTCCACGTTTTAGTTAGGCCTCTTTGAGCACCTCTTCCCCACATGGATTATGGTAGCCTGGTTGCCAAGAGTTAATGAATCCAGGTATTTTAGTTATCGCCCTTAGACCATTCCATTCATACCATTTTGTAGTTCCTTGGATTCCTCCATTGAAGGTTGGGTGAGCAGATCCCAAAATCTTATTGAATTTACAAAAAATTTATGATCCTAAGAGATTCATCTAAGCCAGCCCTGTTGAACTCTTTTCCATTCTAAATTGTGTCCCTTATAATTAGATTGGTACTTATCCATGCTAGGCTATTGGCAGTGAATTTGAGGGAAACTTTGAACGTTTGTGGGTGTCATTGCCAGAGATAATTTTTTAAAAACAAATCTCTTGTCTCAAGATTATGCCATAAGTACCTTTTAACAATCCTATCTATTTTCCTTTTTCCATTCCATTTTTCAACAGCAAACAATTCCAGTGGAATAGGTTGGGTATCACTCTTTCCTCCCTTTCCAATTTTCCCTCTAAGTCTCACTTCTTACCTGTTTTCTCATTTTTCCCTTGGGCATTGACAATTGAACCCATGGGCATTTTACCAGTGAACTACATCCCCAACCCTTTTTAACATATTTATTTAGAAATTTAGCGAGCTAAGTTGTCCAGACTAGCCTCAAATTTGTGATCCTCCTGCCTAAGCCTCCCAAGTAGCTGGGATTACAGGTGTTTCCCAAGCCCAGCAGTCTTACCTTCTTTTGGATAGTGTCAGCATTTTTTCCCCAGTTAATTTCACTCATAATGTCTGCAGTTACTGTCTCTGAAGTATTTTCTTGACCCCTACATAGAATTATAACTCATATGGAGTCCAAATTTGAAGAGCACCCTACATCATGACATCTACCATGGTTTGGGCCAGCAGTACCAAATTATGTGTGTCCATCATCTTGGTTGTGGTGGTGATTTTGAGGATATATATGCACTTTATTGTGTGTCAGTTATATCTCCAAGCTATCATAAAAAGTAGATGTATCAGTCTAATTGTCACTTAACCAATCTAAAGTTGTCTTGACCCTTATTCCTACTGCTCCAGAAAGATGGTTCCAACTTAACCAGCATCAGGCTTATGCATAATCACCAATGGATATGAGACAGGAGGCAACTACATACAGAGCTTCCGGGAGACTCCAAACCCATAGATACAACTTCTGAACTTCCTTTTCCACCACAGACATATTTGATTTTGGAGTCGGTCAAGTCGATGGGGTAAGTTATCTAGGAAGACTGCTGAGTTCTGGAATTTCACTAAGTAACATGGCCTCGTTCTGGTTAAATGTGGAACATCCATGCTTCCGAACAGCCCATGATTTACAGACTAATTTAACATAAACAATCTAAACGAATCGGGATTTAATGCTGAAATCAGTTCTAGATAAGTAATCAGTGCATAGCACACCCTTCCAGGACCCTCATTTATCTTGTGGTTAGTATATTTCATCAGTCGATATTTGTGAAGAATTCTGATCAGGGTCAAAACTTCTTCAGGCATCCCCAAGGACAGAAGAATAAATTACAGGGCCTTGGTTACCCTTTCATATGATATCTAAAAGGCCATTATGTGAAAAGATACTCTCTGAAATCTAATTCTTGCCTCAGCCAAGTCAATTTAGAAAAACTGGACTGGTAGCAGCCGGCTCTGTAGTGCTGCCCAAAAAGATAAAAGCATGTAGTTTTGAGTAAGGCCCAGGCTGTGCCCACTGCCTCTGTAGAAACAGATGTTCTCCTGTCTGAAATCAGCCACTTGCCCACAGACAAAGCTCCCAGAAGCTGATGGTGGACACGGATGTCTGTGATGTTGGGTTTTTCTATTATGTCACTGCGGTAGGTGGCTTCTTGGATGGCCTCCCATGGTTGCTCTTCCACATACAAGCCCTGTGTCATCCCTCCATGAGTGGGAGCTGACAGAGTCATTTGCTTTGAACCAACAGAATACGGCAGAGGTGATGGGCTGTCACCTCTGTGATGAGGCTGCATATCATGGTAACTTCCATCTTGGTAGTTGATGGCTTCCCCTCACTGGCTTTGACAAGCAGGCTGCTTTGTTAGGGAGCAAGGAACTGAGAGCAACATCTAGCAACTGGCTGGAAGCCAAGGCCCTCAACGCAACAGCCAAGAAGGGATGGACTCCTGATGGTGACCACTCCAGGAGCTTAGAAGCTGGGCCTTTTCCAGTCAAGGCCTCCCAGGAGACCATGCCAGTGTTGGTAGTTGAAATCCTGAAACAGAGGGCCCAGTTAATCTGTGCCCAGATTCCTGACTTATAAAACCTGTAGGATAATAAATGCACCTCTTTAGACATTAAATGTCTCCTAAGTTGTTAATAACAATGAATAACTAATGCGAACGCAGCATCCGATAAAAGAATATGGACAAAGCATTCCAGCTTTCGTCCTCTGCCCATCTTGACAATTATCTTCGCTGTGACTTGAAAGGCAAACGCATCCACTGAGAAGATAATGACTCCGGTACAAAAAAGTAAAACTGCTTGCTAGGTCAAGAAAACAAAAAGGAACAACATTCACTAACACCAAAGACCTGAGATTACTGCCAAATTGGCCCCCAAGTGATTAGACCATTGAATATGACCTGGCTCTACCCATGAAATTACGCCTTCCACACCAGCAATGAGTAAAGTCCAGGAGCCTCTGCCCCACGATGGCCTTGGTCAGAGCGTCCAGAGACCGAGGAGACACACTGTGACAAAATCCGGGGAAGGACATTTCACCATGGTGAAAGGCGTGGGGGATGAGTGGCCCTGAGTACAACATAAGCTGAATCCTGGTGGGAACTTACACTCATTGGAAGGATTTGAGGTTTATAATTAAAAGCGTAGGTTCCGTAGGCCTAGCAATTTAAAAACACCATATGTTGCATTGCAAGCAGGAGGTGATCGATTCAGAGAAGAAGAAAAAAAAAAAAAAAACAACAACAAAAAAACAAAGTCCATTTGTTACATGAAGTAAGTAAAGAAGCATCCTTAAAGTGAATTAGGAAAACACATCTAAGAGACAAAACTATCT
Source organism: Callospermophilus lateralis (assembly GCF_048772815.1). Taxonomy (NCBI): domain Eukaryota; kingdom Metazoa; phylum Chordata; class Mammalia; order Rodentia; family Sciuridae; genus Callospermophilus; species Callospermophilus lateralis. The sequence continues at coordinate 56,770,425 of NC_135322.1, forward strand.
GGGAAAAACATGACTGTATTTGGCATACCGGATGCATCTGTAGTTTGTCTTTTATCAGTTCCATAAGGAATAATATAAAAATATCAGATTCTTAGAATAAACACATCCCTCAACAAAAAAAAGCATTCATATTTCAAATTACTGTCCTCATCGCTAAGTACAGATGAATACAGAGATAGAATATATGGATCACTAAATTCACCTTCCAACATAAAATTACTTCTATATTTAAACTTTGCATATTTTTGCTTAACCGTTATCTTTTGTGGAAACTTTAAAATGATATCAGGTTAGCATGGAAATCTAATCTCTTTCCTGCTTCCTAGTGCCTACTGCTTCTTATATTCTGATGGAAATTATGAAAATTCATTGTGAATAGGGTCAGAGTATATGTATACTTATATTAGAGTTAATAGGAAATAAAATGACATAATTTTGAGGATTTTTCTGCTAGGTATAATAGAGACAGAAGCATTTTGAACTGAGAATGTAATTGTAACCTAGCAACTCTCCCTCTGTTTGATGAAACCATGTCATGTCATCCTGTTAGATATGACTGGAAAGTGTTCTCTAAGATATTTAATGATGAAAAAAGAAAAGAAATTTGTAGCCTAGGGGATAGGGCAGAGTGAGCCAAAAAATAAACATTCTATGTGGAGTTCTGTTTGTCATTGATATCAGAAACATTCAAGACACCTAGGAGCATCCCTGACACATAGTAAGTGCTCAATAAATATGTTAAATGTTTCTCTCACACACAATTTTCAATGGTTCTTGAAATTCAAAGTCCAAGAACTAAAGACCTAGCATGTATTTTTCCCTTCTTTCTTTCTTTCTTTTTTTTTAGCCCAGCAGGGCAAACTTTACTTCTGCAGAAAGTTATGCTACCAAACATATCTGGCAGGCAAGCGCCACTAGCCTACCATATATTTTCTATAAAGTTAATGTTACATACATTAAGATATATATTTTTAAACTTTGTTATTCATTGGGTCCTTACTCAGAGATTCCTACTTTTGTGCATTTGCTCTGAAGTTTTTCTAAGCTATTCTCTGTGGTATAGAGTTCTGAGGTTTTGATTGTGTATGTGTGTGGGGGGCGGGGGGGGGGCAGGGCAGAGAGGAGAGAGAAGGAGAGGGAAACTTATAGGTTCTTCAGGGAGAAAGCTTTATGCATAACTTGTGGCTGCGTCAGGGTCTTCTGAAAAAGTGAAATTCTTAGGTCTGGCTGGAAGAATCTTCTTACAAATGGTGGCATAGATCACCCATATTCTAATAATTATCAGTGAATATATTTTAATTCATTGAAACTTGCTGTTAACAAAATTCACTAGAAAATAATTCAAGAAAAGACATAAAAGAGAGGGGGTGGGGGAGATGCTGCTTCCTGACTGGCTGACATTTCTGTGTGATGGGAGGTGGTGCTTCACTGGTTAGGCCTGGGCAGCAAAGCCAGGCTTTCCAGGAGCTGTTGATCTTGGCAGTTGAGCAGGAACCTGCCTCAGCAGGGACCACAGAGCTCAGTTTGTGTTCTTCCAGGAACACAGAGGATGTGTGACTCCACAATCAGCAAAAGGCAATTGGGTCCCTCTCTGAATTTTTGGCTCCATTAGCCACTTGGGATCCTTCTTGGAGATTCAGCTTTTTTAAAAGTTCATGTGACCAGAGATTCTAGTTGAGTGACATGACATTTGGATCAGAAGTGATTCAATCTGTCCGCCTCCCTGCACAGTCAACTTCTGTTTTTATATAGACCCAGAGGAGGAATGAACCCTGACCCCCAGCATTTAAACTATCATGGGATCATTTCCCCCAACACTATTTTCCACCATTACCACTGCAAGTTTTTTTGTATTAGTTCTAATCAGTTATACATGACAGCAGAACGTATTTCAATTCATTGTACACAAATGGAGCACAGCTTTTCATTTCTCTGGTTGTACATGACATAGAGTTGCACCATATGTGCAGTCATACATATACCTAGGGTAATGATATCCATCTCATTCTACTATCTTTCCTACCCCCAAGCCCCCACCTCCCCTTTGCCCAATCAAAGTTCCTCCATTCTTCCTATTCCACTCCCCATGGATCAGTATCCACTCATCAGAGAAAATATTTGGCCTTTATTTTTGGGGGATTGGCTTACCTCATTTAGCATGATATTCTCCAACTCCATCCATTTACCTGCAAATGCCATAATTTGATTCTCTTTTAATGCTGAATAATATTCCATTTTTTAATCCATTCATCTATTGAAGGGCATCTAGGTTGCTTCCACAGTCTAGCTATATTGTGAATTGAGCTGCTATGAATGCTGAGGGGTGGCTGTGTCCCTGTAGTATGCTGATTTTAAGTCCTTTGGGTATAGACCAAGGAGTGGGATAGCTGGGTCAAATGATAGAGTATCTGAACATACAAGGTGAAACCTACTGACTTAGCATAAGGTGTAGTTGAGAAAGTCAAGTGCTTTCCATAGGGTCTGCTTTGTGATGCCCAGGGAAGAGTTTCTGAGTATTGTCTTAGCCTCCTTACGATGATGCCAAGCAAAGGCACCGTGCTGCCCACACTACTGTGATGGATAGAGAGAAGGACGTCAGCGTAACTGCCCCTCCCCACTTTAAATGGACCAAATTCCATGTTGGATTCTGTTTCTTTTATCTTTAACTGATTTTAACCACTTAACTTTCTTATCATAATTTCAATAAATAATAATTCTCACTAATCTCATTATACTCTCTCACTATATAGACAATTCATCTTATACTCTTTTGAAAATGGCTATTAAGCATTTCTGGAAGAAAGTTGAATAAATCATTAAAATTTTAAATATCAGAAATATTAACATGTATAAAATATGTTCATACATTAAAATATATGCATTTTTAAATAACTATATTTTATAAATTATAAAGTTCATATGAATATATTCTAGTATATGAATATATTAAACACATTAATTTGTTATGAACAAATTCTATTTTCAAATGAGTATATATATATTGTTTAAACATTGGACACAGTTCTTAAGATATTTATGAGGTGGTCATGGAGACAAAGTTAGAGTTAGGATTATCAAAAAGTTGATAAGCTAAAAATACTACCTGGGAAGGAAGAGGCATTATTGTTTTTTGTTTTGTGTTTTTTTTTAGAGGAAAATAAATGAGATATTTACAAATGTCTCTTCTGCTTCTAAGGCTTTGATTTCTCTGTTAGCTCTGAATACACTAAGGATAAACATTATTGACGATAATTACTTGCCTTGGGAGATATCGTGGGTATTTTCCCCACAAACACAAACAACAGCCTATTCTAGTGGGTCACATAATTTCTAAAAACTCATTCTGATATTTCTCCCAAGTGATTGGGAATCTGAGGAGGGGACATCCCACTCTTCAGAAACAAGTTTAGGACCCAGGATACTGACTTAAATTAAGCCTCAAGATGCCTGCAAAATAATGACTCCCCAGAATGGGGAACGGAGGAGGTCAGAAGCCGCAGCATGCTTCTGAAACAGAAAACTCACTCTGAGGAGTAACTTGTTTCCTGTACAGCAAGAAAGCAGTGGATCAGGTTTTAAGGTAAATATTTTCTTCACCGAAAAACGCATCTCTTGTAATTATGGTCGTTTCTATGGCAACTTCCATCACTCCTGAGAACACGGTACTCCCCAAATGCAAATTTTTGAAAGTAAAGATGCTATCCTTCTTTCTGAAAGGAACAAAAAAACAAAGCCCCTGAAAGTACTTTGATGCAAAGATAAATGATTTCCCCCATGATGTTGCTGAATTGCCTTTGCATGTTTCAAGATCATTCAGAAGCGAACTGATCCATCTATAGTTTGGCATGGGTATGAAACAGATGGCGTGGATGGGTTAAGAAAGTAGAGTCATTTGGAAAGGTCCATAGGTATTGACTTCTTATGGTGCCACAAGTAACCAAATAGAGCAGTTGTATGTCAAGCACTATTTCTTTAGGGCAGTGCAGATATTTACAGACAATTTCAGAACTAACTATGTAAAATTCTTCATACTAAGTTATTGATATGATTTCTCCTCTATCAAAATATAGATGGGCTGCTTCCAGCAAAAAGAATAAAAATAATAAAGGTAAGCTTTAGTAAATTGCACTACATTTGATCGGGAATTCCTATTCATCACAATTAGTATTAGGATAGCATCTTATAAGCTGGGCAAATCAACAGTTTATAAGGATGCGTAGCAAAAGGAGCTCACCCAGTGCTCATGGGTGAAAACCACTGTGAAAAGTTTGATGCAATAGGACTAGAAAATGAGTGTTCAGGTTGCATTTAAGGAAATACAGGTGAAAGATTGAAGAATAAAGATTTTTTTTTTTGTAGCTCATTGCTCATTACAGTTTTGAGAAATGATGTTGAGTTTCTTAAGCAAATGAAGAGATTGGCTGATCATTTATGGATTATTTTTCTTGCCAGGAAATGGAGGAGGTCAGAAGCCTATGGCAGTAGAGAGTACAGCAAAATATCCTACAGCCCTCGGGCACTTTGCATATCATTTTAGTCTTTGAGATTTAAATTTTTGGACTGAAGAGGGAAGAATTAGAAAATAGAACCAGATATCAACCATTATCAGGAAAGAAATGCAACACAGTCTTTTATAACATAGAGAACAGATCCCCAAGTAGCACTGAAAAACAAATTGAGCATTACGAAATATGTCAAACTCAGAATTTCTTGGTGGCAGAAATCAGAGCTAGAAGATGGAAATGAATAATGGTAAACTGGATTACCTAAACATTGAGTAAAACACTTGAATTTCATGAGAAAAAGATGGTTTTGAGGACAAAAATCCTTTACTGAATTGTAGTCATGAATACTTTCTTACAAGAGATACCAATTTCCTGAGAGAACCTGGAAATTATTGTAAAACATAGATATATTTAGTTATGAAAAATCATAAAATGATATTTATGCAAATAAGGAAAGTTGGGTGATTTTGAAGAACTTATGGGGTTTTGGGAGATAGTTGAATAAGCAGTTTATAATGTCATGTCCCCCCACAAAATAGTTGCAAGTAATTATTGATAGAGTTAATACCCGATAGTAGTTGCTGGGAATCATAGTTAACTATGATTGGAAGATAATACAAGAAAGAAAGATAAAACAATATTAAGTATCAAAATGAAATACACACTTGGACCTATTAATAGATTTTCAGTGAAATAAACCAGTATTTTACCTGACTTAAGGAAAGCAAGGGCCACGTGAGCTGAAAAATACCAAGGATGAAATTTCTTCAGACATGCACTTATTTTAGAGGATCATTTAATCAGTTTGATTCCACAGAATTGACCTGAGCCCAGGTATTAAGTTTGATTGACATTCAGTGATCCCAATAATCTGCTGAAAGAGCCAGATGACTAAATCTGCCACAGGATGAGTAATTTTAGGAATACAACAATAACATAGCCTCTTTCTCATGCAAGCTCCTGGGATGAAGACTTCTTGTTGGCTCCGCCCTGTGTCCCTGCCCAGCCTTGAGATAAAAGCCTGAAGTGCTGACCTACTCATCTATAGCATTGCTGTATGAAGGTGCCAACCTGTTCCTAACCATTCTGTAACCCACTGTGAGGAATCAAGGAGTATAGAATAATCATGGGTGGTGCGTAGTCTGTGAAGACAGCCACATGCCCTTCCTTCCCTGTACCCACTTTGCTGCTTCTTATATCTCTGGATACATTCAGCCCCTTCAATCTGGGCTGTTCCCAATGGCTTGCTGGACTCTTAGAATGCAACAGAATTGATTTTGGAGACTAGTCATAGTCAGACTCGACTCAGTCTTGCCCTGGGGGGAAACCAAGTCATGATTGATGTTTGATAGCCCAAGTTTGGATGCTGTAGCATAACCATCATGCTTTGCTAGTTTGCTAGTCCAAAACTCACCTCACAGAAAGCTTGCCTAGGAAGAGAAGATGGCTTGTCAGCGCTCTTGCTTGCCATTTCAGCCATCCCAGCTAAGGTGTCTGATGTGAGTTTCCAACTCCAACCACTATCTGATGTCAGCTGCAGTATATAACAGACCCCCCGAGCACAAACTCTGTCAACCCACATAACCATGACCAATACTAATGAATTATTGCATTGGCAGTGATAGGTTGTGCAACAATATATATAACCAAACATTCTGACTCCAAATAGGAAGATTTAGCATTTTATCTTATCCATTCAGCATTTTAAAAAAATCTCCAGAAGTATCTTCTTGGCTCCTCTCTTGTTGTTGTTCATCTAATTAGCACCTTGTTAAATTATATGCCAGGGCGTCTTTCCTTCAGGCTACATTTCTTGTGTAGGTGTGTGTTTTCTGCAGGGCTGTCAGCTCAATGATGCTCCCAGCCTCTAAATTCCTTTAAGACTGCAGCACACATTATTTTCTGGCATGCTTTGATTATATCCCCTTTGCTGTCTGTCCCTGAACTATTTATAGTAAAAATTGATGTCGTGAAGGAAGCCAAAAAGGAGCCTCCAAATAATATCAAAGCAGAATATGTATTTATCTTTCTTGTCATATTAGCCATTAACAACACAATCTGTTGATTCTTTCTTAAGATCCATTTCCTCAAAATATACTACTGTTTCTCCTGTGCGAGACTGAAATATTGGCTTGAATTTGCATTTTTTCTGATTACCGGTGAGGTTGAACATTCTCTTTCCATGTGTTTATTGCTTTCAGGTGAACCGCTCATACATATTTTGTGCATTATTGATTTTTAGGATTTCTTTATACTGGTGCCTGAATAAGCTATAAAGATACTCCTTGTCTGGGTCTTGTGTTTTGAATCTGTTTATGATTTATTTTAATGCGAAGATGTAGCAGTATTTCCCTTATAATCATACTACTTTAAGAAAATCTTCTTTGCTCTGATGTTCTAAGGATAATTACCTATATATTTTCTAGACATTCTAGATTATCTTTACTCATTGGGGTGTTTAGTATATTTTGGGCTTGACTTTGGTATGTAATATAAGCAAATGATATATTTTTTCTATACATGCTCAATTTTCCCATTAGAATTTAATAAAAAGCCATTGCTTCCCACTGATTTGCAATATTTCTTTTCTTTTCTTTCTTTCTTTTTTTTTTTTGTAAGCCAGGTCTCTACACACACCTGAGTATATAGCTGAGTTCAGTATTCTCTTTGATTATCTGTGCACTAACACCATGCTCCATGAAAGAATATCTTGAGTTTTTGTTTTTAGTCACCTTTCCAATTTTTTTCTTCTGCTATGGTGGATGTAAGTCCTTGATTTTTTAAAATTACATTTTGTAATTAATTATTACACTTGACTTTGGTGCATCAAAGGAAATGGCATACATCACCAACAGCATTGAGATAGATGTGAGACTGCCTGATTTTTTAACTCTCACACTACCACCTGCTAGTGACTTTTAATTCTGCCAGTTTTTTTTTTTTTTTTGCATTTTGCAGTCTGAGGCTAAGTGAATAAAAATGAAACGTGTTTAAGGTTATACTATTAAGTGATTTTAAAACCTGTTCAGCTCTATCATTTGCTAATTCTCTGCATGGCAGACTTCACAAGCATGAGGCAGCAAGCATTTCAGTTAATGAAAAGAAAATGTTATGATTAATCTTAATACTTGAAAGAGAATTTTGCAAAACGATCTAAGATATTATTATGTTGTGATTTGTCCATCAGAGGGACCGAGAAATATTACCTTTAGATTGAAATAGAAATACATTAGTTCTATTGTATTGTCACTTATGTTTCACTCCAGTTTCTGCAACTTTCGTATAACGTCTTTCTCCTGCTGTGTATGCCTGAACATGCATGTTTGGGTCTAGCATTCTTCACTTTCATAAGAAAAAAAATTTTTTCTCGGTGTGGTCATTTTTTTTTCTCAAATCCTGATGATTGATTTTTGGTTATCATTAATGATGATCCCAAACTATTTTTGGCTTTTTGCCTTTGAGACACAGAGGGGGTTGCAATTCCTAAAGCTCTTAGGCTTTCCTGAAGTCATAAGCCTTGTGATGACTATGTAAGCAAAATACACCTGTGTCTCTTTGGGAAGAGCATTTAATTGTTGATTTGAGACCCTCCCAAAGGTCTTTTTCCCCTGGGTAAAATTTAAACGATGGCTGCCTTATCAGCCAGTATCCCTGCTCTACTGTGAAGTACAGAGCCACCTGCTGCCGATGATTAGGAGAAATGGAATTCTGTTGTCCTACACCACTGAGATTTGGTGTTATTAGTTGCCACACTGGCCCAACCTGACCATTATAAATAATGATATGTAGAAGAAGGGGTCTATTGTAAAGAAAATTAATAGATGTAGCTTTAGTATAATAATGGCAGACTGGCCACAAACTGATAACTGAAGCTTCTAACAATGACTATTCATTCTACTGGATGATAAAAATATTTAGAAAACTATAACCTGAAATAAGTTGAGAGGCAAAAAAAAAAAATCATACAGGAATTGTAGAGTTGGAAGAGGCAACTACTTTATATCAAGTGGGGAAAGACAGCACTCAGAAGGCTTTTGTTCAATAAAGGAGAATTGAAGGTCAGCCAGCAGGAATTCAGTCAAGGGTGGGATTTTCACCTTATTGTTACAACTTCTAAATGGATTGAAAAGGCAACTTTTGAATTATTTTAGGCTGTGTGTGCATGTGTACACACATGCCCCTGTGTCTATTAGCACAATCAAATGTATCTTTGGACACATTCTTTCCATAGGGTCATGCTTTTGAGATGAGTTATTTCATTTAGATCCCAAACAGATTTGATCATTTCTAGAGCACATTCCTTTTCAGAGCAAACCAAAATCTTCTTTTCCGATTAAATGGAATGCCTTAAATGCCTCAAACAATTTTTTTACATGCTTAATTTATTGGATTTTCTTACTCCTAAAAGGCTCTCTTTGTTCATTGTTGTAAATAATTCTGTTTATTTTCCATCCAAAGTTATGTGATTCCTTCTGGCAACAAATTGATTCAATTCAGTAGTTACTCAGAATTTTTCACATGGGGGACACTGATTCTCAGAGACATTTGCATCATCTTAATAACAAAATCCATATCTAAACAAGTATTCTGCTACATCGCAAGCCTCAGGGCTACTCATGTTGGATATTGCAATTTCCTAGAGTACCCTGGGCAAATGTATTATGTCATCTTCTCCCTCTAAAACTTCATACCAATAAGAATCAAGAACAAGAGAATACCTGAAATAACACTCAATTTTGATTTTTGTTTTTAATTCCCTGTGGTGGTCACACCTGAAGGTGATGGTCAAGAATTTGTTCCCACTCATATTTATGATCCATAAAATTTCTTCCTCTAGAGTGTGTACAAAGACCTGGGGTTTGATTCTAACCAATAGACTATGGTAACAATTAATGGACTTTTCCAATGTAATCAAGGTCCCAAATTGGTTGAGGGTGTTCTCTTTTGCTGTTTTTTACATCTTCATTTTTTATCATACTTCTCATGCCTATTTGGATTCCTCTCTAGTGTCATTTGCTTTGCCCTTAAGAATTTCTTTTAAGTACTGGAGGCTAAATCAAGCTAATTAACCAATCTCTCACCTTGCTTACCTATAATTTCTTATGGTTAGACATTGGGGATTTACTCAGTAATTTTGATATGCGTACAAGACATTATTTGTCAGGTGGGTCAAGTCATATAATAGATCCCTTGGGCTCTTGTTTATCTCTGATGTCAAAATCTCTCCTTCGTTTTTGAAAAAAAAAGTTGAGCTGTGTATAGAACTCTTGAATGATGGGTTTTTTTTGTTTGTTTTTTTGTTTTCCCTGTCGGCATTTTGGATGTGACACAACAGTAACTTCTGGCCTCTATTTTTCCAGTGGGAACTCCATTCTCAATTTCATTGTGGTTCTCTTGTGTGGGATAAACTGATTTTCTCTTACTGCTTTCAAGATTTAATCTTTATCTCAGGCTTCCAACATTTAGACTGTGATAAGTTTAGGTATGGCTAACTTTATGTTTATCCTACTTAGAGTTAAGCATCTTGGCTGTACAGATTTATGTTTTTCATCCAGTTTGAAAAGCTTTTGGTTATTATTTCTTTGCATATGTTTTCTGTCACTTTCTCTCCTTCTGATGGTACCATGATAAGTGGACTTGGTGACCTCCCACCTATCTCTGAGGCCCTGTTTACTTGCCCTTATTCTTTTCTCTCTTTTATTCAGATGACAGTCTTTAACTCTGTGAGTTTGGCAGTCCTTTCTTCTGCCAGCTCCAATCTACTGCCGAGCTCTTTTAGTGAGTTTTCAATTTCACTTGTTTATAATTTTCAACTCCAGAAGTTTCATTGGCTTCTCTTTTGTGAGTTCTGTTCTGTATTGTTTTTCCATTTGATGAGACATTGTCATTATATCCTCAATTCTTTGGATATGATTTTCTTCTTCTTTTTTTTTTAAACATATACAACAGCTGCTTGAAAGTGTTTGTTGGCTGTGTCTACTACCTGTGACTTCTCAAAGACAGTTTCTCTTACCTACTTTTTTTCCTATTTCTGAGGACTACTCCCCTGCTTTTTGTATGGCTCCTGATTATCTAAAATATAGACATCATAGATAATGTATTTAGCAACTCTGGATATGGGTTGTTTACTCCCTCTGGGGTTTTGATGCTGTTTTTATTGTTTACTTGGTCTTTTGTATATTATCTTAATAGCTTGTCATATAGCTAAGTCGGTGATAACTAGTTTTCCTGCAGCTGGACCTCTGATGTCCATCCGTAGATGTTTTTTAAAAAAATGGTGTTAGGTTTTTCTCTGCAAGGTTTTAGTGTTGTAAATGCTGCTTTGGCTTGATGTCTGCATTAGCATAGACCATGCTTTGTTCAAAGGTTGTGCTTAAGCCTTCTTGGCTAGCTTCCTTTTAGCCTTTACTATCCCATCAGTTAAAGGCTGCTATAGTTCAGAAAGTGAAGTTCCTGTCGCTTCCCCATGTTCATCCAGGGACTAGTAGCTTGGATTTTCTCCTCCGGTCTCCTGCACAGTTTGGACATGCACACAGTGCACAGTATTTCAGACTGCCAGGAGTGGTTGTGATGTTATTTTTAAGCTCAGCTTCCTGGGAGTTGCCTCTGGGTCAGGGTTGTTTATTTTTTAGTCAATGTTTGAGACAGACTCTGCACTGAATTCCCTAATGACAGTGAGCTTCTGCCCTTTGTTGATGGATCTGTGCGTGACTTGGTGAATGTATTTAAGTCTGTGTCACATTATGTTCTAATTGTGCCCAAGTGGGCACAGTCCAGCCCTTGTACAGAGCCCTGCTTCCTGTGAAGCGGGGGTGGTGCTCATTGGCTAGCTCTCTCCGTGGTCTTCTGTACTTGCCTCTAGGTGCTCTGCCTTTTTGTTTTTTGCTATAATGATCATGGAGCCATATACTGTCCACTGTACTCCTCCTTAATTATTCTTGGAACTCTGTTGTTTTGACAGTCTCCTTATGCAGGGATTTTTTCCAAATTGCTTTCCAAATAAAGCCAGCCCTATTAGGCAGAGCTGCAGAGCTCCCCTTCTATATATCATGAATAGGTATGTGAAGATTTCTTCCATTGTGACACCTTTCTCTTAAAAGCGGGTTCTGGGTGGTTCCGTAGCACCCGTTCTTCTTGGCTTTCTCATCCAGTCTTGAAATCCTGCCTTAAGAGCAAGATGGGTCAAGGACAATTAGTGCCAAGTGTTCTTGGCCTACTCTGCTTGGAGTAGAGTCCCCACGAGAAGGGAACCTGTCCTCAGCCAAGGCTTCCAGGAACACAGTTTCTGCAACAAAGAGCTGAAGGAAATGAGGGAGACTGGCCAGTCGGAGCTGGTAGAAGAAGGAGCCCTGTATCTTCAGCTACACTGCATAGACCATGGCAGTCCCACTGAGATGGGGGACAGGAGAGGGAACAGGTTGTGGCTCCAATGCCACAGATATTTATTTAGTAGATTTTCTTGAATAAATCTTATTCCATTTGCAGTATGCCCTCAGTTCAACTTCCAGAGGACTTACCGAGTTTTTAATAATTTCCTCCAGTTAAATGATTGTTTTGTTACAAAGTCTGCTGGGCTCTGTCATTCTGGAAGTTGTTCCCTCTGATTATGTTTTGTGTTCCTAATTTCACGTTTACACTGCAAACTTAATCTAGGATCCAGTTTTCAGTAAAATATATAACTAGGTTTTACTATGCTTTAAGAAAAAAAAAAGTTATGTCAAAATAACCAAATGTGGGTTTTTAAGTGTTATTTTGTGAAAGAGGAATTCGTCATTTTCAGAAATGGATCTAAACATTGTCACAAGTTGTAAAGAAGCTGTTATTAAATGAAGTGGGTCAGGAAGGTGGCTGGGAGTTTGTGGAAACTGTTATTTTCTGGATGTGTATTTGTAATAATGAAAAAATAAATATATGTATTATCTAATTAATTAGAGCACATAAATAATAAATAGAGATTCCAGTGTAATTTGTTGTTAAATGAAAAGGCTCAGCATAGCCTATCACGGTGAATGAAAATTGGAAAAATTGGAAAGATTTCTAATGAAGTGTGATGATAGATCTAATAAAGTGCTTCTTATATTTATATTCATTTTCATGTTTTGTGCATTTCAATAAGACTTAGATGCATTGATATCCTGTGAAAAGCATACCTAGCACCCTTTTCTTGATTTCTATGAACCATGATCCACTGAAGAAACCAGAGATTCTTGGGGCAAATGGTTGATTTATGTGTTGGGGTAGGGAAAGTACAATGTAAGCCTGTAATATTTTTGTTCTAAAAAGTAAAACACTGCTTAACAGGAGAACATGTCAGAAGCCAGCCTGTTGGAGCTTCCTCTGGCAAAATCTGGAATAATGTGTGCATCAAATAACGATGTTAGCAGAATATTTACAGAATAGAATAAGCAAATATGAGTCTAAACTAATGTAAATAAGTTAATGGCTGAAAAGAGAAAGCTCTGTGTATAGTAGCAGACCAACTAGTAAATAAGAAACTAATGATTTATTATAAAAACCACCTTCCTGCAACCATCATAGTAATGATTGATTCAGGCAAGAATTATTAATAGATGCTAAAAATACCGGGTAAAATTTTAATGAGGAACAGAATATTTGCATAATTTCAAAGTATCTCCTTCAAATTACTTATTAATCACAACAGAAAAAAATAGTAACTTTATAGAGGAAGAATCCTGGCTGACAACACCTAATGAAGCGATCAAACTTAAAATCACCAATAAAGGGGAAAACTGACTTATGTCTCCTAAAATCATGCCATGAGAGGAATACAGCATCAATTCTCCAGGATTCCTGCTAAAAAGGCATAACCCAGGTTGAGCATCCAGGAAACACTAGGCCCATATATGTTGAAGGACATTGTATGAAATACTTGGACTGTACTCTTCAAAAAATCTGGAGGTCATAAAAAACAACATGAAAAGGGCCAAAAAGTGTTCCATATTAAAAGAGAATAAAGGCACCTAACAACTAAATGTGATTCTGGACAGGACTGTGACCTAGAAAAAAAATTACTATGAAAGAATTTATTAGAAAAAAATAGCAAAATTTGAATATGAACTGTGGAATAATTAAAACTATTGCATTGATGTTAGGTATTTTAATTTCAATGAAAATCTTATGAAGAAAGAAGGTGAAATTCACATGCATATGAAATAATCATTGAATTTGTGGAAAGCTGGGATGAGCTGGATAGAACTGGATAGAAGCTACATAGAACTCTATAAGTTCTATCCAAATCATTAGGAAACGTGAATATGCACATGTTCGCCTATGCATATGCCTTTGGAAATTCTTAATAGAAGCCTTCAGAAAAGCACCTAGTATTTGACCCAGAACCACCATCATATTAAACTTACCTGAACTAAAATAAATGACAATGGAAAAAAATCCATTTGCACCACTATTAACCTACAGGTTAATTTTAATCATTTGTCTTAAGTAGAAACAACTTAAATGTCCCATGATGGAAAAAATGGTTAAGGAAACTCTACTTAATCAAGTTGATGTAATATTGTCTATCTGCTGGATATCATCATAAAAAAATAAAAATATACAGTAATTGCAAAAGTATGTTACAAATAACCATATAAAAGTTTTGCTGATAGCTGTATAAAATCAGTATATAAGTTTAGAATGGCAAGAAATTTCAAAATAATTTAGGTTGTGATGGAATTTGAAATGACTTCCTTTATTCCTGTGTAAGTGTTCTTTAATAAAATGTGACTATGAAAGAAAAAGAAGAAAAAGAGATCAGTCTTACAGTCCAGCAAAATTGCACTGCAAATATTCTGAGCCTGTAGTCATTGGATTCAAGTGAATTCATTTTTATGGGCATTAAATGAAATGGAAACAATGATGGTTGTAGTGTTCAACCAATTTGGATTGGGGATGGATTACCCGTTTGTTAAAGAAATTTAACTTAAATTCTTCGCTCACCACATTCTCACACAGCCCACACAGATCCCACAGTGAGTCTGTGAAAACACAACTCCCATGTCTTTTCTTTTGGAGATGCTTGATACTTTGGTATAATCATGCTCAGTTGGATGCATTTGTGATGGATACATTATGCAACGAAGGAGGCATAAAAGTTTGGCCAAGTAATTTTAACAACAACTCCAACAAGCAGCAAAACTCATCTTCAGACTACTAGTATTATAGTCATGAGCGCAAAAAGCAAAAGATAAAAGGAAAATTCAGTTTCTGAATTTGTTATAACCTGAAAATATCAGAGATGGGACATCTATCCTAACAAAATGTGGAAAAAAAGAGATTGATAACAATTTTGTAATCCAAAAAATTAATATCAAATAAAATATCTAGCTAAAGATAACTTCAGTATTATGGTTTAGATAGGAGGTGTCCTCCAAAAACTCAAATATGAGATAATGCAGTAATATTCAGAGGTGAACCCATCAGATTGAAAGGTATTACCTAATCAGTGAATTCATCTACTTGAATGGATTAACTGGGTGGTTACTGTAGGCAGATAGGGCAGGTAGGTCACTGGGGGTGTATCTTTGGGCATTGTATTTTGTCCCTGATGAGCAGAGCTCTCTTAGCTTCCTGGTGGCCACATCCGGAGCTGCTTCCTTTCCCCACACCTTCTGCCCTGATATTCTTTCTGCTTCACCCAGGACCCGAGGTTCATGGATCAAACCTCTGAACCATGAGCCAAAACAAACTTTCTTCCTCTAAGTTGGTCTCGTTGGGCTTTTTTGGTCACAGCGATGAAAAAGTCCATTGAAACACTCAGCTTCATTCTTCTGGGTTTATTTTCAGATCTAAATTGCCGCGACACGTGACTGAATCAGGGTCATTCCAGACTGAATTGGGCTGGCATGAAATAGTCACACAGAGACAGAGAAAATACCTTTTCCTTGGGGTTCAGCCATGGCTCCTCTGCCCCAGCCCCCACAAGGGAGGCAAGGGAGATTGGCAAAAAAGAAGGAGACACGCCTCAAACCCTATTTACTGAGAGGAAGACACTCCAGAAAGTTCCACCCAAATGAAGCAAAGGATTGGGCTTCAGGGGGGTATAGCCCAGACCCAGTGCTGACGCCCACCCCCAGAGCTTCACTACCTGCCAACGGAGGTGACTGAGGTCCACCTGCAGTTCCACCCCTCATCGCTCCAGGCTAAGGGTGCTCAGCTCCTATGTGGCAGCTCCTGACACCAAGTGATTATGAATTAAATCAGCATCCAAAGTACTACAAAAGCAACAGAAGCCAGTATAAATAAAAGCCAACCATTTTTTGTTTCTTAAACCTTGATGTATTTGTCAGCTTGAACAACAAGCCAGTGAAGAACTTTGCTGAGTTGTTAGGGGACAATCGTAGGTTTCAATAGTTGGGAAGGAGAGTTTGCGGTAAGCATTCTGATTCCCGGTTGAAAGCTAGCTCTCTGGACAGGGAGGATGCACCCAGAGGTCTGTTAATGATTGATTAAGATAAATCCTATTTTTCTTTGGTCAGTTAGGTTCAAACTAGCCTAGCATATGGGATGGATGTGTCTGGTAGGAAAGAAGCAAACTTGTCACCTGCCTGCTGTACTCTCAGCACAGAACACTTCTGGGGCTAGACAGATGGGGTTTCCCACACTGACCCTAGCTGGGTGTCCTATACTTCAATTAAATAGTGGTGCTACATGGAGTTTGTCAGATCCCACACGTTAGGGGCTCAGTCCCACGGGACTGCCCCCACTTCCCCCTTCAGAAGCCAATCTCAAGTCTAGGCCTCCAGAATTTCTGACTGGCTATCCATTGGGGCTTTCCAGGACCCCTTTCTGTGGCTCAATCATTTGCTAAATGATCCCAGATCTCAGGGAAACATGTTACTTGCTATTGCCATTTATCAGAAGAGATATTTTAAAGGATCAGCCAGAGGGGGAGATGCTCCTAGGGTGAGAAGAGTCCTGAGGACAGGAGCTTCCGTCCTGGATTGGGAGTGTGACACCAGGTGCATTCAGCAACATACGAGGTCTCCCCCCACCCTTTTGGATTTGGGGGGAGGCTCCTTTATGTTGGCATGATTGATTAAATTATTGGCTTAGCGATCAGCTCACCCTTTAGTCCCTCTTCCCTGGGGAATGGGAGATAGACACTGAAAATTACAGTCCTCTGGTTTCCTGGGCAACAAGCCCCCACGCCAGGACTGTCCAGGAGCCCCCCACCCTCAGTTATCTCATGTACATACCGAAAGGCGCATTGTTTCAGAGATTCCAAGGGAACATGGTACCACACATTGGGGGGCAGAGACCAAATCTATCTTATTATCTCACAGGGGGGTCACTCAAAGTTGAGGATTCTTTAACAATGCCATCTGATTAGAACGATTTTAGTGAAAGTGTTTTCATTTAGTATCTCCTAGGCGAGGGCTATTGTAAAGGGGGAAAAAAAATTCCTTTTAGACAATTATGGAGAAGGATTTCTAGTAGATTGATCTTGAAGAAGTAATGTCATGTAATATTGTCAAAAGTGTTTATTCCCAACAAAATTAAGTTGGAGAGAGTCTATTTTAAAAGCAATTCAATACACGAGTTTATACAAACAAGGACTAAAGGAAGCAATTTCAAGGGGGAGTAATAGCCCACACTCCATATAAATCAGCCATCACAAATTGATGCTTCCACAAATTAGGTGTCATATGCTCATCATCAAAATATATACATATATAAATATACACATGTGTAAGTTTATACACATAAAAATGCATGCAAAATATATCAATGTGCATCTACCTAGTTAGCCTGTTTGTAAAGTATTAAAGTAATAATGAATGAAAACCTAGGTGGCCCCCTGCCCTGATTAAGAACTCACACAGCATTGGTACCTTTAAATTCTACATATCCTATCGATCCCTTCTGTTGTTGTTAGCTTGCTTGCCTTCACAGCTTTGTCATGTATTTATAGATGTACAAATTATTCTTAGTTTATTTTCTGTTAACAAAATTCCTGAGACTGGGTAATTTACAAAGAAAAGAGGTTTATTATGATTCATCATTCTGGAGGCTGGCAAGACCAAGAACTTCGTGTCAGCATCTACTTGGTTTCTGGCCATAGCTTCACAATGCTTTAATTGATGCCAGGAAGTGGAAGGGTAAGTGGGTACATGCAGAAGCAGCATCATGATGGATGATGGACAGCCAGCCTGTCTTTACAATGACCCTCCCTTGTGGTAACCAATCCTGATCCAGGAGAACAAGAACTCACCATGTGTGAAAGGTATTCATGCAATCAGAAGGGCCCCGCTCCTATGGCCCTATCACCTCCCCCGGGGTCCCATCTCTCAACACCTGAACTGAGGACCAAGCCTCACCTCCAGGGAGCAGTCTATATTGCAGTCATAGCAATTTATATTTTTATTTAATATATATTTATATTTATTTTTTATCAAATATATTTATATTTGAATTTATGTTTTATATGACATTCGGCTGTATGCTTCTTTTCATAGAAGTAAATCATAATACATACTTTTGCATGACTTGCCTATTGTTGTTCGGCAAAACTGTATTCATTTTTGCTCTTGAGCAGTATTTGTACTTATTTTTCTAATCCTCTGATGATTGAGTTGTATCCTGTTTTTGTTATTGTGACATTGCTGGTTCTGAACATTTTTCTTAGCATGTCTCTAGATGCTGATGTGGAAGAGATTCTTAGAAATTGTCAAATACATATAATAGAGGATCACAAGTTGGTATAACTTGAAAGTTTTACAAATTGAACACTTTAATATTCTTAAAAACAAATGATTTTTCAAGGTCAAGTAACTGTGAAGTGATTAAAAATATCAAACATTCCTGTTGTGGGTTGAACGGTACCTGCTTTTAAAAAAAAATGTGAGCACCATTTTAAGTTCCAGAAACTGTAAAAGTGGCCTTATTTGGGAAAAGTGTTGTTATAGATCTTGTTATGAGATAATCCTGGATTATCTGGGTGGTGCCTAAATCCAGTCACAAGGGTCCTTATAAAAAACACTCAGAGAGACTCAAGGATTAGGAGAGGGCCATGTGACTAACAGAAAGCATGTTGGAATATTGCAACCCTAAACCAAGGAGTGGCTGGAAGAGACAAACAAAATTCCCTCCCAGAGGTTTTGGAGTAAACACAGCCCTGCCAACTCCTTTATTTCAGACTTTGGCCTCCAGAACTGTGAGCCAATCAATTTCTACTGTCTTAAGTCAATCAGTCTGTGATCCTTTGTTGTAGCAGCCAAAGGAAACTTATACACCTTCCTATGACAGGCATAGTTGGGGATAAAGAAAGATCATTTCAAAATTATATAAGATTTTTAAAAATTATTATAATTAATACAACTGAATTACACAAATTGATGGGTTTCACTGTGATATCTCATATACACATAGATCATGTATTTATCATGTTCATCCAGCCTTTCTCTACCCTCTTTCCTGCTTCATTCTTCCCCTCAAAGTTCCCAATAATCATTATTCTACACTGCCAGGAGTCTTTCTGTGTCTGCCTTATTTGCCTTATTTCTCTTTAACATGGTGTTCTCCAGTACCATATATTTTACTGCAAATGACAGGATTTTATTATTCTTTATGGCTAAATAATATCCCACTATGTAAAATAATACTCCATTATGTAATATACCATCATTTCATCTGTTGACTGGCATCGAGGCTGATTTTGAATCTTCACTATGATGAAGATTGCCTTGTAAATGTGGGTATGCAGGGATCTTATTTACATGCTGATTTAATTTCCTTCAGACATATACCAAGACATGGGATAACTGGATCATATGGTAGTTCTACCTTTAATTTTTTCAAGCATCTTCAGATAGAGGTTATACTAATTGACATTCCCACCAGCACATTTTCACTATTGTGTTATTTATTTATTCATTCATTAATTCATTCATTCATTCATTTATTTTTCTTAATAGACATTCTAATTGTGATGGGATGGAATCTCATTGTTATTTCAATGTGTAATTCCTGGTGCCTAAATATACTGAGGGATATTTCTTACATTTAATGGTCTGTTTGTGTTTTTTTTCTTCTAAGAGGCATTTGTTCAAATAATTTGTCCATTAAAAATTTTTTATTACTTTTTGATATTAAGTTTTTTGAGTTTCTTATTCAGAATATTAATTGTCTGTCAGATGGATAATGATGAAGATTTTTGTCCCCTTTGTAGGTGATATCTTCAGCCTGTTGAATGTTCTCTTTGCTGTCTGGGAGCTTTTCCGTTTGGTCTATTCCCATTTGTTGATTCCTGCATTTGTTTCCTGAGCTATAGGAGTCTTATCCAGGAAATTTTTGTCTATGTCAATATCTTGAAGTTTTCTTTTTAGAGTCCCAAGTTTCCAGTGTTATGCTCGAATTCGGGACCCCCAAAGACCACCAGAGACCCAAGATCGATGTAAGCAGCAAAGAGGTGTTTATTGCGAGCTAGCTCGGTCCTCCGCATGCACACACAGCAACTGGTGACGCTGAGAGGTCCCAACCCAGGGTTTGCAGCATTTTTATACATTCTTTGGAGAGGGCACGGACTTCACATACATCATAGCCTCTTTTAGCAAATCATCACACACCATGGGAAAATCAAATAACAACTCTAAAACATGATTAGCACATTCACTGGTGGGAACAAGTTGTCTAGGGGTGATTGGTCAGTACAAAGGGGGTATTCCTTTGAACTGATTGGTTTAAGCCAAGAGGGGTGTACGTGCTGAACTACATGGTTTCCCAACACCATAAACTACTGGGAGGGTCATCTGGCATCCCAGGTTTTTCCCTGTCTCATGCTGATTGGTGGCTGCTAGGGGGCTGCTATGGGTCCCCACCTAGCCTGACTGAGTCAGGGATACCTGGCGCAGCAGATCTCTCCTGTAGATAAACAACTTAGCAGGGTGGAAATGTGCCTAGGAGTGCTCTGTGGGTTTTTCCAAGGACAAAGGTCATGTCCCTTCCTTGGACAGGCTTTGCTCTGAGGTAGAGGCTGATTTTTCACCAGGTTTTACATTAAGATCTTTGATACATTATGAGTTGCTTTTTGTACAGGGTTAGAGATGTAGTCTCAATGTTCTACATGTGAATATCCAGTTTTCCCAGAGATATTTGATGAAGTAACTGACTTTTATGTAAAACACAATTTTGGCAACTTTGTTGAATCAGTTGACAGCCGATACTTGTATTTATTTCTGGGTCCTCTAATCTGTTCTGTGGGTCTAGGGGTCTGTTTTTATTTAAATGCCCCTTACTCTTTTTGTTTCTATGTATCTGTTTTTCAAGTCAGGTATTGTGGTGCCTCCATCATTGCTTTTTGCTGAGTCAGAATTTCTTTGGCTACTGGGGGAATCTTTCTCTTCCATATAGATTTTAGGATTGTTTGTCCTAGCTCTGTAAAGAATGTCATTGGTATTTTGAAAGAGATTGCATTGCCTTTGTAGATTGCTTTGGGGATAGGGCCATTTTAATGATATTATTTCCCCCAATGCATGAACTTGGGAGGTCTTTTCACCCTCTAGCATATTTTTTGTTTTCTTCGGTGTTTTGTAATTTTTATTATAGAGATCTTTCACAGATGTAGTTAGGTTTCTTCCTAGGTACCTTATTTTTGTATGGTGGCTCTTGTGAATGGGATTCCATTCCTGATTTCTTTCTTGGTGAATTCCTCATTGGTAGATAGAAAAGCTACTGATTTTTGTATGATAATTTTGTATCCTACCACTTTGTTGAATTTTTCTCAGTTCCAAAAATCTTTTGGTGGCATCTACAGGATTTTCTATGTATAGAATCATATCATCTGCAAACAAGGATAATTTGACTTCTTTCTTTCCTACTTATATGCCTTTTATTTCTTTCATTTGCCTAATTGCTCTGGCTAGGATTTCTAGTACTGTACTCCTTAAGAATGGTAAAAATAGAAATTGTTGTCTTATTCCTAACCTCAGAAAAAAAACTAATTTACTGAATATGAAAAACCAGCCTCTATCTCAGAGCAAAGCCTGTCCAAGGAAGGGACATCACCTTTGTCCTTAGAAAAACCCACAGAGCACTCCTAAGCACATTCCCACCCTGCTAAGTTGTTTATCTACAAATAACAGGAGAGATCTACTATGCCAGGTATCCCTGACTCAGTCAGGCTGGGTAGAGATCCATAGCAACCCCCTAGCAGCCACCAATCAGCATGAGACAGGGAAATAGCTGGGATGCCAGATGACCCTCCCAGTAGTTTATGGTGTTGGGAAACCATGTAGTTCAGCACGTACACCCCTCTTGGCTTAAACCAATCAGTTCAAAGGAATACCCCCTTTGTACTGACCAATCACCCCTAGACAACTTGTTCCCACCAGTGAATGTGCTAATCATGTTTTAGAGTTGTTATTTGATTTTCCCACTGTGTGTGATGATTTGCTAAAAGAGGCTATGATGTATGTGAAGTCCCTGCCCTCTCCAAAGAATGTATAAAAATGCTGCAAATCCTGGGTTGGGACCTCTCAGTGTCACCAGTTGCCGTGTGTGCATGCGGAGGACCGAGCTAGCTCGCAATAAACACCTCTTTGCTGCTTACATCGATCTTGGGTCTCTGGTGGTCTTTGGGGGTCTCGAATTTGAGCATAACAAATATATTGCATTTAGACTTTATTATATTGAGCTATGATCCTCCTATACCTAATTTATCCAGGGTTTTATCATGAAAGGGTGTTGAATTTTGTCAAATATTCTTTTCTGCATCTGATGATTTTTATCCTTGATTCTATTTATGTGCTATATTATGTTGACTTATTTACATATGTAGAATCATCCTTGCATCTCTAGAATAAAACTGAATTGATCAGGGTGTATAATCTTTGTAATGTGGATTTGAATTTGATTTGCAAGTATTTTGTTGAAGATTCTTGAATGTATGTACCTCAAGGATATTAATCTGTTGTTTCCTTTTATTGTTATTGTATCCACAAAAGATTTTAGTGGCAGGATAAGACTGGTTTTGTAGAGTGAGTTTGGAGGGTTTTTTTTCTTTTTCTGTTTTATAGAAAATTTGAATTTCATTGGTGTTAGTTCTTTAAGAGTTTGGTGAAATTCAACAATGAAGCCATCCAGGACTTGACTTTACTTTGTTGGGGAACTTTTACTCTTTAAACTCAATACTTATTATTGGTATATTTAGGTAAGTTTTTTTAATACATTCTTGATTCAATTTTGACATGTCATATGTATCTAAAAAATTTTTCATTTCTTCTCTATTTTTCAATTGATTGGCATATGGTTTCTCAAAATATTCCCTAACATTCCTTTGAATTTCTGTGGTATCAGTTGTAATGTCTTGTTTTCTTCTTTTTCATTTCTAATTTTGTTTATTTGAATATTCTTTATTTGAGTATTTGAGTATTCTTTGGGGTGTCAATTTTATTTACCATTTCAAAGAACCCACTCCTTGTTTCATTGATCCTTTGTTCTTTTAGTTCCCAGTTCATTTATTTTCGCTGTGATCTTTGTTATTTCTTTTCTTGTACTAATTTTGGTTTTGGCTTGGCCTTGTTTTTCTGAGACCTTGACATGCATCATTAGTTTTTTTTTTTTTTTTATTTGAGAACTTTCTGTTTTTTGATTAAGCACTCATTGCTGTAATCTTCCCTGTTAGTACTGATTTTGCTTTATCCCAAGGGTTTTGGTATGTTGTATTTCCATTTTCATTTGATTCTGGAATTCTTAAATTTCCCCTCTGACTTCTTTAATGATATACTGTCACTCTAATGTGTTTTATTTAATCTCCATGTGTATAGTTTTAATAGTTTCTCTTTCTCTAGTTTATTTCAATTTTGATTAGAGAAGATGCAGGTTATTATTTCAATTGTTTTGAATTTGGTAAGGCTTGCTTTATGACCTAATGTATGATATGAACTGGAAAATATGCTGTACACTGATGAAAACAAATGTATTTTGTAGCTGTTGGATACAATACTCCATAAATGTCTGTAAAGTTCATTGGATAATGTAATTTTACTCTGATGTTTCTTTGATTTTTTTTGGGGGGGGGGCCTCTGGATGATCTCTCTGTTGGTATGAAAGGAGGTATTGAAGTCATCCACTGTTATTTTATTGGGGCCTATCTCTCCCATCATGTTTAGTAGTATTAGTTGTATAAAATTGGGTGCTCCAAAATTTGGTACATATATATTTCTAATGACCATATCTCCTTGATAAATTGTTATCTTCATCATGACATAGTGACGCTTGGGGGGCTCTTCTAACTGATTTGTCTTAAAGCCTATTTTTTTCTATTTTGTCAATATAAGAATAGCTGCTCCTGCTTGCCTTCAGCTTCCATTTGGTTGGAATATAGTTTTCTAGTCTTTCACTTTTAGTCTGTATGTTTTTGCAGGTAAGATGAGTTTCTTGTATGCATCATATTGTTGGGTCTTGTTTTTTAATCCATTGTGTTAGTCTGTGTCTTTTAATTGGAGAATTAAGACTATTTACAGTAAATATTATTATCAAAAGGTACATGTTTATTCCTATCATTTAGTTACTTTTCTTCTGGTTTTGAATATTCTTTGTTCATTTATTCCTTTGTTATTCATCTTTGATGGTTTACTCTACTGTTAATGTTTAATTATTTCTTATTTATTTCTCATTAATGAGTCTCACCTTCAGCTGGAAATTTTCCTTAGACATGTTCTTGTGAAACTTTGGTAGTGATTATTCCTCTTCTGAGAGTATTATTCCCTAAAATAACTTTATGCAGTATGGCCTAGTGCTCAGGAATTCCTTTATTTTATTCTTATTTTTGAATATTTTCATTTCTTTTTCAATTCTGAAAAGTAGTTTTGCTGGATATAGTAGTCTTGATTGGCAAAATTTTTGTTGTTTTTGTTCTTGTTTTGATTTTTTCAAATTGACTTCTCGTTACAGCACTGTGAGAGTATGCTAGAAGATGCAGAATCCTTCCTTATAACATACATAATCAAAATACATAATTCCATACCCTCCTGTTCTTTAGGGTTTCTGCTGATAAATTTGCTGCTAGTCTAATGGGGTTGCATTTAAATATGACTTGTATTTCTCTCTTGCCGACTTTAACATTCTTTCTTTGTCCTGTACTTTTGGCAATTTAAGTACCATATGTCTTTGAGATGTTCTTTTCTGATGCTTCCTGTTCCTGTATGTTCATCTCTTTCCCCCAATTTGGGAAACCTTCAGCTATGATTTGATAGAATCAGTTTTCTTTTTTTTTATTATTATTATTAGTTGTTCAAAACATTACAAAGCTCTTGACATATCATATTTCATACATTTGATTCAAGCAGATTATGAACTCCCATTTTTATCCCTTATACATATTGCAGATTCACATGGGTTCCACATCCACTTTTTTACATACTGCCATACTAGTATCTGTTGTATTCTGCTGCCCTTCCTGTCTTCTACTATCCCCCCTCCCCTCCCCTCCCCTCTCCTCCCATCTTCTCTCTCTACCCCATCTACTGTAATTCATTTCTCTCTCTTGTTTTTTTCCCCTTTTCCCCTCACTTCCTCTTATATGTAATTTTGTGTAACAATGAGGGTCATATAAGTCGAATCAGTTTTCTATGCCCTCAATGTGTAGCTCTTCTTCTTTGGGTCTACCCATTAGTTGAACGTTTGATCTTTCATTGGTGTCCCAGACATCTTGTATGTTTTTGTTAGTTTTTCTCCGTTACTGTCTGAATGAATGTAATATTTCTATAGAATTTTCTTTAAGCTCTAATATTCTTTCCTCTGCTTGATCTAGTCTGTTGTTGAAGCTTTCAACTGAATTTTTTAAAATATGACTTGTTGAGCTTTTTTTATTTCCAAAATTTCTGTTTTTCCTTTTTTCAAAATCTCTCTTTAGTGAATTTATCATTCATTTACTGCACTATAATCTTTAGCTCACTCAACTGTTAATCTGTTTTTCAGATTTCATTGAGCTCTCTTAAGATCTTTCATTGGAATTTTTATCTGGTATTTAATGTACTTTGATCTCTTTGGAATCTACTTAGAAAATTATGAACTTTAGGAGGTGACATAGCACCTTGGAGAGTGTGTGTGTGTGTGTGTGTGTGCGCGCGCGTGTGTGTGTATTTGTGTTGTTCGTGTATTGGGATTGATATAACTCCTACTTTTATTATCATGGTTTTCTTGGTATGCAGCTTTCTCCTGACAAGTGTCTTAGAGTATCAGTTTACTGTGTGATGATGTGATTTCTTTCCACTGAACATCACAGTGTAATTCCCTTGTTTTTTCTTTGGTTGTGATTTGTGGGTTTGGCCCAGAGTATACTGTATCCGAGTTGTAGAGACCTACGGTCTCTGCAGATTTTGTCAGAGTAGGGACACTCTGGTATTCAGGCTGATGTAGTGTGGGGCAGCAGAGTATGTGGGATGCACCTTCAGTGGCTACTCCTACAATGAGAGTGGGGGCCCCATCAGGTTAAAGGGATTTCCACAGGCACTGTTGATATTGGCTCTGCTATTTGAAAGCAGTTCTGATGCTGGGTGTTCTGTTAACATAGTGAAGGGCTTGAACTCTTTTCTTCTGTTGCAGATGGCTACAGATCTGGATGCATCATAGGGAGCGTAAGGAGCTGGAATCATAGCTCCCACTCTGTAGGACTCACTCTCATCCATCTGTGAACTGACAAGTTTGGTGCAATCAATGTAAAGGAGTCATGTAGATGCAGTGGCAGCAACTGTTGTATTTTTCCTCTCTGCTGCTACTGTGGGGGTGTCTACCTGGAGTTGAACCTCAGATTTCCCTTAGCTGTAACTGCCTGGGATCAGATCAGCAGCTGGCACTTGTGACTTCTCTAGTTTTTAAGTGGAAGTGTTGCTCAGAGTTTGGCTGGAGCAGGGCACTCTTTCTCTCAGTTGGGCTGGGAGTTCAACTCAGTGACAGTCCCCTTCTGACATGGGTGGACCCAAGACTTGTTCTTCAGCACTGAAGAAAAGAAAGAAAAAAGGGGGAAATATGAAAAAAAGAAAAGAAAAGAAAATTTAAAAATATAAAATAAAAAATATTTTAAAAGACAAAGTTTGCTGGGGTAAATGGAGAAGCCTTGGGTATCCTTCTTGCCAAATGAGGCATGGTGGAATAAGAACCATGATGGGTACACACTTTGTCCAGGACATTGAGACAGTACAACCAGGTGCCTGGCAGATGCAGATGCCCCCAGACAAATCCCTCCCATCTAAGGAGTAAGAATGGAAGGTCCTTCCAGGTATATTTCTCTCCAGGGCTCCTTAGGCTATCTACCTGGGGATGGAGCAAATGCCAAAGCCAAGCTGGGTTCCCAGATGCTTCCATGGGGTGGTGACAATGAAACCATCAACTTGTTTGCTAGGGGCTGTGGGAACTGTGCATGCTGCAACTCTCTCACTCTCCTATCCAGTGTCTGTAGTCCAGGACTCCAAGTGCAACCATACAAGACTGGTCCTGCCTGTGTCTCAGACAGTCTTGCCAGATGCAGTAATTCCAGAGCGCAGTATCTTCTGTTTCTCCCCATGTCATAGTCAGTGTTCTCCTTTGCATAGAACATCCAGTAGATTGATGTCAGCATCTGTACTCTGAGCCAAAACTGTCTCATGAGGCCATCTCCCACCCAGTCAGTGCTGCAGAGTATACCTGGGGGTCCCAGAGATAGGAATATTCTGGGGGTTTGATAGCTTAAGTAGTGCAGTCTCAGAGAAAAAGATCCTTCTCAAATTGGCTTCTCATTACAGCACTGTGAGAGTATGCTAGAAAATGCAGAATCAATTCTTCCTTATAACTAGTCAGCTAAGGAGACTCTAGCTTTCTTACATATTTAAGCTGTAGTTCTGCAGGGTGTAGACATTTGCATCAAGCTCTGATACTCTCTTCCATTTTTACCCTCTGGGAGGAGAGAGTCCCCTTCCCTTGACAGTAGAGCTGGGATATCCTGCATTTTTTGCTCTATTGTTATCCCTAGTCTCTGATTTTCACCAGGGTTCCATCTCTCTGCTTTTGAATTCCAGTACTCACCCACATTCACTCTCCTCCTTGTGCAGTTACACACCTGTTGTTTTGGTTCTATCCATGCAGGGACACATGTGGTGCCTTCCCCACAGGAGTTTTTAATTGAAAATGTTCTAAAGATCATTCAAATATAGAACTCTGGTCCTTCTAAACCTGAGATCACATACAGAAACCTCGAAACCTCGCAGGGCTAAAGCAGAACGTGCAGCAGAGAGACAGGTTGAATGCAGGTTGCCAGGTAGAGTGTGTGTGTGTGGGGGGGGGTTGGGGGGGGGACTAGCTTTTCATCTGGAACAACCATGGCCAAGGGAAGGAGCCCAGACTTCCCTCCACCTCAGGGTGTCCAGATCTTCTGATTATTTAGAACGGATAGAAATCTAGCTCTATGTGCAATTTCCTGATTTTCCAGTGTCAGTTACACATTCAAAACCAATATATCCTCTGGGTTTTAAGACCTTAATATTAGATTTGGTCCTACAATCTATTTTCATGTGATAATTTCTTTCCCCCTCCCCACCGAAATGTTATTCAATCTGTGAAGTCACAAACCATTAGTAGGGTCTTAGAATCTAGGAAACGGGGCCAACAGGCATTTTTACAAACTCAAATAACTAAATATTTAGTATTCTTAGTGGGTAGAGGAAAAAATAATGCAATATTTATGAAATCAAGTTTTGGCATTATGTAAGAATAAAGGTATCCGAAGGGGTAGATAGGAAAAGGGAACCGAGGGAGTGGGCTCTGAAAGCTAAAGTAATTATTCAATGTTTTTTATGCAGATTTTTTGAGCTTTGAAAAATGATTAAATAGCTAGCAAGATTCCATAAATCTGTGTCCTAGATTGGTTTAATTTCCTCCCTGTTAAAGGTTGCCATTCATTAGTAGACTCTTAGAGCTGAACAGTTTAGCATAATAAAGACTCAGGAAAAGGAAACTGGAATCAGATTAAAATAACTTTCTAGAGGACTTGGGAAGTTGAAAACCAGGGTCCTGAGTGGAGAGCCAATATTATCTTCATTCCCCCACATAGAGAACAACAAAAAAAAAATGCCAATATGGAGAAGGGAGCAATTTGCAACTTAAGGTGTATCCAATGATCTGAGAGATAGCAACACATCAGGTGAATAAAAAATTCATCTGCTGCAAGCTTTCTTAACATCTCTATTTAGTGCTTGAATGCATCTTTCTATTTTATTCTCCTATCTCCTACTCTCCCTAAGTATTGAGTACTACCCAAAATCTAAAGTTATCATTTCCAAGGCTAACAGCATCTAATTCTTAGCATGCATTGTAGCTTTTCCTGCGTAGACTAACTCTAAGAAAAACTGTGTTTCCACATCTCATTTTTTTTTGTGCCATATCACAGTGCAAATGTAAATTGCAAATCTTTCTTCCTCTTTGATTGTGTGCTGGGTCCCCTGCAGTTACAGAAATAATACCCTGTTATCATCAGAAGGTCAGTTCCCTGCTTTCCAAATTGGATCCTTTCCTTTAAAAGCAATGTCCTCTCTGCCTTCAGGTACTCTTCAGATACTCGCATATTTCAAAGAAATCTTCATTATCCAGAAGAGAAAAAAAATTATGATTATTTCTGTTTCTGGGAAACTCTAAGGCCTTACAAGCACCTAGTCTATGTCAAGTTCTCTGACTTTTTCCCCCATTAGGCAACAGATTTATTCAATGAAACTATGTAGGACTGTCTCTCAGAGATGTTCTCTTTCTAGAAAGACAGTATCAGAATTCCAAGACCCTTTTCAGACGGGGCCTTCTCTCTCCCAGGCTCACCATCCACCGTGGTGAATATGATGTGTCACCCCGGGTTGGTCAAGGTAAATATTTGTTGGAACACCAATTTAGGTGTTCCTCTAAAGTTATTTTGACCCTATTGATTTCAGTAACTCTGGGGAGAGCAGTATTTCCCTTCCATATGTGAATGGACTTTATTCAATCAGTCAAAGGCCCCCGTAAGAGGGAGTTCTGTCAACTGACTTCCTTCAGACGGGACTTAAGCTGGAACACCAACTTCACCCTGGTCCCCAGCATACCAGCCTGCTCGGCAAATCTCGAAGCTTGCTAGCCCCATTCCATTAATCTCTATTTCTATCCCTATCTGTAGATCTCTGCTTATCTATATAACTCTAGATAGATCACTAGACATGGATATAGACACAGATGCAGATGTGAGATTCTTCTGGTTCTACTTTTCTGGAGAACTCTATTACATTGCCCCCCTCTGATTCTTTCAGCATGTTTTAAATATATTGACTGAGGTGGTCTTGACATTACCCTCAGCTTAACTAAACTTTATACAGGTCTCTTTCAAACTCTAGGGACTTGACCTCCATGTTCAAAGTATTGACTTTACGGAACATATAAATTTTTCTTTGCCCCTTTGTTGAGATGGCCTCTTGCCATCACCTTAAATGTTTACCAAGGAAGACAGCCCTCTCTCGCAGTTTCCACGGGAGCATGGGACACTAACTTTGGTGGGTGCCTTACTACTAGTTATGACAAAGATAGGAAAAAGTCTGTTTTCCCTTTGGGTAGAGCCAACCAGTAAACACAGATAACCTATGTTTGCTCTCCCACCCCAGCATTCGAAAGATTCTTCCCCTCTTTGTTTCAAGGAAGTTGAGCTCAGACTGTGTTCTGACCACCTTCCCCTGGGCAGTAGCCTTAGAAACAGCCTCCCTGGTCCTTCCAACTTAGCCTGGGGCAATTCAGCCTCCTCTTTCCTGAGTTCAATATTGATGCTAAGAGTTGGCTCGAATCCTCAAACGCTGAGGTTTCTGTGATATATTTAGATGACTTTAATTATTCAGAAATGGTGTACCTGCCCCAAAATGAAGGTGAACTTAAGTCTTATTAATAAGAAAATGTAAAAGTTCCCTGTACAGGGAAGAAGTATAGCAAAAACTCAGGAGTTTAAAAGCAGTTTACAGTAAAACAACAGTGGACCTAGAGAAAATTAAGTCACCCTATGTGTTGAACATTAGTCGTGTCTCTCGACTCTACCTTCTCAGCGTACCCTGGTTATTATTAAATCCATTTCCCCCAACCCCACTTTCCTCACTTTGTTTCACTGGTCGAAACTTCTCAATTTCTTCTCATGAACAAGGATCAAAACCAAACATTTTGGCCCAACAGTTTCACTTAATTCTCCCCCACCCCAAATTATGTAATTCTAGGAAATGAAGTCAAGAGTCTTTCTAATATTGGAAGACACTGTTTTATTTGTGAATGCTTATTGGTATATGCTAATATTGGTTTCTTTAAGATTGTTTTTTTTTTCCTAGCAGGCCAATCTAATTCTCCAGAGATAAAAATGCAAATCTTTTGTCTGTTGAGTTGAAGTGCTGTAAGTTGAACATTTACAAATTGCCTACTAGAACTCTCTTCTTATTGTCAAGTAATAAAATACAAATTGGTACTTCAAGTGGCTGCTCCACGCACCGTCCTGTTAATCCTATCTAAGAGGCCCATGTCCACTGTCAGGACCAAACACTGGGTGGCATGTTTTCCCTGACTTGGTTTGAATCTGAAGATGACTAAAAGATGTCATTTCCTAAAGTCATGTATACCCTTCTACACGGCGAGGTCCCTCCTATGTGGCCAGGGCTTCTAAGACTCTGGCCACAGGATCAGAAACCTCAGCTCCACGGTCCCCCCTGCTCATGGAATCTGTGCTTTCAGAATAATTTACTCCAGCACTAGGTGAAGATCCAGGTTAGAGCCAGGGCATTGACTGGTTCAGCAGGGCAGTCCTACATTTTGGGTGCAGCCAGACATCATTCTAGAAGCTTCAGACACAGAGGCTCTAATGAAGCATGTTAAGGGATTTGAGAAGAGACTAGATCAGAGGCCACCAGCAATTTTGTTAAAAAGGCTGAACTGTGGAAAGCAAAGTTTTCACTGAATATTTGTTTGATTTTGGACATGTTGAGCCTTATATTTATGTTTTGCAAGAAGGTATGATGTACCAAGTATTTAATGGTCAGAAATATAGGAGGCTTCATTCAAAAGCAGGATTCCCTGGTGGGAACAGAAATGACTTTGTTGCTGGGCTGGTATGACATCAGTTTATGATCAATCACAGATTGCTTATCACGTCTGGCAAGGGCAGGAAGCACTCTCTTGTTTCTGAATTTCTAGGGAAAAAAAATCAAGACACAGTGAGTATATCAAACCCTAAAAATATGTTTTGAGTATTTGAAACTTTGCTATTAACTTCTTTCCACTTCATTTGTTGGTTTCTAACTTTAAAGACCTTAAGAATTCTAACAAAGAATAATTCATATCATTCTGAAGTTTTTCTATTTGTTCTTTGTTTATTTACAATTGCCTACCCTCAAAGGGGTTACAAGAGGATTTATAATAAAAACCATAAATATAATTATGCTATTAAAACCAGAATGGAAATGATAAGGTATCACTAGGGGAGAGGTAGAAGTCACATACGATAATTTAGGCAACTGCATTAGCTAAATTTTCCTCAGAGATATCTTTCAGTGACTTAGAGGAACATATGTAAATGAGATATATTCCATCTCTCTCATTCTTGGGAATAAACATCTTAAGACCAATTTCTTAAGAAGTTTGGGGGCCAATGAATAGTCTCTTTATGTATTCCACAACTGCTTCATTTCCTCTGTGTTTACGTGTGTATTTTCCCCGTATGTTATTTGTGCTTGGGTAATGATATTTCTCATATGTTCTATAGATTAATTTTGGGTATATTTTATGATGTAAAGCAATGAAAATTGAGCATCTTCTAGACTAATAACCCATAATAAATAATAAACAGAAGGTAATCCTAATACTAATACAGTGACTTCTGCCTTGTGGGCAATACTCTTTGCTTCCTTTGGTTGCTTTTTGTTTTAATAATTCATTATTCCTTCAGCTTGTCAGTTGAAAGGTATTTTTCTATCATTATTTTCTTTTGAATGACCGTTACACTTACTTAACGTCTCCCACCTGGTTACACAAAAAGTGTACAAAGATTTTTATCTCTCTCTCTCTCTCTCTCTCTCTCTCTCTCTCTCTCTCTCCCCTTTTCTGTATTACTCCCTCCTGGTTTTGAGACTTTGATGCTTTTCTCATGGTCCTGTTAATTTCTTTGTGTGGAAGCCCAGATGTTTAATTTATTCTATCTTTCTTACTGTTATCTTCATATCTTCAAATTGGGGGGGTATTACATCCCAAACGAATAGTGCAACTCACTCATGTGTTAAGGAAATATCCGTTTCAACAACCCAACTGGTGTCACAGAGCTACGTGCCACAATTCAACACTGACACTAACTACTCAGGTCATTGTCAGACTCCATGGGTTTAAGGGTCCGGTCCCTTAGAGGACTGTCTCCAGATCCTAGCCACGAGTGCTTCTAACCAATTGGCTGCCAATTTAGGGCTTTCTAGGACCCCCCTTCAGGCTCAATAACTTGCAAGGATAACTTTCAAAGCTCCCTGAAAAATGCATAGTTATGATTACAATTTTAATATAAAGGATATGTAGAAAGTATAGTCTGGGAGGGAGCACAGAAGTTCCATCCAGTAGAGCAGGCCACCTTCCTGGTGCAGGAATGTGTTCCCTGTTCACCAACAAAGAAGCTCCACTAACCTTTGAGTCCAGAGATTTTATTAGAGTTTTATTGTTGTGTTAGTCAGCTCTCTATCACTAAGATGATTGGCTTATAAGAGAAGAATGGTTGTTTTGGACATTCCAATTCCTGAATGTTTGGCCCCATTGTTTGGGGGCTTGTAGCAAGATAGCACATCATGGCACAAGTGTGTGTGCGGGAGCAAACCTGCTCCTCTTCCTGGACAGAAAGAGAGCAGGAAGGGGCTGGGGTTCCACAGACACCTTCAAGGATATACACCAAATGACCCCAAACCCTCCCACTGGACCTAACATCTCAAAGATTCCCACTAGCGTCACTCTGGAGAGCAATCCTTTAACAGGAGGGCGTTTGGGGACGTTCCAGTTCTAAACCACAGCCGTGGTGAAGGAAGGATTGCTGATATCACTAGGGGGCACAGTCAAATCCAATCTTCAGTGCCCTCCCCTCCTTGGGGGTTAGGCTGGCTCAAAATTCCAACCCTTTAATAATGTGGTTGGTCTTTCTGGTGACCGGTTCTCAAACTGAAGCTAGGTATAGGTCCACCATGAGTCACCTCATTAGTATGAAAAAGAAGCTACTATCACTAAAGAAATTATAAGGGTTTTGGAACTCCTTGCCTAGAACCAGGGATAAAGACCATATGTATTATTTATTACATCGTAGATCACAGCTCTAAAATTTAGAATGTATGAGAACTAAAAAAAGGGGGACTATTTAAAAAGAAAATTCATTCTCTGCAGACTGGAGCTAGGATCAAGACTTTCTAATTTTCAAGAATGAGAAAAGATTTCTACATGGTTGGTGCATGTATAAGTTGGCATAGTCACTTGGGAAAAAAGTATCTGACAGTATCTATTAAACCAGAACATGTGAATACCCCTGATCCAGCAAATCTATTGCCAGGTAATGCCTGACAAAAATGTCCATAGTCAGGAAAATTTGTAAAGCATTTTGAAATGCACACACACCCACATAGAAAATTGCTAGGTTTGACTATTTATCATAACCTTCTGGGTTTTCTAATTCATTGCTTTTTTGAGGTATTTTATAACTCTGTAGGTTGCAGGAAATGTATAGTGCTATGATGCATTATTTTCCCTAGAAATGCTAATGAATTTAGTCTTGTGGAAAGCAACTTATTACTGTCCAGTTATTGTTCACCAGTTTAGCATTTAATTAAAAATTCACTTCAGCATTCCTGATTACCTGAATGTAGGTATATTATTTGAATTCTCCTTTGAACCAATTGAACATGTTGCTGATTTGCTAATTAATTAGTGAGTGGTATAATTTTTTGATATGTGTTCTTTTTATATTTGTATGAAAGCCATGATTTTACCTTTAAAAAATAAACATATATATGTGTGTGTATACATATATATGTTTATGTATGTATGTGTATGTATATATATGTTTATATGGGTGTGTGTGTATTTCCAAACACCACAAACATGCTATAATATTATTCATAGAAGGACTGTTTGTAGTACACATGGGGAAGACAGGGTTAGAAATAGGTCTGTAACTCTGTTTCATCCTCCTGAGGGACACCTCAGGCAGTTTTGACCTCTTTTAAACATACTGATAAAATTTACTGGCTGGAAGATAAATGAGCATCTTCTGAGGCTGCTACATACTGATTTTGTATGTAAGAAATTCTTTTAGCATGCTAGACCTGGTCTGTCTGGGTTGTGTACTGTAAATAAACCTTTGGTGAGGATAAGCAGAGGATAGGAATTGTTACTTCCTTTCCCTGAACCCCAAACCTATTCTGGTGCAGAAAACAAGGTGACCTATGAAGCTGTATCTTGAAAGAGGCAAAGTAATGATGGCCTTTGATGCTACGTCAGAGAATTTGATGAAAATTCTACTTGTCTCTCATCTGAAACTCTTGGAGGTGTAACACTGCGGTTACAGTATATTTGAATAACAATGCAAACTGATAAATGAACAGGTAAGTTATAGCTCTTTAAAGTTAGAGGTTAACCAGCAAATATTGATGATATAATTTATTGCACTTCAGACAGCGGGTCTCATACATAATTTAGTAATCTTCTTTAGACACATTTAGACATTTCTTTCATGACTGACTGAACAAATTCCCTTCCTTCTCGGTTGTGCCTCACATGCGTTCTTGATGGTTTCCTCATGGATGGGGCTGGGGAAAAAGGCACTCTAATAGGACTTCCATCTTCATAAACGTAGATCAATCCTTACATACCCTTATATATTATTAAAAGTTTACTACTTTAAAGTGTTAGAGTCTGTAAACAAGTCAGAATGGCGCCTGGCATTTTGCCAGGGGGAGTGGTTTGTGAGGTGGCGCCAGCGAGCCATTAAGTGTGGAGATTTCTTATTGGTTGACTGCTGTATCTAGTTTATGTTAATTAAGATAAGCTGTGTGGAATGTATAAATACCCCTCCGGTCCTACAATAAACGGCTCCCACTCCTGCTGTATCAATCTACACAAGTTGCTCGTCACCCACCGGTTATTTTGCTGCAGCTGGACTGCGGCATTAAAGACTTCAGCAATAGTTTTTTAATTGACATTTTTAAGAGGTCAAATAATATTCTTGTAAGAAGATGAATTCAGTATTTATCCCAACAAAACTCATTCATTAATTCTTTTTTTAGCCTATTTATGATGAGGACCATGTGAATTTTTTTTTGGGGGGGTCCTTATTTATGGTCATAGTGTGGAAGAAAATTTGCTTTTTAAAAAGCTTCCTATATTGGTTTCCTCATACCTCCACAGAACTCACTGATATTATGGGATTCAGCATTTTAGTGGGCCTTTTCTTAATGAAAGAAAAGACTTGGATTAGAGACGTGAAGCAAAAGTAGAATTAAGTTGTTCTTCAAAGGTAATACAAGATGTGGGGGGGGAGTTGTTTTTTGTTTTCCTTTTCAATCTCACAGATTTTTTTTCAAAAGAAGTCCTATTAATCCTTACATACCCTTATATATTATTATAATATATATTATAAGTATTTAAAAATATACCTTATTATTTACAGTATGGGCTCTGTACTTTTGTTCCATACTTGTGGGCTCCAAATTCTCTTTCTATACCTATTATTTAAAGTTAGCCAATGGAGTTCCATTTTCCAGTCTAGCACAATACCTAAGGACTGTGGGACTGATATGAAAAATAACATGCGTAATAGAAATACAAGAGTGAGAAGAGATAAAGAGAAGAAATATTTGAGGTAATAATGACTATTTTTCCAAATTAATGTCATACAATAAACTACAAACTGAGGAGCCTTGGAGAACAATAAACAGAATAAATTTCAAAAGAACCTCTCTAAAGCATATTATGTTTAAACTTAGGAAAAAAGAAAGCAAAGATAAAGGAAAAAAAAAGAAAACAAAAAGAGGTGGGGGCAGGGGAAACACCTTGCCTATAGAGGAATAAAGGTAAAGACTGTATCTGATTTTTCCTCAGAAACCATGCAATGAAGAAAAGAGTAGAGGAAAATATTTATGAAATTAAAAGGAACAAACCAACCTGGAGCTTGGTACCCTGGGAGACTATATTTTAAAAGTGAAGAAGAACTTCTTTTTAAGAAGAACAAAAATTGAAGGAATAATGGCCAGTGAGCCTATTATTTTTTAAAAAATACTACAAATTTTCAGAGAAAAGGAAAATGATAAAGGTTAGAAACTCAGATCTACATAAAGAAATAAAGACCATAGAAGGAATAACTGAAGGCAAAATAAAATTCTGTTCTTTCTCTTATTTGATCTAACATAATCATTTGTTCAAAATAATGATGGCAAAATGTTTTTGATTATGCTTAATATACTTGATTAAAACACACACATATATGTTTATATATAAATGTTTATATATAATTGAAATGAATGGCAGCAGTAATAAAATAGGGCTTGAAGGAAGAAGAAGGATTATTATTGTAAGGTATCTGCACCACCTATAAAATGGCAGTTTTATTTGAAATTGGTTGTGGATTAGTTGTAAATATATTTTGCTAACTCAAGAGCAACCACTAATAAAAAAGAAACATAACTGATATGATAAGAAATAAGATATACTAAATCTTACCAAATGTACAATTAAAACCATAAAAGGATAAGATGAGGAACAAAAATAGCAAAAAAGAGCAAGGGCAACAAATAGAGAATAGTAAAAAAGTATGGTAGCTCTTAGTCTAACTATATCAGTGACCACTCTGAATGTCAGTGTTGTAAATTCATCAATGAAAAGATAAATATTCTATAGCTTGGCTATTGCAATTATGCAGCTATAAACACTGAAGAGGCTGAATCACTATAAAGTATGCTGATTTTAGTTCTTTTGGATAAATACCAGGGAGTTGGATAGGTAGGTCATGTGGTGGTTCCATTCTTATTTTATTGAGGAATCTCCATCTGTTTTCCAGAATGATTGTACTAATTTGTAGTTCCATCAAACAACATACAAATTTATCTTTTCCCTCACATTCTCTCCAGCATTTGTTACTATTTGTGTTCTTAATAATTCCCACTCAGACTGGAATCAACCCAGATGCCCATTGGTAAGTGAATGGATCAAGAAAATGATGAATATATATAAAATGGAGTTTTACTCAGTCACAAGAAGAATGAAGTGATGGTATTTGCCAGTAAAATGGATAGAAATGGAAAAAAATCATACTAAGTGAAATAAATCAGACTCAGAAAATCAAGGTCTGAATGTTTTCTCTAGTATATGGATGCTAGAGCAAAATAAGGAAAAGATTAAGGTGGGTGAAGAGATCCGATATCATAAAGATATAAGGAAGATCAGTGGAGTAGAAGAAGGAAAATGGGAGGGAGGGAGAAAGGGAAGGAATGTGGAATGAATTTAAGAAAATCATGTAATATACATATATAGATATATCAAAGGGAATTTCACATTTATGTATATATGGAAAGTACCTATCAAAAATAAAGGAGTCAAAGGTAGATCAGTAGAATAGAGGAGGAGAATAGGGGAGGAGGAAAAGGTGAGTGAATGAGAATTGCAATCAAATTCTCTGAGTATATGATTTTGTCAAATGAATCCAAATACTATGTATAATTATAATGCTCTAATTAATTTTTTTAAATACAAGAGAAAGATTTCTAGAGTGGATAAAAGAACAAGACCCAACTATATGTCGTCTGCAAGAAACCATCTTAAATAAAAAGGCATATCCAGACTAAGAGTAAATGAAGGACAAAAGATATACTATGCCAACATCAAACACAAGAAAGTAGCAAGAAAAGTTACCATGGACACACAGGGGCATTGCATGATGAGACAATAAAGGGGCCAAATATCTAAGAAAACATGGTCCTTAATGTATATACACCTAACCAAGAAACATCAAAATATATGACAAAAAAATTATAAATCTACAAATGAGAAATAAATGAATTCACTATTATGTTTGGAAATTTGAACACCTCTCTCTCTCTCAGAAACAAATAGATCCAGATTTCTGTTTCCTGTTGCCATGTCCTGAGCTACTTCCCCCCACCATGTCCTTCTGCCATGATGTCCTGCCTAACCTCAAGCTCAGAGGTATGGAGCAACTATGGACTAAGACCTCAGAAACTGTGAGCACTAGAATAAACTTTTCCTCCTCTAATTGTTTTTGTCAGATCTTTTGTTCACAGTGTCAAGACAGAAAAACAAACAAAAACTGACTGAACAAATTGTTAGTGAGAAGAGAGGTCATTGCTGTGATTAACCTAACCTTGTGGTTCAGAAGTCTTTGAAGCTGTTTTCTTTTTGTTGGGGGGGGGGGGGCGTAGGAATTTTGAAAAGTTTAGAGATACAAGCTGGAAAAGCTTTAGAATATTGAAAACAGAGCTTAATGCATGATTCTGGTGGGAGCTCAAAAGACCATAATGCTAATAGTAGAGCAGACAATAGATTCTGGGTTCATGAGATTTCAGAGGACAAGGAGGAATCTATTTGAAAATTGGAAAAGAGGCCATTCATGTTACATTCTGGTGAACAAGGGTCTACATTTTGTCCATGTTTTGAGATTTTTGTAAGGCTATGTTTAAAGGTGATGAACTAATTAATCTGACCAAGGAAATTTCAAGGCAACAGAGCATTTAGGAAGGGGGCATGAATGTTGCTAGTGGATTTTAGCCAAGCATACTCTGATAATCAGGAGCAGAAAGCAGATGAGAAAGATTTGAAAAATCTTACAATATGGCCAGAAAAATGCAAGTAAATCTGGTGCTAAGGAAGGTGTGGTTGTTAGAGGGATTATAGCCATTAAAGAAATGCTAAGTACTTTATACCCAGAAACAATAGGAAAGATGACTTGAGGGCATCGCAGGAATTGGCAACACCATTCCCATCTCAGATTCAAGGGTGTAAAAGTAAAAATTCATTTGAGAAGAGACCATGTGGGCATCTTGCTTGCACGGGGGGCACTAGGAAGTTGTTTCATCATGCCCACCTGCTCAGCACCCAGAGGCTGCTGCAGCCAGGGTCCCAAGAGGCTCAATGTGGTGACAGACCTTGGTGTCAACCACATGGTGCTGGTTCTACAGTAATGTAAGACGCTGGAGTCAGGGGGTCATGGAGGCTTCTATCAAGATTTCAAAGGGAAACCTGGGAGGCCAGGCAAAGCCTAACAGGGTCAGGTATCCTGTTGGCTGCTCCTGAGTGGGAGATGCATGAAGATGTGAGAAGGAATCCCAACTCCTAAGAAAAAGATGCCAGTATCATGGACCATCTGCCACAGCAAGGTACAGGAATCAAGCAGAGACAAGCCAAGAGAGAGACCCGTGGGATGTCCCAGCAAGGCCACTGGGACAGAGCTAAGAAGACCTTTGGAAAAGCATCACAATACTCTGTTCCTCAGATGTGAAATGTGGAGCTACAAGATTTGTCTGCCTCGATGGCTTTTGGTCCTGCTTTTTTCCATCCCTTCTTTCCATGCCTCAATTCCTCCCTTGTGAAATGGAAATGATACTCTGTGCCGTTACCTAGTGAATACGTGTGACCTGCTTTTGATATTTGTAAGAAAAATTATCCATGAGTTTGCCTTGAGTTTCAGATGAGATTTTGAACTTGGGCTTCTGAAACTGTTAAGACTACTTTTGAGGACTAAATATATTTCGGATTATGAATTGGGCATGAGCTTTTAGGAGCAAGTTGCAGGATGTTATTGTTTGGGTATGAGTTATCCCCCCAAAATCTCATAATGTAAGATAATGTGAGAATTTTCAGAGGTGAAATGACTAGATTATGACCGGAGTTATAACCTAATCTGGGTGGTAGCCATAGGCAACTAGTGTGTAGCTGGGGTAAGCTGGTCACTGGGGGAGTGCCTTAGAAATATATGTTTTGTCCTTGGTGAGCAGAGCTTGCTCTCTGCATCCTGCTGCCATGTTCTGAGCTGCGTTCCTCCACCACGCCCTTCTGCTGTAATGTTCTGCCTCCTCTTAGTCTCAGAGCAATGGGGTTGGCCATCTATGGACTGAGACCTCTGCAACAGTGATCCAAATAAATTTTTCCTCCTCTAAAAGAGGAGGCAAACAAATCAGTTAGGACACAACTTAAAAACACTGCAAAACAACTAAGCATCGTTTACATCTATCAACCACTTCATCAAAAAACAGCAGAATAAAAATTCTCCTTAAGTTCACATAGAACATTCTTCCAAGATGTACCTCTTTGAGTTATAAAGAGTGTCTTAATGCATTTGAAAGAACAGAGGTCATAGAGTGTCTGCTCTCAGAACACAATGGAATTAAAACTAGAAATTAATAAGGGAAAGATAGCTGGAAAAATCATAAAATACTTGGAGATTTAACAAAATAATTCCAAATATAACATATGGATCAGAGAAGAAATCTCAATTCGGAAGTATTTTGAATTAAATAAAAATGGAAAGACAACTTTTCAAAATATGTGGGATACAGTGCAAGCAGTGTTTAGAGAAAAATGACATTGAATGTACATAGTATAAGGTTCATGCTCTATTCATAAAGCATTCAAGTTTTATTTGAAGATGGACATGGGTGGTTGTAAATGAATATTGCTAATGCTAGGGCGTAGAAACATTTACTACTGGTGGAAACACAAAATGGTGTAATCGATTTGGAGGTCAGTTTGGTAGGTTCTTACAAAACTAAAAATATTCTTACCATCCACCAATCATGCTCCTCAATAGTTACCCAAATTGGAAATTTATTTCTACACAAAAACCTGCACACAGTTATTAATGGAAACTTTATTCATAATTGCCCAAACTTGAAAACAATAAGGAATGGATAAAGTATGGTACATACAAGCATTGGAATATTATTCAGCACCCCAAAGAAACAAGATTCAAGCTATGATCAGACATGGAGGAATATGAAAGGCACATTGCTGAGAGAAAGAAGCCATCCTGGAGAAGCTACATACTTTATTATTCCATCTATGTAAGATTCCAGAAAAGACAAAACTATGAAGACAGAAAAATGGTCATAGGTTGCCATGACTTAGTGGGAGGAAAAAGGAATGAGGAGGTAGAACACAGAGATTTCAAGGGCAGTGAGACCATTCTATATGATGCCACAAGGGTGGATACTTGTCATTACAAATTTCCAAAATGTATACATCACCCAAGGTAAGCTCTACTACAAACTATGGATTTTAGCTGACAATAATGTGTCAATGTCCGTTCTTTGGTCATGACAAATATACCACTCTTGAGTGGATTTTAATGGGATAGGGGGCTGTGTATATGTGTAGGGGCAGAGAATACATGAAAAAAAAAATCTTTATCATGTGCTAAAATTTATTGTGAACCTAAAACCCCTTTTTAAAAAATTAGCTGGTGGATTTTAGGAACAAAGGATTTCTAGTAAAACTTTAAGGGTTTTTTTTTCCCCCTTCCATTTCTTTCTCTAAAATCACTCCATTACATGAAAAACTCCAATAAAGTCAGAAAACTCATAAGAAACTAACTCATGTCTGTTGTGCTGGGGAAATAAAGCAGAGGCTTCGTGTCTATGCCAGATGTGAGATGGTGCTGAAAACTGGCTGCAGGATTTCTGAGCAAAGGCAATCAAACAGAAATCTCTGCTGTAATTTGGTAAGAGACACAACAGAAGAGTTTCTCTAACCTTTACCTAGATATATTAGAATCTCCTACAGTTAATTATAGTTAGAACTTAAGATATTAGAGACCTAAATGTAACAAACCTTTATATTTTAAGAACACACTTGTGGCTAAAAATCATAAACATAATGAGAACAAAGAAAAATATGAGAAAAATGTCTTGATTTTCGTGTACTTGAAAACATGTTCATTTTCCATTTAATCATGATTAAATGCTTTTTAAAATCATGATGTACAATTTTAAGTTGCCTTTTTAAATTATTTCTGGATGAATGCTATGCACACACACAAAAATACACACTGCATAAATGTGCAGGTTAATATACAGTTACAAACCAAATCTAGCTTCCACACCAACGAACAAGGCATTACAAACATTCTAGAAGGTTCCATAGTGGCCCCCATAGACAATATCTCCCAATGGTAACTAACAGCTACCTTCACTTCCAAGAGAAGAGATTAATTTTGCCCGTTTTTTTTTTTTTTTTTTGTCCTTTTTTATGAGTAGAAGCCTAGAGCATGCGTTCTTCGGTTTCCGTCTTCTTTTGCTCAGCAGTGTATTTGCGAGGTTCATCTAATAGATGATTAATTTCATTGCTCTGTGGTGCTTTTTTTTTTTGCATATTCCAAATTTTAAAAAACCCAATCTATAGATAGACATTTAGCTGTTTTTGGATTTAGGGGGTATTATGAAAAGTGACGCTATAAATATTCTAGTGGATGTCTTATGAACAAAGGTGCACTCAGAGAAGTGTAGAACAGTCATGGTTTATTCAAAATCTTTCCAACTTTGTTTTTCTTTTCCTCATCAAATCAAACTGGTAGATCTGTAGATGCAAAGTATTGCAATTTGAATATGCATTTACCTGATAATGAATGAAATGGAGCATTTTTCATGTTTATTGGCCATTTAAAAGATCCTTTTTTTTTCTTTTTCTCACTGTGCTTAAGAATTCCTTATATTATTGTGAAACAGGGTCACTGTGCTCTGACTACTGACTTATATGAATCAGAGAGACAGGATACCCCACCCCAAGTTACAGGAACAAGTTTATTACTTACAGAGAGTGAATATAAAACAAGGGACCGCAGAAGCTGAGGATTTAGCAGAAGCTGGTCCCCCAAGCCTCAGAAAAGCTGCACAGGGCCAATAGAGTCTCAGCTGAGGGACCCTGCAAAGAAGCCCACTCTGATCTTTATACTTTGGGGGTCACATGGCGTATTGGGACACCCCATTCAGGGGGGGTTCTCAGAGGTACAGTGCTTGGGCTGATCCAGCCAGTTCCCTCTTAGGCCAGGATGTTGTGTTCAAGGCAAATTCTTCAGTGGTTCTTGAGAAATAAAGGGGATTCTGGGCCCCTGGACCCCTGTTCTGCAATTCTACATATGAATCCTCTCTCATAGGGTTATTAAGAACACTCCCTCCCTCTTGGACTTGCCCTTTATTCTCTGAAGATGTCTTTAGATACATCATTCTTAACATTGCCCAATTTACCATTTTTTTTCTTTTAAAAGATTTTTTGACTAGATAAAGAAGTCTTTACTATTTCATCGTCATAGAAATATTCTAGATTTTCCCATAAAACCTTTATTATTTTTCATATTTGGATTTGCAACCTACCAGGAACTGCTATTTTGTATATGAAACACACAGCAAGAAAAAGGCAAATGTGCCTTGTTTATTTTCAGCATAGTGATCCACAACCCAGCAATGTTTGTTGAACACTTTCTTCTTTTACTTTGGGACACTGGATTTGTTTCAATGTTTTTTGTTTAGACATGCCAAATTCCACATTGTCATAGTTACCAAAGCTCATTAGTAGGTCTTTACAGATGGTATTCCAATGTCTTTATCATCATTGTTTTATTACAGATATTTAAATATTAAGAATAAGATTCCCATCAGGAGCAGTAGTGCACACCCGTAATCCCAATGGTTTAGGAGGCTGAGGCAGGAGGAACCCAAGTTCAA
Source organism: Callospermophilus lateralis (assembly GCF_048772815.1). Taxonomy (NCBI): domain Eukaryota; kingdom Metazoa; phylum Chordata; class Mammalia; order Rodentia; family Sciuridae; genus Callospermophilus; species Callospermophilus lateralis. The sequence goes on from NC_135322.1 coordinate 56,814,640, forward strand.
AGCCAGCCTCAGTAGTTTAGAGAGGCTATTAACAATCTAGAGAGATGCTGTTTCAAAATAAAAGATAGAAAGGGCTAGGGATGTGGCTCAGTGGTGAAGCATCCCTGTGTTCAATCTCTGATACAAAAAAAAAAAAGAGTAAAATTTCCCACTTTTATTATTTACTATCTCAGCTTTTCTTGTTTGGCCTTTATTTTTGTTTATAGATGAAATTTAGAAAAACTCACTAAATTTCACAAAAGTTTAAATCTATTTTCATTATGTTAACTAGGTAGCAAGGGAGAAAACCTATTTTATAAAAATGTCTCCCAAATATATAAATATTTAATGACTTTCAATTAATCTAGAATCAACCAATGTGTTTCTTTTTCTTTAGGAAACTAGAGGTATTTGCATTTGTAATTGTGGTTCTAATATATAGAAATAAACTTAATTATTGTGTATTGACATTATTTTAATGACCTTTCTAGTCACTAAATAATTCTAATGTTTGTTTCTAAATTCCTTCTAACTTTCTATATACATTAATTTTGTCATGTGAATGATAGTTTTATTTCTTCCATTCCAATAATTATAGTCCATTTTTCTTGCTTTATTGCACTGGTTATAATTTCTAGTACATTTGCTAAAAAGTGGTGACACCAAGAATCATTAATTTCTTCCCTGAGGGGAAGGTTTTCACTATCTTAATAGTTATAAGGTGTGCCAAATTTTCTGGATGTATTATTTATCAGACTTAGAAATTTCCTTCCTATTCTTAGTTTGCTGAGTTGAATAATACTAGTTTTATATTTTAGAAATATTGTAAGAATATTATTTTCTTATACTTTTGTACTTTTAGTTTTATGGTAGCCTCATTAAATATTTGGATGAATTTTTTTATTATCTAAAAACATTAAATATTAGTATACATTTTTTCCCTCTTGGTTTGGACAATTTGCCCATGAAGGCATGTGAACCTGAGGTTTCCTCATTGTATGTTTTTTAATAATGAATAATTCCTTCAAGAAATAAGAAACTAAATGATTTCTTAAAAGTTCTTCAGTGATGTTCTTGAGAAATTTATTCATCCAAATTGTTGGTGATTGGCACAATTTCTACATAATTATTTTGTTAGTGTTTTAAAATCTCTAACATCTATAGTGATATCTTGTGTCATTCACAAAATTAAAAATTTTGTTATTTTTATCAATTTTCTTTTTCAATTTCATTAATTATTTTGGAGAATCTTCTACTTTTCAATTTTTTAAAAATTTTGATATTGCACTTTTATTTGATATAGTTATAAAATCACATGCAGTTGTAAGAAATAATTCAGAGACATCTCCTGCACCCTTCACCCAGTTTCCGCAGTGGTAACATCTTGCAAAGCTATAGGCTGGCACTGTACCCAGGGCATGGACATAGATACATTCAGAACGTCTTCCTCACCACAATGGTCCATCCTGTTGTTCTTGTATAGAAACACACTCACTTCTCTCTTGTAACCACCCTGTCCTGAACTCTGACAGTCACTTATCTGTTCTCATTTTCTGTAGTTTGTCATATAAATAATACAAATGTGATATTGTAGAGTATGTTACCTAGGGGATTATCTTTTTTTTCCCTTGAGTATGATTCTCTGGAGATCCAACCAAGTTGTTGAATATATCAATATTTTTTTTCTCATTCTATCGTTGACTAGTACTCAATGATACAGACCTACACCATGTCTTTAATCATCCACTCATTGAAGGATATGCCTGAGTTGTTTCCAATTTGGGGCTATTACAAATAAATGTATATAATACGTTCATGCAGACATTTTTGTGTGGACATAAGATCTCATTTTTTTGGAATAAATGCTGAGGTATCCAATCAATGAATTATGTAAGTAGTCATACATGTAGTTTTTGAAGAAAATTCCTAATTTGCTTTCCAGAGTGGCTGTCACATTTTATATCCTATTGGCAATAAATAATTTGCTTTCTTTATGTTCTCATCAATATTTGAAATTGCCACTATTTTTTTTATTTTAGATGTTTTGGTAGGTCTGTAAAGATATCTCATTGTTGATGAGTAATATATTTCTATGTGTTTATTTGCCATTTCTACATTGTCTACATGTCTTGGATCATTTTTTTTTCTCATTAGATTTTATTTTGACTCTAGTGTTCACTTTGTAGTCTTTGTTTTGTCTACTGAACAAAGTTTTTTGTAAAGCAAAAATTTTAATTGGATAAGTTATCATTTTTTTTGATAAGTTTTCATTGATAGTGCTTTTGGAGTCAAGACTCTGTCTTGCCCGGGATACTGACAATTTTCTCTTATTTTTTTCTAAAACATTATAGCTTTACATTTTATCTTTGATCCATTTTTTAATTATTTCTGGTGTGAGTTGTGAGACTTAATGTTTACTTTTTGACAGAAGGATATCCAGTCATTTGAGTACCATTTGTTGAAAAGATCTCTTTCCCTGTTGGATAGCATTTGCACCTTTATGAAGCATCAGTTGAACATATTTGTGTAGGTCTGTTTCTGGGTTCTGTACTGACACCCATGGATCTGTGTATCTGCCCTTCCACTAATACCACAATATCTTGGTCACTGCAGCTATATAATGATTTTTGAGTGTGGGCAGGCTGATTTCTTCTTCTTCTTTTATTCTTTTGCAAAATTGTTTTTACTAGGTTGTTTTGAATTTGTATAAAATTCTTATTAGCTATAGTCTACAAAAACATCTTGGTGAAATCTTGATAGAAATTACAGTAAAACTATGAATCATTGTAGGGAGAGTTTATGTCTTTAGTTTTCCAATCCAGGTACTTGGTATGTCTCTCCATTTATTTAGATTTTAAAATTTCTTTTATCAGAATTTTATAATTTTCAGCAATAAAGTCCTGTATGTGTTTTGTTATATCTACATATAGATATTTCATTTTTTCAGTAATTATAAATTTTACTGTATTTTTAATTTGGGTATCCAGATATCATTATTAGGATATAGAAAAGCAATTTGTTGTTGTTGTTGTTGTTTATCTTATATCCCACACCTTGCTGAGCTTACTAATGAGCTCTAAGAGACTTCTTTTTGACATTCTTGGGGAAAACATAGATCCTTCAAGAGGACTTCTGTAAATATTCTCCAAAAGTCAAATAACAAAACGAAACAAATCTCCTGAATTGCGTAACCTACAACTAACATCATGCTTAATGATGAAAGATTGGATATTTTCCCCTAAGGTCAAACATAAGACAAAATATTCACTCGTATAGCTTCTATTTATTGTCATAGAGATTCTAGTCAAATAATTAATCCTACACAAAAATATAAAAAGGCAACTGATTGGAAATGACAGAATAAAAGCATCTATAATCCCAAATGGCATGATCACCTTTGTAGAAATGTCTGAAGAATCTACATGAAAAGCTACTAGAACAAATAAATGAGTTTAACAAGTGCATAGGATTTAAACAAAATAGGCAAGGGTACACTAAACATATATGACTCGTTTGGACACTAAAAATGCAAACTTAATCTATCCTGGCAGAACAGATTAATGATTGCCTGGGGTTGGACCTTGGTGTAGGTTTGATAAGCAAGGGTCACAAGAATTGATACAATGAAGTAGTTATTCACCTGGTCTGATTCCTTTAAATTGAGTTTTTAAAAATGATATCACCTTAAATAAGTCATTTGATCACTTTGGACAAAGAGTTAAATTTGGAAAAAAAATATTTATTTGTTTGATCCCCACATAGCTTGAGATCATATCTGTACACAGTAAGATTTCTAGGGGTGTTGGGTGACAATTTTAATATAGTACATCTGCATTGTATTGCACAGTAGCCACAGACTACATGTGACCATTGCACACTGGGAAAGTGTCCACTGCCATAGAATAACTGGTAACTTAGCTTTATTTAATTTTAATTACTATAAACTTAAATAGCAGTAGATGGCTAGTAGCTACTAAATTGACCAGTCAAATATACTTATTTTTAACAGAATCTGCTATTCTATGAGTTTAGAGATATAGCCAGTGATAAAATCACCTCCTAAAACAAGCAATCCAGAGTTTTATTAGTTTTATTATATGTAGATATTATTTGCTTGAGTAAACAGTCTGTGATAAAGTATGAGCTACAGATGATCCAATGTAACTGAAAAGATAGGCTGCAGAGAATCAACTGTTCTAATGGGGTTGTAACTGATTTCTGACTCTCATTTGTGTCCTTGCACATATAATGGATCACATTTCAGCAAGTATCATCTGTAAGTAATAAAAACCATGTGGGTGCATTTTAAATTGTGATCCATGAAAGTAAACAAGAACAAAGTTATTAAATTATTTTCAGAGAAATAAAATATAGCTTACATTTGACAAATGCGACCTGATTAGTTTAGTGGCAGAATATCTGTCAGTTTTCTCAAATTAGTTCATTCCTGAAAGTTGGTTCAGGAAGGCATTTTCCTCCTGCAGACTTTTTTCCTATGTAACACTTATAGATGCAGACACTGTTCTTAAGAGTGATTGATCATATTCAAGTAGATATTCCCATCAAAACAATGGTGGGAGAGAATATTCTGCTTTTCCTTGAAGTCTAAAATTAAGAATTGGGTACAAGTAATTAACTGATTGAAAATACCTGTAAGTATTCACTTTATACATACAGGAAAAACGTCATAGGAGTTCCTGGAGTAACCTATAATGTTTTACTATCGTTTATGATGTGATTCACCATTAGAAAATATCTATTCTGTCCATAGGATAAGTTAAAATTACATTATTTTGTGAGGGTAGCATCGCACTCAAGGAATTTGAAAATGAAGAATCTGTCTAGAAATTGTCTAGAAACTATTTAAATGTGTGTGTTTGTATGTATATATGTATATGTATTTATGTGTGTGTGTGTATATATATATATATAATCTTCATTCCATGCATATTGCACAGCCAATCACATTCTTTGGGTGCTCCTCTGATGAAATTAAATTTACACATCACATGTGACATGTGATAAATGAGAGGTGTGGACGATATAATATAAAAATATAAAACAGTATTTTGAATCCATCTCCCAAGGATCACGGCTCCTTTGAGGTCTTCTGTTACAGAGTGGTCTCATGGCCAAAGCTGTCTTCCCTCCTTTTGGGAGACATTTTTTTTTTAATTGATTTTTTAAGAAAAATAAATGACAGCAGAATGCATTACAATTCTTATTACACATAAACAGCCCAATTTTTCATGTCTCTGGTTCTATATAAAGTGTGTTGACACCAATTTGTGTCTTCATGCATGTACTTTGGATAATGATGTCCATCACATTCCACCATCCTTACTAGTCCCCTGCCCCTCCCTTTCCCTCCCACCCCTCTTCCCTATCTAGAATTCATCTATTCCTCCCATGCTTCCCCTCCCTACCCCACTATGAGTCAGTCTCCTTATATCAGAGGAAACATTCAGTATTTGTTTTGGGGGGATTGGCTAACTTCACTTAGCATCTTGATCAAGCCTACACACTACACAGGATGGCACTGGATCTTGGCTAGTATTTATCTAACCAAATAGTTTACAACTGAATTTTAACAAAATACCCTTTTGAAATACTTATTAACCTGCTCCAAAATTAAGGGGCTAAACAACACAGTCTCCGGCAGAGCATCATAGAAAGCTCCATTCATTTTCAATGTGGATCACAACATTCATCTTAATGCTCATTCAACTTTAACTGATACTGTGGTTCTAACCCTGTTTTCCTAAATTTGTAAGTAGCCTTACATAGTATGTTTCTTCGTGTTTATAATATCCTTTATATGCTTATAGTACATGAAAATTTCATGTGTTTTTTCTTTGAAATATTGACATTATTCCTTGTACCCACATAGACTTAGGTATATGGCATATTCTATATTAAAACATAATTCTTGTATGATTTGTGGGTTTATTTTATAGATGAAGATTTCTAGGATTAATTAAGTTTCCTGTTGACTAAAGCCAAACTGTACAAAGAGTCAGGCCACAGGGGCTCCTCCTAATTTCTGTCTTTCTAACTAATGTGCTAGACTGAACCAGTTGTTGCCAAAGACTTTTAATAAGCAAAAGAAGACAAATTTATGTCTTATCCTGTTTTCAAAAGGATCTCTGGTGATTTTTTAAAATATATATCATTTAGATAATTTGTATAAGAAGTCATTACGTTTCTTTCATATAAGAAAAAAGTTAAAGGAAAATATTAGTACAAAGGAAAAAATGCAGGCGATGTTGAGGAGGATTGAATCTGTTAATCCTTGCAAATGTTGTTTGCACCAGTATTCTAGGATTCTGTATTTGAAAATGAGCATATAATTTATTTTAGTTGTGTTTTATTGGCTCTCGGTTTTCATGCTTTTTCAGTAAATATCTAGTGACTAGATAAATATGCTGTAAACTTGCATCTTTAAGGGAAATTACATTCTGAATTTATTTAAATCAGAATATATTTTACAAGCATTGTATTCGGGACTTGAGAAAAATTAAATAAAACTACAACATTTAGGAATTTATTTTGTATCTTTGAATATTAAATGTTTATTCCACCCTGGCTATGAATTTATGTGCACATTCAAATTCTGGATTTGATTAATATGTATTTTACCGAGTCTTCAATACTTTGTAATTACTCTCTGTTTGGGCAAAAATTACTCTTTTAGAATGTAGATTTTTAAAATAAATGTAATGTTTTGTTTAGTTTCCAGCCTTCTTCCTTCATTATATGAACTATTCATTTTAGGAATATTTTCCCAAAGAAGGCCTAGTCATATGAACTTTTTAACATTTACCACTTGTTGCTTTTATGCTTTATTATGTTTATTGAGAGGAAATAGAGCCTCTGACATTCTTGATGTATTTTTGAGCCTATCTTCATAATGTTACAGTGGGGGGTGGTGGTAAATATAACCCATCCTGTTTGCAATCCTGGTTGATGCTGTGGTGGCTGCCTGGCCACCTGTGCTGGAACAGCAGGTGATTTAGAATATTTGAAGAGGAGTGTTATCAGTTGGCAGTGGTGACTACGGGGGTCGGAGAACTTTTAGTTCTTATATTACTTCTGTATATGTTCCCTCTGCTCTAGTGTTTCAAAAATACTGTTACTATTTTCTCCATAGTGTTTTTTGCCTTGATAATATTTTGTTCAGGTTATATATCCCATGATTAAACAATGAGAATAACCATGCACTTTCATGAATTTTTAACATTTCATTAAGCAATATAGGAAGTAGGAAAACCTCATTAGTTTCAAGTTACTCTTTTTCAATAATGACAATAAAATTTATAAAGCATTTTTCTATCTATAATTTCAAACTGGGTAGTAAAGTTTTACTTTTGGGGGATGACAGAACAACATATATTAAATATTATCAGCCAATTGTGGTTTACTACATACTAGGCACTGTGCCAAGTAATTAACATGTAAAGGATAACTTTTAACTCTTGTAAAGACATTTTAGAAATTCTGAAAAATGAATACATGGAGATTACTCCAATTTAACCAAGCTGAGTTTGCAGCAGAGCAAGGAACACACACACACATACACACACACATACCACACAAATCCAAGCATCCTGCTACTTGTGCTCTTGGTAATTACTCTATATTTCTTTTTCCCACCATCTCTAGTGTAGCACAACTAAAAGTAATTATAAAATAAATATAGAAATTTAGCTGTGGGAGTTTTGAGCCAGTGGATTTCCATGTTTCCAAGACTAGAAGAAATTAATTTTATTTTGGAAAGTAGAATGGGTTGGAAAATAGTTGATAGAGAAAAGAACATAGAGTTCCCAAAAGAGGTGTGATATTTTACAGTGATGAAAATGTGCTCCAGTATTAAAATGTTTTCACATGTTTGCTTTTTGAAAATACAATTACTGGAATAAAAGCAACCGAGTCTACTGAAGTACAGAGAGAATCATAGATTCTTTCCATGTTTCTATAATGAAGGAGAGCATAGATTAGGACTTAGATTAATTTAGTTTTGAGTTCATTCCACAGATATTTTAAGTTTAGTCCAAAAAAAAAAAAAAACAGATTTCTGGAGTGTCTCAAAGATGTTGATTTGAGAGAGTGAATCCTAATGGTTATTTAGTGGTTTCAGTAAATTTTTGTTTAAGGAAGAAACACTGTATTATAGGACAAAATACTCCAAATACCCATAAATATTATTTTCATCTATAAGATATGAACAAATTAAATTAGGAACCCACCTCTGACTGCCCCATAGAGTGTCAGGGATCCTAACATAGTTTGAAAAGCATCAGTTTCTTCCAGTAGTCTCCTTCCAGATAAGTGAATTGTGGCCCAAAGCAGTAAATGATTTATGAGATGTTATATAAGTTACTAGTAGCTGCAAGAGACAAGAATTCATGCAATATCTCTGCAGGAGATGGCTCTGTGATCAAGGCATAGAAACTTAAAGTTCCTGAAATTACTGAGGATACAACAGCAACAGACTTTCTTTTTTCCCCCTCACTATTATAGTTGAACATAATGATGGGATTTGTTGTTCCATATTTTATTATTTTGCACATAATGATGGGATTTGTTGTTCCATATAGTACCTGTACACAATATAATAATACAATTTGGCCACTATCTCTCAGCAATGGACTTTCTTGAACACCTGTTCTGCACTTCCAAAATGGAGGACTGTGTAGGTAATTGTGTGCCATTCAGTGAATCACTTTTCTTTGAGATCATTAATAAAAACAAGAATAAAAACATAATATGGGATAAATAAGTCCAAAAAAGAGGTCTCGTTCTTATAAAAAAGTTTTAAAACTACCTAGATAACTAAGGTATTTAAAAGCAAATTCTAAATTAATGTAAAGGTGTGACTCTTCCCAGGATTTGTGTATTAAATATCACACAGATGTAAATGTTTCCTAATTAAACTGTTATCTCCAATTAGGAACAGGGTGGTAGGGTATATACACACACTGTGCTGCAGAGGATAGACAGGAGACAGGTCCTAATTATGTGTATCTGTACACCCATAAAAAAATCTGGAAAGATGTACACTAATTACTAATCAGAGTTATAGCACAGTTATATTAATCACAATTATATTTAAGAATTGAGAATTTTGGAGCATTTTTGTACTCTGATTTAACACAACCCCGTGTCCTGATTGATTTCTTTAAAGCAATAATTATATTCTGCTTTCAACTTACAAGTCCTTATTGAAGTAAAAGAGTAGTAGAATAAACTCAAATACAGCACATACTACCTACCCCCTCTTTTGTTTTCTCTCTTCTTTTTTTCCCTGTTTAGAATGACTCTAGTGGTGACATAAAAGCTGGCTCCCCACCCCACTGATAAGAATTATGAGCAGCCACAATAAATGTGAGGCTTGCAGGCAAATGCCAATAGAATTAGACCAAATCTGTGAAAACAGAGATGAAGTCAGGTCTCAGTTTTCTCCATTTATTATGCAAACAATCAGATGATAAGATAATTGTATTACATTCCATAACTCTCACAAAAATGAACAAGAAAAGCATTTTGATAAAATCAACCTATTTGGGAAAATTTATGCAACTGACCTAGGAGATTCTTGCTATGCAGGATGTGTGTGTGTGTGTGTGTGTGTGTGTGTGTGTGTGTAAATCTTCTTTGTATCACTGTATATTCAATTTTTTTCCCCAGTCCTCAGCTTTGTGTTTTTACTTTCTTTCCTATTTTGGTCTTTAGGTTAGCCTCCAGTGGTGAGAAGAACAAAACCTTGCAAAGATGACCATGACCTAACCACCAGAACCTTTTATGGCAAAGGGAAATTTAGGCTATGGACAGTATTAAGGTTGCCAATTGGCTGACTGTTTTAATAATGTGGAGATAATCCTGGACTATCTATATAGATGGATATAATAACAAGGGTCCTTAAATTAGAAGATAGAACCTTCCACTTTCTGACTTCCACAATCCTAAGCCAATAAATTTATATTGTTTTAAGCCACATAGTTGGAGGAACTTTATGTCAGTGATAGAAAACATAGCCAAGCCATTCATTGGAACACCCCCAGCCTTTGAGGCTGTCTCTGTTTTGAGCTCTCAGACTCCTCTCCTATGTCATGTTGAATTTTGTCTCAGTGCAGTGGTTAGCGAAGAGTCTACAGGTTTATCCTCAGTTGTCTGAGGCTCTACCCTTAATCTTTTGAGTCTCCTGGTGGAGGCTCTAGTTCCAGGGTGTTACAAAGCACATTAACTGGGACTGTTGATTCCTGTGTGCAAATAAATTTGCTTTTAGAATATAATTAAATGACAATACATAAATACATATTTGCTTTTATATATGTACATATATTTACATAGAGACATCTAACAGCTAATGTTGGCTGTGTTTACCATGTTCCAGATTTTGCTATGTACTTTGTATGAACAAATTTCATCTAATATTCGAACCAACGCTCTGAGGTAAATAACTATAACTGTTACTATCAACACCACCACTGCCATTCCTATTTTATTTATTAGGAAACTGAACTAAAGCCCAGAGAAGTTGGTAAATTGCAGACAGACTCCAAGGTGGTATGCTTTACCGTCTTGTTTCAACCTTGGCAGTTTGCCTCTTGAGCCTGAGCGCTTAATCAACACCATCTGACAGCTCTTCAATATGTCCATATAAAAAAGTCCACCCTCATAAATCACCTGTGATGCTGGAAGAGGAGACTTTAGCTAAAAATGTTAAGGCTATCATACCCAAAATGACGGGTCCAGCCAGGGGAGTAGATGAGCACTGAAATCAAGTCACTGCAGGGAGAGCTATTTCAGGATTGCCTCTAGCCCAGGATTTTATGGGATGGTTTCCTCCTGGGAGAGATGCATGGGTCTGTTAATGAATTCAGACAATCCCGCCATCTATAGCACGCTCATTTTCATCTAGCGGAAATCCAAGGGTTCACTGCGCCTGGTCTTAGGAGGATATCTAAGTGCCTCCAGAGGAACACTGACTTGTCCTTGGCTAAAATGTGCCTTAGAGTCACAGAACAGAAGCACTCATGCGGTGGCCTCAGTGAGTGTTGTGGGGCTTTTATCACGTGCTCACCTCTGGGCCGGGCCCCACAGCTCAGCTGCTGGGAATACTAGCTGAACCAGGCACACCCTGGTGGAGTCGGATCCCCGGGCATAAGCCCAGCTGCCTGTGCACCATGTCTACCTAAGGTGAGGCACCAAAGACCCTGCAGTTGGCCTCCTGCATGCAGCTCTCTGTCTTTGGAGTGCATTTCCAGGGAATCTGCGCTGAGATTGTACACTGAGTTTTCTTCTTTTCTGAAATTTTATTTATTATGGTAAGTCAGCTAGCATGATATCTACTCTCTCAACAAATTTTTAAGTACACCACATACTATTGATTACAGCACAATGTTCGGAGCGTCTCTAGGGCTCTTCCTCTCTCCTAACTGAGACTTTGTGCTGGTGGATTAGTGACTTCCCTCTTCGCCCTTCCCAACCCCTGGCAATCATCATGGACTTTTCTATTTTAGGTACTTCAAAGAAGTGGAATCATGTGGTAATTGTTTTTCTTGTGACTGAAGAAGAATCCGAGTCCCTGAGAGGTGGCATGATATTTTTTTTCAGTCTAAGAAAACCAAAATCAAGACCCAGAACTCTGCAGCACAGTCTAATGTTCTTCTGGGTAAAGAAGAACTTAAGAAAAGAAGGCAGATGCTCACAGAACTAAAGTAAAATAGAAACAATTCGGTTTTGTTCTTTCCTAGTCACTAAATAACATACCATGTTGAATTTTTACAGATGTTCATATAATTAAATATAATAGAAATAGTAAACTGTCATATTTCTACAAATTGATCTGGAGGCTGAAGCAGGAGGATCGAAAGTTGCCTCAGCAACTTAGTGAGACTCTGTCTCAAAATTTTTAAAAATTAAAATTAAAAGGGCTGAGGATAAGGCTCTATGGCTAAGCATCTCTGGGCCCAATCCCTGGTACTAAAAAAAAATTACAAATTGAAAATGATACATAGTACAGTGAAAACAATTGTAATTTGAAGCATTTATCTTTAAAGATTTGTGTTATGCATCTTCCTGAGGAAAGTAAAATCCATTCACACCATATGATATGTGATAACATTTTAGGACTGACAATTCTTTATTTTATTGAAAGTTTAGAAAGTAATTAAGGTGATAGTCTAATGAAGTAATCTATATGATTCAGTAAACATAGTACTTCTGTATATCACATAAAATAATCATTCCATAAATGTTCAATGTTGTTACTATGAGCATCAAATATAAAGCATCATTGCATGATTTATCTAATTGAACTATAAAGTCAATCCTACATGTGTAATTGCTGTGGTTTTATATATGAGGAAGCTGTGCCTTCAAGAGGTTAAGTAACTTGACTGATGTTTCACAGAAAAGTCACCCAAATCTATTTGGGTCCAAATACTATGTTCCTTTCTGTTGCCTCATATGAAGTCTTCCTAGTAGTTTACGTTGTTATCTAAGTCATTTTCATTCAGTTTTCTTTGGACCTTCCCCACATCAGATGGGGGAGGAGATGCTCATGAAACCATTGTAAAATTCAAAATATGCTCTGAAGAAGACTAACTTCTCTGTAGGGGCTCATGCAGGTACTATTTTTTATTAATGCGTTATTGTTATACATAATGTTGGGGTTCGTTTTGACATAATCATACATGCATAGAATATAGCTTGCTCCATTTCAGCCCCTACTACTTCCTCTTTCCCTACCCTCCTCCTCTCCTTGTTCCTTTCCTCTACTCTACTGGTCTTCCTTTTATTTAGATGCTTTTTAAATTGGTACTTTATAAATATACATAAAAGAGAAATTCACTGTGGTATATTCATATATATGCATAGCATAATTTGGTCAATTTCATTCCATAGTTCCTCTCTTTTCCCATCCCTCTTCCCTCCCCCTTTGGTCTACTACTTCTACCACACTGATCTATTTTCATGAGATCCCCACCCCACTTTTCCCCTTATTTTCTTTATTTTCTACATATGAGAGAAAACAGTTGACCCTTGACTTTCTGAATCGGGCTTGTTTCACTTAGCTTGATATTCTCCAGTTCCAACCATTTATCAGAAAATACCATAATTTAATTCTTCTTTATGGCCAAGTAAAACTCCAATGTGTATATCTGCCACATTTGCTTGATTTATTCCTCTGTTGATGGACATCCAGTTTGGTTTCATAACTTGGTTATTGTGAATTGCACTGCTGTAAATATCCACGTGCCTGTATCACTATGGTATGATGGTTTTAGTTCTTTGGAATAAATACCAAGGAGTGGGATAGCGGTGGCATATGGTGATTCCATTCCTAGTCTTTGGTGAAATCTCCATACTGCTTTCCAAAGTGGTTATACTCATTTTCAGTCTCACCACCAATGTATGAGTCTACCTTTTCCCTCACATCCTTGTCAATATTTATTTTTTTGTATTCTTGACAACTGCCATTTCAGCTGGAGTGAGATGAAATCTCAATGTAGTTTTGATTTGATATCCCTGATTACTAGAGATGTTGAACATTTTTTTCATGTGTTTGGTCAGGCATTTGTATTTCTTTTGAGAAATGTCTGCTTAGTTGTTTTACCCATTTATTAATTGAGTTGTTTGTTTTTTGGTGTTAAGTATTTTGAGTTCTTGACAATTCTGTATATTAATCCCCTATCAGAGGAATAGCTGGTAAAGATTTTCTCCTATTCTGTAGGCTTCATGCTTTAATTATTTCCTTTGCTGTGCAGAAGCTTTTAAATTTGATGCCATCCCATGTATTGATTGTTGGTTTTATATCTTGAAGTTTAAGGGTCTTGTTAAGAAGTCAGTGCTGAGGCTGGGACTGTAGCTCAGGGGCAGAGTGCTTGCCTACAATATGTGAGGCACTGGGTTCAATCCTTAGCACTGCATAAAAATAAACAAAATAAATGCATGCTGTCCATCTACAACTACAAAAACAATTTTAAAAAATAAAGAAAGTCAGTGTCAGTATATGTGGACCCTGTTTTCTTCTAGCAGTTTCACCATTTCTGGTTGAATTCCTAGGTTTTTGATCCACTTCAAATTGACTTTTGTGCATGGTGAAAGATAGGGGTCTAAATTTATTTTTCTATGTATGGGTGTCTGGTTTTCTCAGCACTATTTGTTAAAGAAACTATCTTTTCTCTAACATGTTTTTGGCACCTTTTGTCAAATATCAAATGATGGTATCTGTGTGAATTAGTCTTCTATTTCGTTGATCTTCATGTCTGTTTTGATACCAATACCATGCTGTTTTTTTAAACATAACTCTAGTATATTAGGTTGAAAACTTATAAAATCTTAGCCAGTGAATATTTTGGAAGAACATAAGTGAATTTTTTCAAATGGAAAATTATGTTTGTTTTCTAACTTTTAATCATAAAAATTTTAAACATATGCAAAAATTGAATAGTCTATGTTCATATAATATTTGGAATTTCTCAAAAAGACAGACTTTTCTTCCCTGTGGACTCAGATGTTTATTTTATCCTTTGAATTATAATATTATGCTATTTATTTACCTATTTTGCTTAAATATTTTTATTTTTATCACAGAAGTGCTTTCATATTGGTTTCAATATACTATTGATATGGGCCATCATTCTTTAATTTTTGAACACTTCCTTCCATTTCGGTACTACATGATGCTCCAGCTCATCTTACGTAGAATCAGCTCTTTCTCCAAAGAGTGTGTTCCTTTTGTTAGAGAATGCTGTTTGAAAGCCAAATATTTGGATGTCATGAGTTTTCATTTCTACTGGGATGTCATTGATTCTAGGCCCTATCAACAAGCAGAAGTAATAATATACACTGTATATATTAATTTATGCATCCAAACATATTATATAATATGCTAATAACATGTCAATATGCTAATGATATGTAAATATAGTAAGCACTATATTCACACGATGTACAATGGTTTCTGAACCTATCCAGTCTGTGTGCCTGTGCCTAGGTAAGTGTGTATATGAGAACGCTGGATTCTTTCTGGGTTTTCCTACTTTCTTACCTAACTTCCTTCTGTGGCAGTGAATAGTCTATATTGAGAAATCTTCAATGTGATTATTTTTTTCTGGCATGCCAGGTGTCCTTCATTTGTGGCTAATTTTAAGTTCTTCTTCTTGTCATTATTCAGCAATTTTGATTATCTGCCTTGTGTTTGTCATTATAGTTGCCATTTTTGGTCTTTGTTGATATTCTTCTAATGCTGAGTTTTCAGTCTTATTAAATTTGAAAAAAAATTGGGGAAAGGTAGAAAAGAAAATATTTGAAAAAACAGATGATTTTTATAGTTTCTGTGTTTTTAATGTTTTTTTTCTTTCTTTCTGAGGTCCATTGGAACAAATTTTACTCTTTTATCCTTAAATTCATTCACCCTTTGTTTTGTGATGTCTCCAAAGGTTCCTATTTTTGAAAAACAAATCTCTCATTTCTTTTATCCTAACACTTGAATATTCTGTGACTTACAACTCCTGAATTCAGTGTTTGAATAAAATAACAATAGTTTTATTCAGTAATTTGAATAAAACCCTCTAATATTTTCTAGATAATGTGTTCAAATGACTCAGAAGATACACAATTATGTTAGTTACCTGACAATAATATTCATGGACTGTTCATTGAGGAAGATGAACACTAGGTATACAATATGCCTAAATAAAACCTTTCTGGTGAGAGAAATAGCAGGATCATCTATTCATATGAGACCTATGTAGACTTTCCTTGAAAAGTGAACACACGACAATTTTGGTTTGAGATTTACTAAAAAATAAAAGCAAAACCCAAAGTACACATAAAGGTTATGAGCTTTCTCTAATGTTTTTTCTTCAGAGAACTTCAGCTCTTGAATATGCATTGTCAAAGAAAAACTCATGGAAGGAGACTCCAAATACTAGAATGAAGTGTCTCAATTCACTGAAAATGAACAGAAAGACCTGTTATAATATTAATGAGTCAAAGTTACCCTAAAAAGGAGAATTTTTTTTTTTAAAAAAAGCAGGCACAACATTTTGGAATGCATCAAACTAGAGAATTTATTCATATTCAATAAGCCTCATTGTATTTTATAGTAAAGATATTATGAGGCTTTGTATGAATGACATTCTTGATGTACTTGAAGAAAATAAATGTTTAATGCCATAAAGGCTTACAATTTAAGGACAGGTTTTGAAAAGCAGCTTTTAAAAAAGAGTTCAAATTTACTGTTACCAGAAAATCATACTATTTAAGCAGGTAAAAAGTTTCCAAATTTAGCCTTTTAGGGGGACAGTTCAATATTGGTTGTCTGTTCACTTAAATATCCCTGCTTCTTTCAAGAGGTGAAGAAAGGAGTGTATTGGCAATCATAGTGAAATCAAAAACATCCTGCAGAGAATCAAGGAACATGTCCTTAGTCCCCTAGAGTCCTGACGTTTTAGCTAGTATGGTGAGAAACCAGAGGAAAAGCTCTTCCAGAGACGGCAAGGTTCAACAACTAAATTAGTTGTCATAGAAACCTAAAAAGTTCCAGCTAAAATCATGACTCAAATACTCAAGTAAATCGTATGCAAATATAAATACCTATCTTCATCTATAATTGTGTCTATATGTATTGACATAAGAAATTGTGGAGTTTTGGCCATATGAAAAAAAATAAATTTATGCAGCAGTGCTCATACTTAACCTGAAATGTGGACTTCCTGATGGAAATACAATAAAGAAGAGTATTTTTTTTTAAATATTGGAAGTACTAAGCAAGAAGTGTAAAAAGCTCTTTTGTTTACATTGATACTATCTCTGAATGTGCACAATATATTAGTAATATACATAAAAAGAAAACACTGGGAAGTCTGAAAAGGAGGAATTGGAGAAAAGATATTGGAAGTAGTCAGATTCCATGCAATTCAGATTTAAAAGGTTTTCCGTTATCTCAGAATAGGATAAAATTATGGTTTCTTGCTCTCCATGATAATCAAAAGCATATCTAATGAATAAATAATCCCTGAATTTAATGTAGCTGGTGGTTTACCTGCCATTTCATATACTTACGCAGAGCTGATGCAAAAACTTCTAATGCTCTTGATTACCTATGCCTACCCTCTTTTTTTCCCTGTTATCATCCTTTGGTTTTCAAACCAAAGTTCAGTGTGATATTTTATAGGAAAATTGTATATGAGCAGATATCCAGTATAATAATATGGAAAAAGTAGCATCTGTATGTGACAGTTTGATATTTTCCATAATTACCATAGAACGTGTTGTCAGGAGAGACCACCTTTATAACTTAGTTATAAATTGATTCATAACACGTAGATTTTCTTAAGAGAGAGAGAGAGAGAGAGAGAGAGAGAGAGAGAATTTTTTTAATATTTATTTTTCAATTTTTAGTGGACACAATATCTTTATTTTATTTTTATGTGGTGCTGAGGATCAAACCCAGCGCCCTGCACATGCCAGGCGAGCACGTTACTGCTTGAGCCACATCCCCAGCCCCATAACACATAGAATTTGAAGCAGCATGTAAGCAGCCATTTGTAAGTGGATGGAGATATTGGAAATCAGGACTTGAGTTGCTGCTCATAAGATACATGAAGTTATACTGGAGAATCTTCACAGAACTAACATATTTCATTTCATCCAAAAGTTAATGAGAATCCTAAGTGTGTGTAGCAGTTTCTATTACCTTTTGAAATCAATGAAGGTCCTCTTAGGCCATTTCATTTCCCAGAGCAAAGATTTAAATATCACCAATGTCTCAAATGTAAAGAGTTTAAATAAGGCATGTAATGTATGTTCAGGCACACAGTATTTATGCAATATTGCTTAGGTATGCTATGGGTCTTAGTAAATAATAAATACAAAGGAAACTATGCTAAGGGAAGTTTACAAATACTTTCTCTCTCAGAGATGGTACAATTTTGTGTTTGTCAAATGAAAGCAATAATACTGATTGAATTCTTTCTGTTTTTTGTGCAACACTAGCTAGCAAAGGTTTCCCTACATCCTTGAGTGATATTTCTAGTCAAAGTGAAGTGCTTGAAAATTTCTTTTAATTTATTTGCAAAGCTGAATTCAGCACCACCATTCATTGTAACTGCTTCAGAACACTATGCAAGAATAAAAAATAAAATCTCAGTTGAAAGGAAAATTCAAAGCATGCAATTTGTTAGAATCTTTTTTTTTTTTTTTTGCAAGGATAGCACTTCAATTTCAATAGTGTTTCAAAGCCTCCAATGCTTATAATGATGGTGATACACACATTTTTCTTTCTTAAAAAAAATAAAGATCCAAAAGATAATGAGACCATAATTTCAAAATATTGCAACTGATATAAAGCAGCCACATGTGTGGTACGGAAACACTCCATATGAATACTTTTTGTAAAATGATCATATTAAACACAAGGAATAAGGAAAATGAATTTTAAGAAAAGGAAGGCAAAGCAAGGAACTGTTCAATATTATGGGAGAACACTCTATTCAAATCAGTATTTCATTAATCCCAACTTGAATAAACTTAATTCCCTCCTACCTCCTAATCAAGACAGCCTTGAAATGATGGAAACTTAGAGTTTAGAAGTCAGTGCATTCAGCAAAGCCAATGTGATCCATTATATAAATAATTACATCAATATCAAAGGCCTTTTCAGACTCTTCACCCAGGTGTGCAATCTCAAACATTGTTAACGTAGTCATTAGATGATTATGAGAGAACTGTATCTGCCAATGTATCCACACATACTCATCAGCACATTACCCAGTGTACACTGCAGGTGGCTTGCAGGGGTGAAAAGAAGAGACCTAACAATTCGAAACTGGGTCTTGTTTCTCGGCTCTCAAAGCATTTCTATGAGGCTCCAGTACAGGTACAGTTGTTTACAAAGTTTACTTTTTGCTCTGTAGACCCTTTTCAGTGTTTTTCTAAGCTCTCAAGGAGTCTTCCAAACTTTGGGTGGAAACTAGTAAGACCATCCTATCTCTTGCTTTATTAGTGGGAACACTAAGGACCAGAGAGGTTAAGTGACTGACATAATATTATATAATTAGCAGGTGAGATTTTAGAATCTTACTTTGCCATTCTAAAGGAAACATATTTTGACTATTTTTTTTTCTTATGCTGGCAAGCATTTCACTATTTCCCTTTATTATTATTATTATTATTATTATTATTATTATTATTATTATTATTTGGTTACCAGGAATTGAACTCAGGAGTACTCGACAACTGAGCAACATCCCCAACCCTATTTTGTATTTTATTTAGAGACAGTATCTCACTGAGTTGCTTAGCACCTTGCTTTTGCTGAGGCTGGCTTTGAAGTCAGAATCCTCCTGTCTCAGCCTTCCGAGCTGCCAGGATTATAGGTGCACTCACTACACCCGGCTAATTTCCCTTTATTTTATTTATCTTTTAAATATATTTTTTTTAGTTGTAGATTGACACAATGCATTTACTTTATTTATTTATTTCTGTGTGGTGCTGAGGATTGAACCCAGTGCCTCACATGTGTGAGGCAGGTACTCTACCACTAAGCCATATAACCCCAGCCTCTCCCTTTATTTTTTAGGTACTCATTTACCTTTTAAGATTTGGATTCAAAATTTAAGATTTGAAATTGATTTTGTGATATAAGACACTAAACTTTAAAATATTAAGATCTTAATGGAGAGATAGTAGAATGAATTGGCTCTTACATTTCTATGTTCATATATGATTACACGACCAATGTAATTCTACATCATGTACAACCAGAAGAATGAGAAGTTATACTCCATATAGGTATAATATGTCAAAATACATTTTACTGCCATGTAGAAGTAATAAGAACAAATTAAAAAAACAGATCTTAACGGAGCTAAGACTTCTGTTTATCTCCTTTCCCATAACTATCTGGAGTTATTTCAGAGTCGGCTATTTCAAACTATAAAGGAAAAAATTTGTTTTTGCATAATTGCATAGCAAAGTTAGATTTTTTTTTCAGGAATCTAAAACCTTAGATAATATATTCAGAGCCACACTCAAAAGATTGACTGATGCATATAAGATATTTTTAAAAATATAAATCCATACATGGTTTATGGGTCCAGTACTCAGATCTATAAAATGTCAAGAGACAAACTTGAAAAAAAATGTAAGTTAAATAATAAATGATAAACTGGAAAACACTTTCAACACATCTGAAGATTTATTTCCTTGATTCCAAGGGACTTAAATGAAGTAACAATAAAAGTAAGATTACATACACATGCCTGCACACAAATAGTCATATCCACACACACACACACACACACACTCATATATTTGCAAGTCCCAAAAGAACAAATATTAATGGGAACACCCTAAAGAGATGATGTGATAGCACTCAGACCATACACATTCTCTGTGTAGGTCTATCTATATCATAGATGGAACAGCAATTTGATATCAGAGAGTCTGTAACCTCTACCACTAAAAAAAGATATCTTTATCTGCTCATAAATCAAGGAAGGAAATGATCCCAAAGATTCACCCTGGAGGAAACTACATGGTGGGTTTGGAATATTGTATTTATGACACACCAAGACTTTATATATATATTGAAATGGTTTTATGTGGAAATGTAAAAATATGTCTAGCTGTTTCCTAGAAACCGCTTTCAAAGGTGTAGGCATTTAAGAGTGAAAACTAGAGCTATCTAAAGATTACATGTACATGAAAAAATATAGTAGTGGTTCTAAAAATAGAGGTTTTTAACAGTTTTGTGTGTAAATACTGCATCTGTGATTTTCTTCATTGCGTATATTATTATAAGCTAGATATTTATATTGGCATAATTATCTTATAATAAAATCCTATAACATTTCTTGGAAATGTTAATTTTTGTATTAGAGTTTTGTAATTACACGTAGTAGTTGGGTTCATCCTGACAAAATCATACATGCATGGAAGTCGATGGACAGAAATTTTAATTTTTTAGTTACCCCATTGCCCTGGTTAAAAATGATTTCATGTTGATCTGTATTACTTTCACAACTAGACTTTTAAATTTGCTTAAAATCTTAGATATAAATTTAAATTGTTACTGAAAGCAGGTTGACACAAAATTCATGAACTTCTCTGAGCCAAACTGCATGCCTTTGGAAGAAAACCAGGATATGTGAGAACTCTTGCTATCTTTAAGGGAGTCTGTGTCTTCTTATATTTATGCATTTTGCCATTCCAAGAT